>NW_022631044.1:8306874-8757509 GCF_010015895.1 Lontra canadensis | reverse complement strand
GTGAAATGTGTAAACCTGGCGATTCACAGACCTGTACCCCTGGGGATAAAAATATATTATATGTTTAAAAAAAATAAAATTTATTAAATATTAAAAAAAATAGTGATTAATATGAATAACTTTAAAAAAATAAATATAATTTAGGGGCGCCTGGGTGGCTCAGTGGGTTAAAGCCTCTGCCTTCAGCTCAGGTCATGATCCCAGGGTCCTGGGATCAAGCCCCAGGTCGGGCTCTCTGCTCAGCAGGGAGCCTGCTTCCTCCTCTCTTTCTGCCTGCCTCTCTGCCTACTTGTGATCTCTGTCTGTCAAATAAATAAATAAAACCTTTAAAAAAAAATAAAATAAAAAAATAAAATAAAAATTAAAAAAATATATAATTTAAATGAAATGGATTCCTTGAAAGATCCAAACTCTCAAGGCTCTTTCAAGAAGGAATAAATAACTTGACTCTGTATAATTTAAATTTGAATTCATAGTTAAAGAACCTTTATGCACAAACACATACATGCATGTGCTCACACATACACACAAAACCTGCATGCCCAGATGCTTTTATTGGTGAATTCTCTCAAACATCAAAAGAAGAAATAATATCAACTCTACACAACTCAAAATATAAGAAGAGGGAGCACCTGACAACTCATTTCATGATGTTAGCATTATACTGATATCAAAAATGAAAGCAACATCACAGGAAAAGAAAAACTATAGACCAATTATCTCCCATAAATAGATACAAAAATCCTTAACAAAATATTAGCAAGTCCAGCAATATATTAAAAAGATCATGTATCATGAACAAGAGAGATTTATCCCACAACTGCAAGGCCACTGAAACATCTGGAAACTAATCAATATAATTCACCATATGACCAGAAAAAACATGATCATTTCAACTGATGCAAAAAAGAGCACCTGAAAAAATTCAATATCCACTCAAGATAATGCATCTCAGCCAACTAGGAAGGTAAGGGGACTTCCTCAACCTAATAACATAATACTTATAGTGAAAAAACTAAATGCTTTCCGCCTAAGATCAGAAACAAAGCAAGGATGTCCTCTCTTGCCACTTCTATTTAATATTGTACTAGAGATTCTAGCTAAGATAATAAGGGAAGAAACCAAAATAAAGGACATACAGGTTAAATAAGAAGATATAAAACTGTTTTTAATTGCTATTGTTATAGTCATCTCAGAAAGTTCTAAAGAATCTACAAAAACATTACAATGAAGAAATGAGTTTAACAGGGTTGCAGGATACGTGGTCAATATTTTAAAATTTTATTTCTATATAATCCCAATGAACAATTAAAATTATAATTAAAAATACTATGTAGTAATTAAAATACTATGCAATATTGTAATTAAAAATACTATACATTAGTATTAATGTATTAATGTCATACAGTATTAAAATAATATACAGGACTAATACTATACAGTATTAAAATATTATACACTGTATAGTATAAGAATACAGTAGCACCCCAAACCATGGACAAAATATATATAAGATATTTACAATTTGAAAAACACTGCTGAGAGAAATTTTAAAAGATCTGAATAAGTACAGAGAGATACTGTGTTCACAGATTGAGACTCAATATTGTTAAGTTGTCATTCCAACCCAAATTGAACTATAGATTCAATATAATCCCAATCAAAATCTCAAGTGTTTTTATGAGACTGACAAGTTCATTTTAAAATACACATAGAAATTCAAAGAATCTAGAGTAGCCAAACAATTCTGAAAAAGAACAAAGTTGGAGAACAGTACTTGATTTCAAGACTTACTGTAAAACTACAGTAATTAAGACAGTGTGGTACTCACTGAAGTAGAATAATGGGAGAAAATAGAGTCTGTTCATAGAAACATAAATGTATGGTCAAGGCAATTCAACAGAGAAAGGTCAATCTTTCCAGCAATTGGGTCTGGGACAAATGAATATTCATATTTAAAAATTAATTTCAATCCATGACTCATGCCTATGCAATAAATTAACTTGAAACAGACCATAAACCTAACTCTAAGAGCTAAAACCCTAAAACCTCTAGAAGAAAACAGGGTTAGACAAATACTTCATAGAGTACATGAAAAATACAAATCATAAAGAAATTTAAGAATAGAATTTCATTAAAATTAAAAACTTCTGCTACCTGAAACACACTATTAAGTAAACGAAAAGTTAACAACAAGCTGGAAGAAAATATTCATAATACTAGTAACCTACAAAGAACTTGTATTCAGTATATAAAAATTAGAACTCAATAATAAACAACCCAACTAAATTTGGGCAAAAGATTTGAAGACATACTTCATCAGAGAAGATACATGGCAAATAAGCATATAAAATTAAGCTCAACTTCAACAGTCATCAGGGAAATGCAAATTAACACCATTACAAACCCATTAGAATATCCCAAATTAAAAAGACCATTAATGCTAAATGTTAGGATACAGAGCGACTAGAACTCCAAAATAGTTTCTTCTTCAGTTAAACATACACTTAACCTATGGCCCAGTTGTTCTACTCCTGTTTTTCCCAAGAGAAATTAAAGCATATGTTGATATAAAGAAGTGTACACTAAAGTACTGGCATTTTTATTGATATTAGCTTAAATCTGGAAACAACCCAAATGTCCATTAACATGTGGAACAATATACAAATTGTGGTTTATCTATACAATGGAATATTACTCAGTATTATTACTCAGAAAATTTACAGATATACACATTAATATCGAAGATTCTCACAGATAAATGCTGAGTGAAAGTAGTAAGACCTTAAAAAAATCTACCTTATGAGTTGTTTTCTATGAAATTTAGAAAAAGCAAATCTAATCAGTAATGACAGAAAGCAAGTCAGTGCTCCTTAAGGTTTGAGGGAGATGGGGAACGGCTGAAAAGGGGTTTGGGAGAATTTCTGGTGATGGAAATGTTCTATATCTTGATTGTAGTGGTAATCATGAGGATATATACATTGGTTAAAACGCATTAAGCTGTACATCTGGCATGGGTACATTTTATTTTATATAAATTATATCCCAATAAACTTGATTTAAAAACCCATCATCATTCTAGTTTAAAGAAAGCAGAATGCTATTTGGAATAACAGTCCATTTCAAATAATATGAGATCCAATTTTAAGATGAATAGGCATCTAATAAATTATCTGACATTCTTTCCAGCAATAAATTACCCCCAATTACCACTTGGGTAAATCGTAATATTTCAATAGCTCATTAAAAATAACTCTCTTGAAGAAAACATACTTCTCACAAAAATATTGAGAAAAATCATACTACTTGTTTTTTAGACAGAGTAACACACACACACACACACACGCACACATATATTTTGACTTTGATTTTCAAAATCCTATGAGAAGGAAGAGGTTAGTTTTAATTATTTCTTGCTTGATATAATCACTAGAAGATTTAACCTTTTCCCAACTTTGCAGGCTCTAGTTAGAGCACTAGAGGGGCACTCCAGGTGGATAGGATACTATTGAAACCACCATGGGAAAGAGAGGGTGTGAGAGCACATGCCGTGGATGGGGAGCTACACTCCTGCAAAAACAGCTGGGGAAATGAAGCCTGAGAGGCAAACAAAGGTTTATCAACCACTGAAGGATTTCAGGCCATGACCAAATCTGCAGTTAGATCACTCTGGTGGCAGTTCAGGGGATTAACTGTGGGGCAGGATGAGAAGATTGGAAGGCAGAATATTACAGAAAGCTACTAATTTGATCACTGCTTGAAAACAGGGAAGGTGGAGATCAAGGTCATGACAGTAAGGCTGAAAAGAGATGTTTCTGAGAGTATTTAGAAGGTAGAACTGATGGGACTTGGCCACTGACTGAATATGGCATTAGGGGTGAGGAAGGATTCGAGGATGATTTCTGACTTGGGATTGTATCTGAGTAACTGTACCATCCACCAAAAGAATATAAGAATATAAGAGAAGAAACAGGTTTAGGGGGAAGAAAATTAGAAACTCTCACTCTGTATAAAATGGGAGGAGAGCTAAAAATGGAACCTTAGGGAGCCTCAACATATTCATGAGTATCCAGAAGAAGAGTATGAAAAAGTGATGAAAGGTGTATCTCAGATCACAGAGGACAGTATGATGAGAATTCTGTGACAGTAAAAGTGGTCAGCAAGCATCAAATGCTGAAAAGTCATCAAGTAACACTAAAAAAAAAAAAAAAGAAAAAATATATCCTACTTGATACATATATACATACATACATATATGTATATATGTATCAAGTAGGAAGTCTCTCGTGACCTTTCCAAGAGCAGTTCCAGGACACTAAAGATTCAGGTCAAAATTTGTACTGTGAGGAATGAATGGGAAGTGAAGAAGCAGAGAAAGTCAGTGTTCATTATTATTTCAGTGAGTCTGACTATGAAAAGAAGAAAGAACATTTGATTAGTAACAGGAGAAACAATTTTAAGGAAGAGATATTTGTTTTATGATGTGGGCTGGGCCTATATCTACTGGTGTAACAAGATTCACAGGTGAAGTGGGGAGGATGACAACATAAAGGGATCCATAGGAATGTAGTGGGATTCAGACTGGAACTAGCGGTGGAACTAGTCTTAGGTAAGAGGAAGGGCTCCTCTTACACTGAATTGAGAAGGAAAGATTTATATCCACGATAATAAGATTTATGTTCAAGGTAAATTGTTGATTAGGGGAGTGGGTAGGTGGTGAGGAGCAGATAAACTTAGTGAAATGCCAACTAAAAGGTAAGACTCTCTGTTGAGAGGGCAAGGAGCTGATCATATGAGTTTAAAGAGAGCAGTGAAAGTTGAAAAGGTACTGATGAGAATGCAAAAGCTTTAATATCTCTGTAATATAATTAGGGACTCCTCTTTTGAAAATTAATTTCAGTCTACATATGTGGAAATATGGGACAATGATTGCCAAGCAAAGAAATCTGATTACATTTTGCTTTACATAAAACAGTACCTCTTGGCTTCCATGCAGGAGGATGATACTTCTAGCTCTCTCCTGAAGAAGACATGCTCTTCAAATTCTTCTAACAGTAGTGGTGGCCTTTTATTCACCCGAAACATTTGTGTGATGATTATAAGGATTTAGAATGGAAGTCCTAGCCTTGGAACAAAAGTTTTCCTTCAACATTACACTGACCTATTCTAAAAGTCAAACTCCAAAAATCTTAGCATATTGGCACCAGCCACTACCACGTTTACATATGACAGCATTCTATTTTAAACTATGATCTATGTCAGCTTCTTAAATTGTAAGCTACACCTTGCATGTCAAATTTTCCAAAGGCTTGCATAACAAGCTTATGAAAAAATCTCGTAAATGCTCCCTAGTGGAGAAACTGCACATGCAACTACCTGTTTATATATGCAGTAACTTGAATTATACATGAAAATTCCACATGGATGCCCAGAATCAGCACTGTGTTAATTCAAGAAGTATATTAAAATTTTTGGATGTATTTAGTAGCAGAACCTAGGAAAAATCTGTTCTTTAAACAGGGTTTTCTTAAAAAAAAAAAAAAAAAAAAAGATCTGTTAGTTGGAATCCACTGTTTGAAGGAATCAACTCTTCCTAGAAAAAATAATCTGTAATAAATATTAATCTTATAATACATTTTTTAAAAATTCTGGGAAACTCCATATTTAGATCTTTTAAGGAGTCTGTAAGCCTGTAAAATTTCCCCTATCCCATAAAACTTAAGAGTCATATTGAAAATAAAATTAAATGATAAATGTCAGTTGCAGAAGTTATCACCTTTTCATTTGAATGCTTGACTTCTATTGGATAATTCTCTTCCAAGAGACCTTCTTGGGAAAAAGAGGTGACAGCCAACTCATTGCCTAATTGATTTAGGAACAGTGCCCAGGGAGACAGTCCAATTAAGTTTACAAGCTGGCAATTAGCAGGAAGCCCTCTAAATCCCTACACTGAGAGCCTGTTTACTTTAGTAAGAAGGCAAATGTGCTAGAGATAGGAAGAGAAAGCTGTGCTTTTTGCAAAGCTGTTGTGAGTAGGCCCACAAGGGAGGGCTGAAGAAAAGCTAGGTATATGTGGGCAGACAGCCTTTTGTTTGACAGGTAACTGGGTAATTTAGAGAGACAGAGAGAGAGAGAGAAAAAGAGTGTGTGTGTGTGTGTGTGTGTGTGTGTGTGTGTTTTAACAGACATGCAAAACATCTAACATCCACTTTAATGAGTGTTGTGTATGGAGACATACAACTGTTAAACATGTAGCTGGGCAAAGTAGAACTGGATTAGTTTACAATAAACGAGATTCCAAACATTTTTTTCTTGGACAACATGAACATTATAAAGATATTTAATTGCATTTTTATTATGTGGAAAGAATATAGCCCTTACATTATATTCATTATATCTTTCAGGTTAATCAAGTCACTTTCAACTAGATTTATTTCATGGGTTCAATTTCAGAGGTTTAGATACATTACAAAAAAAAAGTAAACTGACAACTATTTAACAAATCCTACAATGTCTTTAAAAACTTAACTTGTATGACAGAAACAAATCATGTAATGGGCTTAGAAATATATTTACTTTTCTATGTTTCAAGTTACAATAATATGCATTAATTAAAATCTAGTTTTTAAACCTAAGTGAGGTTCTCTCAAGAATGTTAAGTTATACAAAACTACCTAAAGAATATTATAGGGCATAGCTGGTAAGGCAAAACTGCAAGACAAATAAATCATACTAACACAATTTTATTTCAAAGTTTTCTGGTTGAGGGGTGCCTGCTGGCTCAGTCAGTAGAACATACTACCCTTCATCTTCAGGTTGTAAGTTCAAGCCCTACGTTGGGTGTAAAGATTACTTAAAAATATTTAATATAGTAAAAAAATGTTTCCCGGTTGAAATGGGCAACATTAATACATGATTTTCATAATACTGAAAAATCTTTGCCAATATTTTTATCTAAAGGAAACAAAAAAAAAGTTATACAACTCTCTAACCAAATTCTCCAAACATTCACATCCTTTTTTTTTTTTTTAAAGATTTTATTTATTTATTTGAGAGAGAGAGAGTGAGAGAGAGAGCATGAAAGGGGGGAAGGTCAGAGAGAGAAGCAGACTCCCTGTGGAACTGGGAGCCCAATGTGGAACTCGATCCCAGGACTCCAGGATCATGACCTGAGCCAAACAAAGGCAGCTGCTTAGCCGGCTCAGTCACCCAGGTGCCCCAATTTCTCTTTGTTTAAAACATCTGTCTTACACATTCTAGTCTGGGAAGCAATGGATACCTATTATCTAAAATAATAGAAAATAGAAAAAAACATTTTATTCCTACAACGCAGAACTTTAAAAAATTTATGTATGTATGTATGTATGTATGTATGTATGTATTTATTTATTTGACACAAGAGAGTACAAGTAGTGGAGAGAGAGAAGCAGACTTCCCGCTGAGCAGGGAGCCTGATGTGGGGCTCGTTCCCAGGACCTGGGATCATGACCCAAACCAAAGGCAGCCGCTTAACCAAATGAACCAGCCAGGTGCCCCAAAACAGAACTTTTTAACAGGCATAGTAAGTACTTTTAAAATATTCACATATGTATTTATTTTGGATATAAAATGTGGGAGTTTAAGCTTTTTGTGCATCACAATGGACAATTAATGCAGTTTCCAAATTGTTCACTAATGTTCCTTAACGTTTAGAAAATCATCCACAAAGCTTTCTTAAAGAAACTATATGTGGGCACCTGGCTGGCTCAGTTGGTAGAGCACATGAGTTGATCTCAAGGTTGTGAGTTCAGGCATAGAGATTACTTGAAAAAAGAAAAAAAGGAACTATATGAAATGTTTGAAAGCCAAGCTTATTTATGGAATAACATAGAAAACCTCCATTTCTAGAACGGTTTTATTCTCTTAATCATAATGTCACCATCATGAACATTTTAATTTACTTACTCACCATCTTTCTTGACTTACCAAGTTTAAACAAAAGTGCACCCAAAGGTCCTCTGTCAAACCTGAGGAAGAGGAGATCATAAATGTCCCCACGTTCTGGCTTCTGAGAAACCACCTGAGGAGCTATCCACTGCATTTGAACAAGACTGCTGGAAATGTCAAAGAATTTATTGAACTGCAGAGTCTCCCTGGGTGAGCGGTCTTCAGCCAAGAGCTGGATGTTAATAGGGGATAAAGCCATATCAAAAATCTGTAGTTCCCCTTGGTTGCTGCCAACTAGTAGAATGGCACCACTTGGGTGGCAACTTATTAATGAAGGCAAAAGTTCAGCCTGGGCTAAGAGAGTTACTCTACGGTGAGTTTCATACAGAATTACTGAAGAATCTTCACAGCCCAGAATTAGTTTGTCTTCAGTAATATTCCTGCAGCAGCTAATGGCCTTTGATCTTAGTGGTATTCTAGTTACTGATATACATTGGATTTTGTTCCGAACGCATTCATAGATGCAGCTGTCAGCCATGGGCTCTTTGTCTACACTGATGGAGTTCTCCACTGTCAACACCTGATAAGGCTGTTTGGTGCCAAAGCAAACATCCAGTAGATCCCATTCTGTGCGGACACAACTCAGGACCTGTAAAAAATGTATCATTTATGTTCATACAGACCTTGGTTTTTCTTCAGTTGTCACACACAGGCCTACATATTAATCCATCATCATACTGAAGAGCATCAATTATCACCCTAAACATCAGCAACATATAAGAATGTATGTCTATATATTTTTGCATATATAATTCTCTCACATAGAACATATATAAATATGTGGCACATATAGAATACAGCTACAGAAATTATAAGATTTTAACATTAACACATTGTTTCTGAAAGTCTATAAATAACTTAAAGACAAATATGTTCAATATATAAAAATTAACAAGGTGGCCTTTTACTAAGATAATATGGTTAGCAGAATACCTAAAAACATCATAAGTTTAATTTAAAAAAAAAACGAATAAAGGACTTTAAACAATTTAGCTAATCTCACTCCTATCCACTACCCTTCCCAATTCTGAAATTTTTGATTAATTACTTACCATAACACTTCTAATTAGTAGGGCAGGGTAGGCAAAGGAAAAGAACTAGAACCCTGTTAACAGTCTTATAGAAATATTTTACTATCAGAAATGATCTGAAGGTTGTTAAGTAGACAAATGACCAAGAGAAAGAAATCTTAAATAATAATGCACTGGTTTTAAAACAAAACAAAAATTAAGACCTGATAAGTAATATGATTTGTCACTATTCATGAAATAAAATTTTTAAATCATATTTATTGTAGGTAGAAAAGGCTACAAGGAACACCTGGGCAGAAGAATTAAGAAATAAAAAAATAGGCCATTCATAAAATCAAAATGCTAAGGATACCAACCACAAAAAGCCAACTAGGCTTTAAGCTTTAGCCAATCAAATAATTTCCTTTCTTCACTTCTGCACTTTCTCTATATAAGCTTATCCCCTGGTTCCTCTCAGCAGATTTCCTAACCACTTCTAGCTTGTCGCTGCCCAACTAGAATAAATTTTTGCTCAAATAAACTCTTAAAATTTTAAATATGCCTCAGTTTACCTTTTAACAACTTATGTCCTTTGCCTGAAATCCACATAGAGACTCAGTTCTTCCTACCAATCATATTCACCCTTGAAGAATTAGAACAAATGCAATTCCAGTTTCTGGATTCCTTCCAGCTGGGTGGCAACCTTTCTCTTTGATCGCACCTCCTCTGTTCACTCTTCCCCACTGTAACTTAGCCAATGACTTGCTTGGGACATTCAGCCTTTCATTTACTTCTAATATATTTTTTTAAAGATTTTATTTATTTGACAGACAGAGATCCCAAGTAGGCAGAGCGGCAAGCGGTGAGGGGGGGCAGGCTCCCTGCTGATCAGAGAGCCCGATGCAGGGCTCGATCCCAGAACCCTGAGATCATGACCTGGGCTGAAGGCAGAGGCTTAACCCACTGAGCCACCCAGGCGTCCCTACTTCTAATATTTGAACAAACATCCTCCTTTTTACTGTAAGCTTAAAAAAACCCTGTCTCATCTATTTTACACTTCTTTTATGTGTCCTATGTAGCAGCTAGCCAAAACCTATGCAGGTAGTGGGTATGCAGTAAACTTTTAAAACTATGAATTAAATACACATGCATAATATAATGCTGGTTGAAATACCATACTTCCAGAAGGCTTAAAGTTTTGTAAAGGAAGCCTCTGGGCAGAAAACTGAGAGGCCAACTGACTCTGAATAGGGCCTGTACTCATACAGAGAAAGCCTAAAAGGAAGAGCCTAGCCAGATGGCAGTCCACGTATATTACAAATTAGGCTCAAGGTCCAGGGAGAAGGGTCCCAGGCTTCCTGATTTCCAAGAGTTTATGTCAACCCAACAGGCTCTGTAGTTTCACTAAAAGAAAGGGTAAGTATGAGATTGCAATTTATAAGAAATCTATATGTATGATTATTCAGATAACCAAAATATATTTCTCATATATATTTAGTCTTCTTCCACAGCTCCTGGCTCACAGGTCCCAAACTCTTGGAATTTCCTAAGTGCTGAGAGTGAAAAGGTGTCTTTTGTTAAGTTAATGAGGTGACTTTTGTGAAGTACCTAAGGGTGTGGGTTGGTTGTCAAGTGTTGTCAACCAAGTGTTCAGAGGGTCAGAACTTTTGTCCCATCCCCAGACCTCCCAGAGGGAAGAGGGGCTGGAGGATAACTCATTCACCAATGGCCAATGATTTAATTAATCATGCCTATGTAATTACACATGTGGGGCTTGGAGAGTTTTGAGGTTGGTGAATTTACGGAGCTACCAGGAGAGTGGAAGCCTGGAGAGGGCCTAGAGGCTCTGAGCCCTTTCCCCATACTTTGCGCTATACATCTCTTCTATCTAGCAGTTTCTGAGTTATGTCCTCTAATAATAAACTGGTGATATAATAAATAAAATGTTTCCCTGAGTTCTCTGAGCCACTCTGGCAAATAAATCAAACCCAGAGGGGTTAGAAGAATCTCTGATTTACAGACAGCCAGTCAGAAGTCCAGGTTGTTTTTTTAGACTGGCATCTGAAGTCCAAGGAGGTGGTTGTGGGAACTTCCAAACTGTAGCTGGTAGGTCAGAAACACAGGTACCAAAAGGGTTTGGTACTGGCATTTGAAGTAAGGGTGGGGTGCACTCTTTTAGGATGGAGCCCATAACCTGTGAGATCTCTAGGTAAATAGTACCAGAATTACAATACCCTGTTGGTATATAAGAATTGCTTGTTGGTATGGGGGAAACCATCCCATCACTAGAATTGGTACCAGGAAAAATTCCACTGTCAATCCCAGATAACTCGAAAACGCTAGTCAAGGTCAGAGGATCACCTGCTATCTTCTCCACTAAATAGCTCAAGTTCATTTAAGAAAAGAAAATGTCTACATGACATAAAGATACCATAGAAGTTTAAAGATTAAGAAAGAGTCCAGGACAGCACAGTAGGAGACCTAAGTTTCATCTGGTCCCAAGAATTCAACTAGACAGCTGCAAATCATTCCGAACACTTGCAAACTCAAACAGAGGTCTAAGAAGAGAATAGTTACAACTCTACAAATAGAAAAGCAATCACTCTCTGCAAGACAGGAGATGTGGAGAAGTGAAACCAAGGTGATATATGGGAAGATAAACCATGCGGGGAAGGAGCCTCCATAAGCCAGCTATCAGAAAGTGATATAGCAGCAAAGCGCAAAATTGGAACTTTTAGAAGTCTGATTTTGTGAGGGACGACCTTGCCTAAAATGTGCTCAGGTGATGAAGTGGGGCAGAATCCTAGGTGGGAGTGTGGTCTCAGGATCAGAGGGGTCACAGGAAGACCAGGGTTGCCTGAGTGTGGCAGAGTTCCCAGGTATTGGAAGTGGGAAGCTGGTTGTAATCAGCTAGACCAAGAGTGGGCTCTCAGCTTGGAATTGCTATAAACCCCCAACCATGACACCATTGGGTGACTGATCAATAAGCAAGGGCCCAAGAAGTGGCAGAAATGGGGAGATTCCCCTTCCTCTCCTGGGGAAGAGCACTGCGGGTGTGTGCTGCAGGAATCTGCAGGATTTGGAGACTCAAAACAGGGTCATGTTCCTGAGAAAGAAACACTTGGTAACAGGCTGGGTCAGCACAGAGAGTGGATGAAGAACAGAGAGACAGGAGTGACTGACTGCTTTTCCCTGAGGTTGCACTAAGGAGTGGGGCCCTGAACTCGCAGAGATGGGACTGGAGATTGGAAGGGTGCCATATTCATTCTCATCCTCAAAAGCGAAATGGAAAAGCCTTCAGGAAACAAAAGCCACATAGAGCAATCCAGAGACTTACTTTGCCTGGCCCCCTGGCAAGGGCAGTGAAATTCCACCTGATGCAAACACACTTGAGAATCAAAGCAATAAGCCCCTCCCCCAGAAGATCAGTAAGAAAAATGAGCCAAGACCAAGTTTACCAATCACTGAGAACAACAAAACTCTAGCACTCCAGGAATATAGTATATAGAATTCGTGTTTTTCCCCCCATGATTCTTTAGTCTTTCAATCTTAATTTTTTTTCTCTTTCCTTTTTCAATCAATTTCTTATTTTATCAACTCTTTTTAAAAGTCTTTTTTAATGTTCATTTTTACAGTTACGTTCCATCCTTTTGTTGTATTTAATTTTATTTTTGTACATATATATTATATAAATTATATATATATATTTAATTTTTTTTTTTAATAATTTTGGGATTCAGTTTCTTCTGAGAGACCTAAATACATCCAGAATCTAGTCTATGGCTCTGTTCTCCTCACCTGTTTGATTACATTGTTTCTCTTTTTCTTTTTTTTTTTTAATAGATTTCATTTACTTCTTTGACAGAGAGAGACACAGCGAGAGAGGGAACACAAGCAGGGGGAGTGGGAGAGGAAGAAGCAGGCTTCCTGAGGAGCAGGGAGCCCGATGTGGGGCTCGATGTGGGGTTCGATCCCAGGACCCTGAGATCATCACCTGAGTCGAAGGCAAATGCCTAATGACTGAGCCACCCAGGCACCCCTCTTTTTCTTCTTTTTTTAATTTTTGTTTTCTTAAAGTCTTTTTAAATTTTCATCTTTACAGTAACACTCTATGATTTCAATGTATTTAATTTTATTTTTGTGTATATATGTGTGTGTGTGTGTGTGTGTGTATAAATATATATATAAGCTTTTCTTTCTTTACACTTTTGAGATGTAGATTCTTCTAACAAACTGACCAAAATACACTTGGGATATAGTGCATTGCTCTGTTCTGTTTATTTATAAAATAATAATTTATAAAATAAATAAATAAAACCTGTCTATTTATATTCCTTTTTTTTTCTTTTTTACCTTTTCATTTTCATTTTTACAGTTACATTCTATCCTTTCATTGTATTTAATACTATTTTTGTACATATATCAGTTTTTATTTATTTAGAATTTTGGCATCTAGTCTTCTTTTTAAAAAATATTTTATTTATTTGAGAGAGAGAGCAAGCAGAAGCAGGGGGAGTGGCAGAGGGAGAGGGAGAAGGAGGCTCCCCACTGAGCAGGAAGCCTGATGCAGGGCTTGATCCCAGGACCCTGGGATTATGACCTGAGCTGAAGGCAGACGCTTAACTGACTGAGCCACCCAGATGCCCAGCATCTAGTTTTCTAACAAACAGATGAAAATACACACAAGATCCAATGTATGGCTCTGTTCTGTCCACCCACCTGTCTGATTATGTTCCTTCTTTTTTTTTCTGGTTTTGGATCTCATCTGATTTATTTAGGGTATATTTCTCTGGGGTCATTGTTGCTATCTTAGTATTTTGTTCTCTCTTTCATCTATTCTTCTATGGACAAAATGACAAGACAGAAAAACTTACCTCAAAAAGGAGAACAAGAGACAGCTCTGACTGCCAAGGACCGAATCAGTATGGACATAAGATGTCGGAACTAGAGTTCAGAATAACAATTATAAAGATACTAACTGGGTTTGAAAAAAACATAGAAGAAACCAGAGACTCACTTTTTGGAGAAATAAAAGAACTAAAATCTAATGATGTGGAAATCAAAAAGGCTATTAATGAGATGGAATAAATGGAAAATGGAGGCTCTAATGCTAGGATAAATGAGGCAGAAGAGTGAATTAATAATATAGAAGACCAAATGATGGAGAATAAAGAAGCTGAGAAAAAGAGAGATAAAAACTACTGGATCACAGGGGAGACTTTGAGAGAGAAGTGATACCATAAAGCAAAACAGTATTAAAACAATAGGGATCCCAGAATAAGGGGAAAGAGAGAGAGGGGCAGAAGGTACATTGGATGGAACAAATTATAACAGAAAACTTCCCTAATCTGGGGAAGGAAACAGGCATCTAAGTCCAGGAGGCAGAGAACCCCTGTCAAAGTGAATAAAAATAGGTCAACACCCTGACATATAATAGGGAAACTTGAAAATCTCAGAGACAAAGAGAAAATCCTGAAAGCAGCTTGGGACAAAAGGTCTCTAACCTACAAGGGTAGAAACATTAGATTGGCAGTAAACTGATCCAGAGAGTACTGGCAGGCCAAAGGGGACTGGCAAGATATATTCAAGGTGCTAAAAGAGAAAAATATTTAGCTGGTCATGATCTCAGATTGCTGGGATCAAGTCCCAGACAGAGCTCCCTGCTCAATGGAGACTCAGGTTCCAACTCTGTCTGTCCCCCACCCAGCTCGTGCTCTGTCTTAAATAAATACACAAAAATTTTAAAAAAGAAAAATATACAGCCAAGAATACTTTATCCAGCAAGGATGTTATACAAAATAGAAGAGATAAAAATCTTCCAGGACAAACAAAAAAATTCCATTATTATGATCACAAAATAATTTGTGATCACCAAAACAGGCCTACAAGAAATATTAAAAGGGATCTTTTAGCAAACAGAGAGCCCAGAAGGAAAAAACACAATATACAAAAACAGTGACTTTACAGGTAATACAATGGTACTAAATACCTATTTTTCAATAGTTATTCTGAGTGTAAATGGGTTAAATGCCCAAATCAAAAGATAAAGGATATCAGATTGGGTAAAAAAGCAAAACCTATTGATATGCTGTCTGTGAGATACTCATTTTAGATTCAAAGACACCTCCAGTTGAAAGTGAGGGGGTGGAAAACCATTTATCCTGTTAATGGATATCAAAAGAAAGCAACCCTTATATCAGACAAAACAGATATTAAACCAAAGACTGTAATAAGAAAAAGGTCACTATATCATAATTAAAGGGTCTCTCCAATAAGAAGATCTAAATATTGTAAATATTTATGCCCCTAACACAGGAGCAGCCAATTGTATAAATCAATTAATAACAAAATTAAAGAAACACATTGGTGATAATACAATAGTAGTAGGGACTTTAACACCCCACTCACTGAAATGGAGAGATCATCTAAGCAAAAGATTGACAAGGAAACAAGGGCTTAGAATGACACACCGGACCACAAAATTAGGAGCTGGTTCCTTGAAAGAATTGATAAGATCAATAAACCTCCAGCCAGACTTATCAAAAAGAAAAGAGAAAGGACCCAAATTAATAAAACCATGAATGAAGGAGGAGTGATCACAACCAATACCGAAGAAATACAAACACTTATAAGAACATGCAATGAGCAACTATATGCCAACAAATTAGTCAATCTGTAAGAAAGGGATGCATTACCAGAGACATAAAAACTACCAAAACTGTAACAGGAAGAAATAGAAAACCTGAACAGACCCATAACCAGTAAGGAAATTGAACCAGTAATCAAAAACCTCCCAACAAACAAGAGTCCAGGGCTGGATGGCTTCCCAGGGGAATTCTACCAGACAATTTCAAGAAGAATTTTCTGAAGCTGTTTCAAAAAACAGGAATGGAAGGAAACCTTCCAAACTCTTTCTATGACGCCACCATTACCTTGATCCCCAAACCAAAGACCCCATTAAAAAGGAGAAGTACAAATCAATATCCCTGATGAACATGGATTCAAAATTTCTCACCAAGATACTAGCCGATAGGATCCAACAGTACATTAAAAAGATTATGCACCATGACCAAGCGGGATTTATTCCTGGATTGCAAGGGCAGTTCAATATCCATAAATTAATCTATATGATACAGTACATAAGTAAAGGCCAGGAATCATATGATCTTCTCAACAGATGCAGAAAAAGCATTTAACAAATTACAACATCCTTTCTTGATAAAAGCTCTTCATAGTACAGGAATAGAGGGAACATACCTCAATATCACAGAAACCATATATGAATAGTCCAGAGTGAATAAAATTCTCAATGGGGAAAAAAATTAGAGCTTTTCTCCTAAGGTCAGGAACACAGCAGCTATTCAACATAGTATTATTCAACATATTCAACATAGTACTGGAGGTCCTGGCCTCAGCAACGAGACAAGAAAAAGAAATAAAAGGCATCCAAATTGGCAAAGAAGTCAAACTCTTACTATTTGCAGATGACATGACACTCTATGTGGAAAACCCAAGAGATTCTACCCCAAAATTGCTAAAACTCATACAGGAATTCAGCAAAGTGGCAGAATATAAAATCAGCAGACAGAAATCAGTTCCACTTCTATACAATAACAACAAGACAAAAGAAAAAGAAAGTTAAGGAGCCAATCCCATTTAACAATTGGACTAAAAGCCATAGGATACCTAGGAATAAACCTAACCAAAGAGGCAAAGGATCTGTACTCAGAAAACTATAAAACACTCATAAAAAAAATTGAGAAGACACAAAGAAATGGAAAAACATTCCATGCTCACAGATTGGAAGAACAAATATTGGGAAAATATCCATGCTACCTAGAGCAATCTATATAGTCAATGCAATCCCTAACAAAACACCATCAGCTTTTTTCACAGATATGGAACAAAGAATCCTAAAATTTGTATGGAACAAGAAAAGACCCCGAACAGCCAAAGGAAAGTTGAAAAAGATAATCAAAGCTGGTGGCATCACAATTCCGGACTTCAAGCTTTATTACAAAGCTGTAATCCTCAAGACAGTAGGGTACTGGCACAGAAACAGACACATAGATCAAAGGAACAGAACAGAGAACCCAAAAATGGACCCTCAATTATATGGTTAACTAATCTTCAACAAAGCAGGAAAGAATATCCAGTGGAAAAAAGACAGTCTCTTCCACAAATAGTGTTGGGAAAACTGGAAAGCCACCTGCAGGAGAATGAAAACTGGACCATTTTTTTACACTGTACACAAAAAGAGACTCAAAATGGATGAAATACTTAAATATGAGACAGGAATCCATCAAAATCCTAGAGAACACAGGCAGTAACCTCTTTGACCTTGGCTTCAGCAATTTCCTGCTAGACACATCTCCAAAGGCAAGGGATCCAAAGGCAAAAATGAACTATTGGGACTTCATCAAGATAAAAAGCTTTTGCACAACATAGGAAACAGTAAACAAAACCAAAAGATAACCAACACAATGGGATACAAAGGGCTAGTATCCAAAATCTATAAAGAACTTATCAAACTCAACACCCAAAGAACAAAGAATCCAATTAAGAAATGGGCAGAAGGGGCACCTGGGTGGCTCAGTCGGTTAAGCGTCTGCCTTCAGCTCAGGTCATGGTCTCAGGGTCCTGGGATCGAGCCCCACATCGGGCTCCCTGCTCGGTGGGGAATCTGCTTCTCCCTCTCCCACTCCCCCTACCAGTGTTTCCTCTCTCTGTGTGTGTCTCTCTCTGTCAAATAAATAAATAAAATCTTAAAAAAAAAAAAAGAAAACAAATGGGCAGAAGACATGAATAGACATTTCTCCAAAGAAGACATACAAATGGTCAACAGACACATGAAAAAAATGTGCCATATCACTCAGCATCAGGGAAATACAAATCAAAACCACAATGAGATACCATCCCACACCAGTCAGAAAGACTAAAATTAGCAAGTCAGGAAATGACAGATGTTGATGAGGATGCAGAGAAAGGGGAGCCCTCTTACACTGTTGGTGGGAATGCAAGCTGGTGCAGCCACTCCGGAAAACAGTATGCAGGTTCCTCAAAACGTTGAAAATAGAGATACCCTATGACCCAGCAATTGCACTAGTAGGTATCTACCCCAAAGATACAAATGTAGTGATCTGAAGGGGCACCTGCACCCCAATGTTTACAGTAGCAATGTCCACAATATTCAAACTGTGGAAAGAGCCCAGATGTCCATGGACAGATGAATGGATAAAGAGGATGTGGTATATATATATATACATATATATATACACACACACACACACACACACACACACACTCACACACACACACACACACAATGGGATACTACTTGGCCATCAAAAAATTGAAATTTTACCTTTGCAATGACGTGGATGGAACTAGGAGGTTATTATGTTAAGCAAGTAAGTCAATCAGAGAAAGACAACTACCATATGATCTCACTCATATGTGGAATTTAAGAAATAAAACAGAAGATCACAGGGGAAAGAAGAAAACATAAAACAAGACAAAAATCAGAAAGGAAGACAAACCATTAGAGAGTCTTAACCATATGCAACAAACTGAGGGTTGCTGGAGGGGAAGTGGATGGGGAGTTGTGGTAACTGGATGATGGACACTAAGGATGGCATGTGATGTAATAAGCACTGGCTATTATGTAAGACTGATGAATCACTGACCTCCACCTCTGAAACCAATAATACATTATATGCTAATTGAATTTAAATAATAAAAATATAAATATATATAAATAAAAAGAAAAATAATAAAGACTAAAAAATATTTGAGTGTGTGTAGGTTTCAATAGAGTAATCCCACCAAAAATAAGAAGAAGGGTACTATGCTAATCACTTTTCATACATTATTTTATTCCATCTTTTTAATACTCCAACATTTGGTATTACAACCTATGTTCTAGAGATAAGGAAAATGAGGGTCAGATGGTTTACAATGTCTTTGATCCCAAAGTTACTGAGTGATAGAGCTATAGTTTCAAATCCAGGTCTGTCTGACTCTAAAAACCAAGGTTTCTGCAAGACACCCTGCTTTGCTACCACAGGGAATCAATAGTTCTTTTCCACTTTTCCATGAACGTCCCAGCTTTTCCTCAATGTGATCAGAGGGCATGAATGAGAAGAACCACAGGGCATTAGGAACCTCAAGTGTAGTGGAAGGCTCCTCAGAGAGCTAAGGAGTGAGAATTAGGTGAAGGAACTGAAGAGACAAATTATGCAAATGTCAATGGAGCCTGTTAACCTAGGGATGAAAAAGGAGCTTGTGCTGATGATCTGGGAAATCTTACTTAGCATGACTGAGGAAATCTGGAAGGCAAGGGTGTTAATAAACTGACTTCTTTTAAAGATGCTTCATTCTTGTATTGATTGAGTAGTACTAAAAATAGACAGTATACTCTATAGGTGTAAATGTAAAAACATCCCAAAACGAACCAAATACAAACTAAACTATTTCCTCACCACAAAAACTATACAAACACAAACATCTTTGCCAGTTTCTGCATTGGTACAGGAGAAAAAAAGGAAAACTTTAAGTTTCTTCTATGATGTTACATGAAATGTTTTGAAAACAGTATTATGTCATGAATAGAAAGGGTCCAACTTATATCACTTTTAAAATATAATAAGATGACAGCATTAAAATCCAAAATACCTATAGGCTTAAAAGTATTTGATAGAGTTAGGTTCAGAATTTAATTCTAACTTGGACTTGACCCAGTACAATAGCCACGGAGCAATGCTACATAGCAGAAGCAGCACATAATAGGGGCTGACTCCTGGTTTTGGTGATAGAGAGCTCTTGAGTCTGGGTCAAGATAACCCCTTGGAACTGTGGTTTTCTCATCTCTAAGATGTGGATTTATTCACCTGTGCTGCAGGATTGCCATATGATTTAAAAATGACAGGGGCACCTGGGTGGCTCAGTGGGTTAAACCTCTGCCTTCAGCTCAGGTCATGATCTAAGGGACCTGGGATCAAGTTCCACATTGGGCTCCCTGCTCAGTGGGGAGCCTGCTTCACCCCCCACCCAACCCCGCTGTCTGGCTCTCAGTCTACTTGTGATCTCTGTCAAATAAATAAATAAAATCTTTAATAAAAATAATAACAACATACTTATATGCAGAGGACAGAGGAGACCGCAATAAATAGTGGCTATCCTTGATCCTGAAGAGCAAGTCATGGAGTTTTTCACAAGAACAGCAGATAAAAAGAATGAGAGACACTAATCATAAATAAATTCCAAATCTGGTTATTTAGAATTTGTGGCTGACACTTAACATACTTGCAAACTATAAATGTGGAAGATAATTTTAAACATAGGAAAGATGTAACCTATAAGTTAATATTAAAGTGATTTCATTTATTTATGATATTTAGTGCTGGGCTTGGCATATGGTAGTAGCTCAATAAACATGACTGAATATATTTTAAATAAGATATATAATACTCATACTTAATTGCAGGCTTTTAAATTCATGTAAAATCAAACTTAATTATATGATATTTAAAGACAGGCAATATTATCAGAATTAACATTTCAGTCCATGAAAATATGAAATCTGTACATATAGATACTGTCATGATAAAGTTATCAGGTACTACTATAAACAAGAAGCAGTAATAAATACTTAGTGACTTAAGCATGTCTACATAGAGAAATGCTTATAAATAATTTGACACAGCACAAAACCTTATTGCAAATTTCAGTCAATCAGGAATACTACAATGATAATTGAATATTACCCAATGTGATATTAATATTTTTAATTGATAGGAAAAGTGGACTGAGATTCCAGTTAAAATTCTGAAGCAAGACATTGTATTTGTAAGAAGTAGAAGAAGCAGGTAATCATCAATAAAAGTAGACTCAACTCAGCTAAAATAAAGCAATGAGATGCAGAAGAAGAAAATTCAGTCCTTCTGATTTTCTACAAAAATGCTAATGTGACAGACCAAGGTTATGAAAATAAAGTGTTATACCTGCATTTTCAGCAGCCTTTTAAAGTTATTAAAATATATCCTATTGACTGAAGAGGTAAATGAAGGAAAATGTGTCAATACATATTTTAGCTATAAGATGCTTTGTTAGCAGATCATTTGCAAATAAGAAGTTGAAAACACCAAATGCAATTATGCAGTTATTGCAAAATACCAAGAAAAAAACAGACTTTTTAAAATCTAAACTTGCATATACTAAGACATCTCTCATATTCATGCAGCTAGGTTTTCCTCCCCAAATGAACTTAGTTCGAAGTACTAGTCAGGACATAATCAGGCCAAGAAATAATGTTAAGATAAAGAAATTTTAAAATGTGGTGTGTAGTGAAGGGAGAAATGTTAAGTGACAATGCCCTAAAGAAAAAAGCACAAAGGAGAGGAAAGACAGAGAACCTTGGCTGGTGATATTCATGTAAGCTAGCAAGATTAATTTGAAGTCTACTATCACCTTCCATTAGACATGTTTAATGCTATCCTCTACAAACTTCATGATCAAGAATCTCTCAATGAGTTCTTGGCCTTTTTTTCTTTTTATGGAGGTCTAATTGACATTAACATTATATTACTTTCAGGTGTTTAACATAGGGATTCAATATTTGTATACATTGTGAAATGACCATTACAGTAAGTCTCCTTAATATCCATCAACATACACAGTTACAAAGTTTTGTCTTGTGATAAGTACTTTAAAAAAAATTTTTTTTTAAATTAACATATAATATATTATTAGCCCCAGGGGTACAGGTCTGTGAATTGCCAGGTTTATACACTTCATAGCACATACCTTTCCCAATGTCCATAAGCCCACCACCCTCTCCCTCTCCCCCTCCCCCCAGCAACCCTTAGTTTGTTTTGTGAGATTTAAGAATCTCTTATGGTCTGTCTCCTTCCCGATACCATCTTGTTTCATTTATTCTTTTCCTATGCCCCAAACCCCGCATGTTGCCTCTCAACTTCTTCATATTAGGGAGATCATATGATAATTGTCTTTCTCTGATTGACTAATTTCACTAAGCATAATACCCTCTAGTTCCATCCACGTCATCGAAAATGGCAAGATTTCATTTCTTTTGATGGCTGCATAGTATCCCATTGTGTGTGTGTGTGTGTGTGTGTGTGTGTGTGTGTGTGTGTATGTATGTGTATATATATATATATCACATCTCCTTTATCCATTCATCTGTTGATGGACATCTGGGTTCTTTCCATAGTTTGGCTACTGTGGACATTGCTGCTATAAACATTCGGGTGCACGTGCCCCTTCAGATCACTATGTTTGTATCTTCAGGGTAAATACCCAGTAATGCAATTGCTGGGTCATAGGGGTGCTCTATTTTCAACTTTTTGAGAAACCTCCATTCTGTTTTCCAGAGTGGTTGCACCAGCTTGTATTCCCACCGACAGTGTAGGAGGGTTCCCCTTTCTCTGCATCCTTGCCAGCATCTGTCATTTCCTGACTTGTTAATTTTAGCCATTCTGACTGCTGTGAGGTGATATCTCATTGTGGTTTTGATTTGTATTTCCCTGATGGCGAGTGATGTGGAGCATTTTTTCATCTGTCTATTGGCCATCTGGATGTCTTCTTTGCAGAAATGTCTGTTCATGTCCTCTGCCCATTTCTTGACTGGATTCTTTGGTCTCTGGGTGTTGAGTTTGATAAGTTCTTTATAGATTTTGGATACTAGCCCTTGTGATAAGTACTTTTAAGATTTGCTCTCTTCTCAACCTTGAGTTCTTGGTCTTAATGCTATCTTCAGGCATTCCCCAGATAAGGTGAATTCTGAAATCTAATAACTCTTTAAAATATTCTTAAAATATACATGCCATGTTTCAGGAAATGATCAAGTAGAATTCAGGTGGGAATGGCTGCGGTAAAGAACATGGTGAAAAGTTTTAATACAAGCATAATGAAGAGCCAAACATGAGATGGGGAAGAACATTATAGATAACTAAGGGATGTAAAAATGAAGACTTTTATAATGTGTGGTAATGGGCTCAAGGTCTGGAAATCTCTAGAAAAAGATCTCTGTTTTAATCTAAGGTAATAGGAAGGCACAAAGAAAAGCACAGAAACATGAGCTAAAAGGCTATGCAATGGTCCAAGTGGCCAATTTAGAGAGACTGTGACACCAGACAAGAGGGAGATGACCATGGTTCAATGTTTTATTTTTTGTTGTTTGCTTTTTGGTCTTTTTGCTTTTTTAAAGAACACTGTGTAATAAAGAAAGAAGTGATAAGAACTTAAAAATTCAAGCTAAGAAAGAGCAGAAAAGATAAAGAAGAGTCCTAAAGGACTTGGAATTTCTCAACTTCAAGGATAAACAGGCCAGTAGTCTCCTTCCTAAAGTGAATTGTTTCAGTCAAGTTTAAATCAGTCAGCTTTAAGGTTGAAACTTGAAAAACATACATTGAGAAGACTTCATTTTTATTCTTAAAAAAAGCTAAATTTGAAAAAAAAAAAAAAAGTAGAACTGATCCAAAAGTCATCAAAAAGGGAACAGTACAGACAAGGAAAAGCATAAGCAGTCAATATGACTGATGCCCTGTCTGGAAGATATTTTTAAAATTAAGAAAGCACAGAAAGCAGAAAAGCAATTACAGTGAGCTGGAGATAGACTCAAGATTGTCATGTTTCATGTTTAGCTGTAGAGGGTTGATTCAAACTTAAGTGTTTATCGGGGCACCTGGTTGGCTCAGTCAGTAGAGCATAAGACTCTTGATCTCACGGTCATGAGTTCAAGCCCCATGTTGGGCAGACAGCTTTAAAAACTATGACCATGAATACAGCATCCCTGATTCTGGCACTACAGTTTTGAATCTCTCTAAATCCCCATATTAAAGAAACAGTTCGACTAAGTGCAAAACCAAAAACCCATGGATGACTAGATAAGGATTAAAAGAGAGAGAACATTATATGTAATGACTTTATGCTCCAGTAATGTAAATAAAGTACAGCTATTTAAAAATGGAAAGGAAAGAAGTGGTAAGAACATGGGCAAAAAATTTTCTGAATGTTCTCATAAATTTATATTAGTTGTAGTAGTATTAGTATGATTATTCTCAGACCATTAGGTATGTACTGTGAAATAAAGTAAGCAAGTAATTATGGGACAAATTATATTTTACTGTGGTCCCACGTACCAGCAAACTAGGACTTTTGGTATGAAAAAGAGGAGATACAGATGTAATACAGAAGAGATTAAATTTAAAACCCTGTATCCTGAATTCAAGTTAGAAGTAACAATGTGAACTCACTCTGAAAACATAAATATATAAAATCTCTAGCTCATTCTACTAAAACAATGACCAATCCAGTAAGAACAACACACTATCCCTAGCTCCCAAACTTGGGCTTAAAATACCGTTTTCCATTAAAAGAAACTAGAGCTTATTGAAGAAATGGCTAATTCCAGGTCTGAGGAAGGAAATGTACAAGATAAGCATGAAAGATATTTGTCATACTAAATAGCAGGGAAGCTACCCAAGACTACTGAAATCACAACAGAAAAAGGAGCCAACTTGTAGAGGCTCCCAAACATAAGACAAGTCTGAGCTCTCAAAATGATAACAAGTACAATTTATAAAACTCATCAAGTCAAACAATATATTTAAACCCATTAATTAATAATGCTACTTGAAAAACAGAAACTAATTGGTTACCTTCAAGGAGTGATAAGGAACCAATTCATTATCTTCAAAACTAGCAAATAAAAGAAACTGACATTTATCCTGATTATACTATCTATATGAATTCATCCACTGGGAAAACAAATAGGAGATGAGTGGAATTATTTCTTTATAAAAGTATCCCAATTAGTAAATGAAAAAAATAATGTAATTAGAATATCACCATTTGCAACCCTACTGAATTAACGTTAGGATGTAGGCACTGATCATTAATAGATGCTAACATTAAAAGACAACCAGGGGGAGGAGTCAAGATGGCAGAGAAAGAGCAGGCTGAGACGACATCAGGTAGCAGGAGATCAGCTAGATAGCTTATCAAACCATTGCAAATGCCACAAATCCAACAGGAGATTGAAGAGAAGAAGAGCAACAATTCTAGAAACAGAAAATCGACGACTTTCTGAAAGGTAGGACCGGCGGAGAAGTGAATCCAAAGAGATGGGAAGGTAGACTGCGGGAGGAGGGGCCGGCTCCCGGCAAGCGGCGGAACAACAGAGCACAAAATCAGGACTTTTAAAAGTCTGCTCCACTGAGGGACATCGCTCCAGAGGCTAAATGGGGGTGAAGCCCATGTGGGGTCAGTGTGGCCCCAGGTTCCGCAGGGTCACAGAAGGATCAGGGGTGTCTGAGTGTCGCAGAACTCACAAGTACTAGAGCAGGGAAGCCGGCTACTAGAGACAGAGCCCAGGAGTGTGCTCTCAGCTCGGGGTTACCTCGAACTGGTCACAGGCTGGGTGAGCTCGGAGCGCAGCTGGAGGCCAGGGAGACAGGAGTGATTCAGCGCTTTTCTCTGAGGGCGCACTGAGGAGTAGGGCCCCGAAGTCTCAGCTCCTCTGGGCTGGAGGTTGGGAGGTCGCCATTTTCATTCCTGTCCTCCAGAACTCTACAGAAAGAATTCAGGGAACAAAAGCTCCCAAAAGCGAACCTGAGCGGATTACTCAGCCTGGCCCCTGGTAAGGGCGGTGCAATTCTGTCTCGGGCAAAGACACTTGAGAATCACTACAACAGGCCCCGCACCCAGTAGATCAATAAGAAATCCAGCCAAGACCAAGTTCACTTAACAAGGAGAACAGTGGAATTCCAGAGGAGGAGAAAGCAAAGCATGGAATTCATTGCTTTCTCCCCATGGTTCTTTAGTCTTACAGTTAATTTTTTAAATTTTATTTTTTTCTTCTGCTAAATTTTACTTTAGCCTTTACCCTTTCCTCTCTAATGTTTTTTAACTACTTGATCTTAACAATACCTTACATTAAAAAAAAATAATAATCTTTTTTGAACCTTCATTATTATAGTTATATTTTATCCTTCATTGTATCTAACTTTGTTTTGTATACACATAGGGTTTTTTCTTCTAAAAAATTTGGGGTACAACTTCTTCTAATATATAAAAATATACCCTAAATCTAGCTCCAGGCTTGTTCTAGTCTCCAGACTGAGAAAATTCTCTCCACTTTCTTTTTCTTTATTCTCCCAACATACTTTATCAACTCCTTTATTAGAAATTAATTTTTTTTCATCTTTATAGGCATATTCCATTCCTTCATTGTGTTTACCCTTATACATGTTTTTCATTCTTTAAAATTGTGGGAGGTAGTTTCTTCTAAGATACCAAAATACTCCCAAAGTTAAGTGGGTGACCGTGTTTTAGTCACCAGTCTAATATATATATATATATATTTTTTTCCTTCTTTATATATTTCCTTTATTTTCTTTTTTTTTCTGAACTTTTCTTTTTTTTTTTTTTAAGATTTTATTTATTTATTTGAGAGAGAGACAGTGAGAGAGAGCATGAGCAAGGAGAAGGTCAGAGGGAGAAGCAGACTCCCCATGGAGCTGGGAACCCGATGCAGGACTCAATCCCGGGACTCTGGGATCATGACCTGAGCCGAAGGCAGTCGTCCAACCAACTGAGCCACCCAGGCATCCCTCTGAACTTCTTTTTATACTCTTTCTCCCCCCCCATGATTTGGGGTCTCTTCTGATTTGGTTAAAGTGCATTTTCCTGGGGGTATTTGCCACCCTTTTAGTATTTTATTTGCTCCTTCATATATTCTTATCTGGACAAATGACATGGCGGAAAACTCACCACAAAAAAAAAAAGAACAAGAGGCAGTACCGAAGGCTAGGGACCTAATAAATATGGACATTGGTAATATGTCAGATCTAGAGTTCAGAATGATGATTCTCAAGGTGCTAGCCGGGCTCGAATGAGGCATGGAAGATATTAGAGAAACCCTCTCTGGAGAAATAAAAGCCCTTTCTGGAGAAATAACAGAACTAAAATCTAACCAAGCTGAAATCAAAAAAGCTATTAATGAGGAACAATCAAAAATGGAGGCTCTTACTCCTAGGATAAATGAGGCAGAAGAAAGAATTAGTGATACAGAAGACCAAATGATAGAGAAAAAAGAAGCTGAGCAAAAAAGAGATGAACAAATACTGGACCACAGGAGGAGAATTTGAGAGATAAGTGACGCCATAAGATGAAACAACATTAGAATAATTGGGATACCAGAAGAAGAAGAAAGAGAGAGAGGAGCAGAAGGTATATTGGAGGGAATTATTGTAGAGAATTTCCCTAAAATGGCAAAGGAACAAGCATCAATATAGGAGGTGCAGAGAGCACCCCTCAAAATCAGTAAGAATAGGTCCGTACCCCGTCACCTAATGGTAAAATTTACAAGTCTTAGCGACAAAGAGAAAATCCTGAAAGCAGCCTGGGAAAAGAAGTCTGTAACATACAAGGGTAAAAACATTAGATTGGCAGCAGACTTATCCACAGAGACCTGGCAGGCCAGAAAGAACTGGCATGATATATTCAGAGCACTAAATGAGAAAAACATGCAGCCAAGAATACTATATCCAGCTAGGCTATTAATGAAAATAGGAGAGATAAAAAGCTTCCAGGACAAACAAAAACTGAAAGAATTTGCAAACATCAAACCAGCTTTACAGGAAATATTGAAAGGGGTCCTCTAAGCAAAGAGAGAGCCTAAAAGAGGTAGACCAGAAAGGAAGAGAGAGAATATACAATAACAGTCACCTTACAGGCAATACAATGCCACTAAATTCGTATCTCTCAATAGTTATCCTGAATGTAAATGGGTTAAATGCCCCCATCAAAAGACACAGTGTGTCAGAATGGATAAAAAACAAAACCAATCAATATGGGGCCTACAAGAAACTCATTTTAGACCCGAAGACACCTCCAGATTTAAAGTGAGGCAGTGGAAAACAATGTACTGTGCTAATGGACATCAGAAGAAAGCTGGGGTGGCATTCCTTATATCAGATCAATTAGATTTTAAGCCAAAGACTATAATAAAAGATGAGGAAGGACACTATATCGTACTCAAAGGGTCTGTCCAAAAAGAAGATCTAACAATTTTAAATATCTATGCCCCTAACATGGGAGCAGCCAACTATATAAACCAATTAATAACAAAATCAAAGAAATACATCGACAATAATACAATAATAGTAGGGGACTTTAACACTCCCCTCACTGAAATGGACAGATCATCTAAGCAAAAGATCAACAAGGAAATAAAGGACTTATATGACACACTGGACCAGATGGACATCACAGATATATTAGGAACATTCCATCCCAAAGCAACAGAATATACATTCTTCTCTAGTGCACATGGAACATTCTCCAGAATAGACCACATCCTCGGTCATAAATCAGGTCTCAACCAGTATCAAGAGATTGGGATCATTCCCTGCATATTTTCAGACCACAATGCTCTGAAGCTAGAACTCAATCACAAGAGGAAATTTGGAAAGAACCCAAATACATGGAGACTAAACAGCATCCTTCTAAAAAATGAATGGGTCAACCAGGAAATTAAAGAAGAATTGAAAAAATTCTTGGAAACAAATGATAATGAAAACACAACGGTTCAAAATCTGTGGGACACAACAAAGGCAGTCCTGAGAGGAAAATATATAGCGGTACAAGCCTTTCTCAAGAAACAAGAAAGGTCTCAAATACACAACCTAACCCTACACCTAAAGGAGCTGGAGAAAGAACAACAAAGAAAGCATAAACCCAGCAGGAGAATAGAAATCCTAAAGATCAGAGAAGAAGTCAATGAAATAGAAACTAAAAAAACAATAGAACAAATCAATGAAACTAGGAGCTGATTCTCTGAAAGAATTAATAAGATTGATAAACCCCTGGCCAGACTTATCAAAAAGAAAAGAGAAAGGACCCAAATAAATAAAATCATGAATGAAAGAGGAGAGATTACAACCAACACCAAAGAAATACAGACAATTCTAAGAACATACTATCAGCAACTCTACGCCAACAAATTCGACAATCTGGAAGAAATGGATGCATTCCTAGAGACATATAAACTGCCACAACTGAACCAGGAAGACATAGAAAACCTGAACAGACCCATAACCAGTAAGGAGATTGAAACAGTCATCAAAAATCTCCAAACAAAGTCCAGGGCCAGACGGCTTCCCAGTGGAATTCTACCAAACATTTAAAGAAGAATTAATTCCTATTCTCCTGAAACTGTTCCAAAAAATAGAAATGGAAGGAAAACTTCCAAACTCATTTTATGAGGCCAGCATCACCTTGATCCCAAAACCAGACAAGAATCCCATCAAAAAAGAGAATTACAGACCAATATCCTTGATGAACAGATGCGAAAATTCTCACCAAAATACTGGCCAATAGGATCCAACAGTACATTAAAAGGACTATTCACCACAACCAAGTGGGATTTATTCCAGGGCTGCAAGGTTGGTTCAACATCCGCAAATCAATCAATGTGATACAATACATTAATAAAAGAAAGAACAAGAACCATATGATACTCTCAATAGATGCTGAAAAAGCATTTGACAAAGTACAGCATCCCTTCCTGACTAAAACTCTTCAAAGTGTAGGGATAGAGGGCACATACCTCAATATTATCAAAGCCATCTATGAAAAACCCACTACAAATATCATTCTCAATGGAGAAAAACTGAAAGCTTTTCCACTAAGGTCACGAACACGGCAGGGATAGTCCATTGTCACCACTGTTATTCAACATAGTACTAGAAGTCCTAGCCTCAGCAATCAGACAACAAAAAGAAATTAAAGGCATCCAAATTGGCAAAGAAGAAGTCAAACTATCACTCTTCGCAGATGATATGGTACTATATGTGGAAAACCCAAAAGACTCCACTCCAAATCTGCTAGAACTTGTACAGGAATTCAGTAAAGTGTCAGGATATAAAATCAATGCACAGAAATCAGTTGCATTTCCCTACACCAACAACAAGACAGAAGAAATAGAAATTAAGGAGTCAATCCCATTTACCATTGCACCCAAAACCGTAAGATACCTAGGAATAAACCTAACCAAAGAGGCTAAGAATCTATACTCAGAAAACTATAAAGTACTCATGAAAGAAACTGAGGAAGACACAAAGAAATGGAAAAATGTTCCATGCTCCTGGATTGGAAGAACAAATATTGTGAAAATGTCTATGCTACCTAAAGCAATCTACACATTTAATTCAATCCCTATCAAAATCCCATCCATTTTTTTTTTCAAAGAAATGGAACAAATAATCCTAAAATTTATATGGAACCAGAAAAGACCTCGAATAGCCAAAGGAATATTGAAAAAGAAAGCCAAAGCTGGTGGCATCACAATTCCAGACTTCAAGCTCTATTACAAAGCTGTCATCATCAAGACAGTATGGTACTGGCACAAAAACAGACACATAGATGAATGGAACAGAATAGAGAGCCCAGAAATAGACCCTCAAGTCTATGGTCAACTACTCTTCGACAAAGCAGGAAGGAATGTCCAGTGGAAAAAAGACAGCCTCTTCAACAAATGGTGTTGGGAAAATTGGACAGTCACACGCAGAAAAATGAAATTGGACCATTTCCTTACACAACAAACGAAAATAGACTCAAAATGGATGAAGGACCTCAATGTGAGAAAGGAATCCATCAAAACCCTTGAGGAGAACACAGGCAGCAACCTCTTTGACCTCAACCGCAGCAACTTCTTCCTAGGAACATCACCAAAGGCAACAGAAGTGGGGGCAAAAATAAACTATTGGGATTTCATCAAGATCAAAAGCTTTTTTACAGCAAAGGAAACAGTGAACAAAACCAAAAGACAACTGACAGAATGGGAGAAGATATTTGCAAAGGATATATCAGATAAAGAGCTAGTATCCAAAATTTATAAAGAACTTAGCAAACTCAACACCCAAAGAACAAAGAAACCAATCAAGAAATGGGCAGAGGACATGAACAGACATTTCTGCAAAGAAGACATCCAGATGGCCAACAGACACATGAAAAAAATGCTCCACATCACTCAGCATCAGGGAAATACAAATCAAAACCACAATGAGATACCACCTCACACTAGTCAGAATGGCTAAAATTAACAAGTCAAGAAATGACAGATGCTGGCAAGGATGCAGAGAGAAGGGAACCCTCCTGCACTTTTGGTGGGAATGCAAGATTATGCAACCACTCTGGAAAACAGTGTGAAGTTTCCTCAAAAAAAACTGAAAATAGAGCTATCCTATAATCCAGCAATTGCACTACCATGTATATATCCTAAAGATACAAACACGGTGCTCCGAAGGGCCACATGCACCCGAATGTTTATAGCAGCAATGTCCACAATAGCCAAACTATGGAAAGAACCCAGATGTCCATCAACAGATGAATGGATAAAGAAGATGTGGTATATATATATACAATGGAATACTATGCAGCCATCAGAAGAAATGAAATCTTGTCATTTGCGATGACATGGATGGAACTAGAGGGTATTATGCTTAGCGAAATAAGTCAATCAGAGAAAGACAACTATCATATGATCTCCCTGATATGAGGAAGTGGAGATGTCACATGGCGGGGGGGAGTTGGGGGGTAGGAAAAGAATAAATGAAACAAGATGGGATCCGGAGGGAGACAAACCATAAGTGACTCTCAGTCTCACAAAACAAACTGAGAGTTGCTGGGGGGAGGTGGGGAGGGAGAGAGTGGTGGGGTTATGGACATTGGGGAGGGTGTGTGCTATGAGTGCTGTGAAGTGTGTAAACCTGGCGATTCACAGACCTGTACCCCTGGGAATAAAAATACATTATATGTTTATAAAAAAATTTAAAAATTTAATAAAAAAAAGACAACCATGAGAGAACATGACATTATGTGCCTTTTGATAAAAATAACACACCATTTTATATAGTCTTGCCAAAACTGACTAACTTGTAGAATTTTCAAAAGATAGAGGAACATGTTGAACCACTGTATGATTATCCAAACAACAAAATCCAGACTATGGGACATTGCAGTTTCAAAAGATAAATTTTAAGGAAAAGATAGGGATGGAGAGGGAACTTGTAGATTAAAGAGGATTTTTAAAAAAAGATTTTATTTATTTATTTGAGAGAGTGAGTGAGAAAGAACATGAGCAGGGACAAAGGGAGAGGGAGAAGCAGACTCCCCTACTGAGCAGAGCGCGCAACATGGGGCTCTATCCCAGGACTCTAGGATCATGACCTGAGCAGAGCACAGTCACTTAAGTGACTGAGCCACCCAGGCAGCCCACATTTGAAGTGTTTTATATAGATAATATCGAACTACAGTGTTGGGAGATGCATTAGGATGAAAAAAATTATACAGATATATAAGAAAGTGATGGAAAGTCATGACAGAGGTTACTCTTGGGGACCAGGAAGGGGTTGAAATCATGATAGGACATAAGTATTTCTGGGTGGTGGCAAAGTTCCTCTTCTTGACCTAAGTGTGGTTCCAGGGTTAATTCCTTCAGAATAGTTCGTTAAACTATACATTTATTTTGTGTGGTTTTCTTTATGCATGTTTTATAATAAAGAGACTTTTTAAAAGCTATCATGCCTAGAATATAAAATCTTTGTTACCTGGTTTTCATGAAAGCTAACATAATACATACATTTCTTTGGAAGAGAGGTTTCTTAAATATTTTGGCTTTCAGTTGAATGCATGTTTAACACTTTTTGAATACTTCTTTAATCAAATTATGCTATATTAAAAATTCATTAACTTCTACTTTTCCATTAGTTGTTGCTCCTCTATCTAAATCATTGCAAAATGGTTTTTAAATTTTAGAGGTAAACAGTTATCTTTGTGAGGTTTTATTTCCCTACCCCTGACAACACGTTTTAAAGTTTAATAACTCTGCTCATGTGTTTTTGATTAATCTGGTAAACAAATTGAGGTGATCTATTCTGAGGAATATACCTTGAAATTACTACCATACTCAGAAAGCATTATCTAATCCATTCAGCTGAGAAGTTAAAATACTTCTTCAAATACAAAGGTAAGGGAAGAATAAGTTACGTTGTCATCACATTTTTGACAAAGTGAATGAATTAAATAATTCTGTGATGATGGTTAAAATTTTCCAGAAAGGAAAGAATAAAAAGTATGTGGAACTTAAATAAAAATGATTACCATGTTATATATGATAATCCACACATACACAATTAAAAACTGTTTTTAAATTAATTTACTGATAAAACATTTTTCTATATACTATCTATTGTATATTTTTCAAAAGAAATTTTTTTCTCTAGACTACATAACTCTCTCTGCTTTATGCTTCTAATTAAGATATGTGCTGTTGTTTAGAGCTCTGTGGTGTGAAATTAGACCAGTTTTCTAATATCCATAAAATATATTTAAAAATGTTCCTCCTCTGAAAGACAGATAATTCAGTCACAGAGAGCTTATTTCTATGTTTCCTTTGTTTTCTTTTTTCTTTAGCTGCTTGGTAAGCCAATTTTCTACTTAGAAGTTACTGTTAAAACTCTCATTTGGTTCAGTATGTGGGCTTTATCCTTTCCATGGTCTGTTATGCAAAAATGATGGCTTTAAATTTTTTTCTTTCTTTTTTTCTTCTTCTTCTTTTTTTTTTTTTTTTTTTTTAGTTTGCTGTAAAGCAGTGTTTCTCAATGTAGATGCACATGAGAATCACCTAGGGAACCTATTAAAGAATACTGGTGCCTCCTCTCCCTCTGAATATTCTGATTTAATTGCTCTGGGGTGGGCCCCTTTCCAAAAGCTCTGCAGGTGATTCTAGCCAAGGCTAGGAACCACTACTCTAGGATCTTGCCACTTTCCAACTAAAAGCTTATTATATTTTCTGATTGAACTTGGCTGGGAGATGCTTTTTAAAAATTCTATAGCTTAACATATGCAAAGATTAAATTTCTTCTCTATAAGGTTGCTACTTTTTTAGTTTGAATTTTAGAGTTTAAGAGTAGATTGTATCATTTATTCTGATGATTAGTTCAAGAAGTCTATATACAATGGTGGCCAGGGGAAAAAAATTAAAGACATATGCTTGAATACAGACCAGTGGTTTTCGTTCACAATATTCTAAAAAATGTTCTACAATTAATTCATAGTTAAAAATTATGTCTTCACATATGAAAAAAAGAAAGTTATTTCCCTAGAGATTTCTTCCAAAGATGTTCACCTTTTACATATAGAAATTCACATGAGATTCTGCAAAACTAATCTTCACAAATTTTTCCAAAAGGTTAACTTTGATAGAATGATTGAAAGGGCCAAATCCAAGAAAAAGCTACTCTTGCTTAAAAAAAAAAAAGGAATTTTTCTATCTTAATATAGTTGGACTGAAAAGAGGGACATTAACTATGCAATCAGTGATGAATAACTAAAAGTCATGTGCAAGTATCATATACAACTTTATGAAAATCTATTCAAAAACACTTATATAAAATGGATAATTTTCCAGAAATACAAATTGAGGAAAATGACTTCAAGAAAAAAACAGAATTCCTGGGAAAACAAAACAAAACAAAACAAAACAAAAACTGGAATCTGTTATGTAAAAACCTACCTTTCTTTAAGATACCACACCCAAGCAGTTTTGTAGGTGAGTTTTAGCAAATGCTCAAATGTCAGGTAATTCATTTTGGTACTGTTTCAAAGAGGAGAAAAAGGAAAAGCTGGCCAAATCACTCCAGAGGGCTAGTACAACCTTTAAATGGGACTTAGAAATGAGAATAAAAGCAAGTAAAACTGTTTGCCAATCTCGTGTTTGAGCAAATTGTAAAGCCTCCTTAATGTTTCCTCCTGACTATGTCCCTAAGCAGAATCAATCATTCCCCACTGGCTCCTACTGTAGCTTGTACATCCTCTATCCACAGCATCATTTAATGCTTTAGTGCACTTACACATTTTCATATTTGTCTCTCATTGGTGGACACTAGGATCCCTGCAGGCAGGAATATTTTTGTATTCATATCCCCTGGAATGAAATACAGTGTTTACTCCACGGTCATGTTCAAATAGTTGTTGAATGATGTGGAAACAGAAGAAAGAGCTTTTAAGGTAGAAATACCAGTAATGTGTACAGGGAGGACATGGAAAATAAGAGTCAGTGAGTAAACCAGTTGGCTAGAACATAGGTTTGTATAAGGAAATACTACTTGAAAGGTAGGTCAGGGCCAGTCAGGGTGGGCTTTCAGTGCTGAGGCTAAGTTTAGTTTCATATCTACTAAAGTCTTTGGAGTAAGCAATGGCTCAAACTTGTAGCTTCAGAATCCAGATGAGCACTTTTTAGAGCTGTCACAGACCTGAAGGTGACCTATCTGGTTGAAATCCATCATTTTAAAATATAGAAAACTGAAGTCAGAGAGTTCTCAAAATTAGCTAAGAGCAGGCAGAAGCTTACAGGGAATAAATTTGACTAAGGTTACACAATTAGTATGTATATGGTCCAACCAACAGGTAAACTAGGTTTGTCCAATTTTAATTGGACAAACCTAGTTGATGATCTAGATGACACCAGGAGATAAGGTATGTAGGCCATATGTATACTTTTTAGAACACTCCTAATTTCATGTAATATACTCATTTCAAAATAGGTAATTTATGTAAAGTATAACTAAATTATTTTTACCTTTTATTATGAGGCAGAACACTTGATAGAATTCTAATTAGCTTTATTACAATCATTTTGATGAAGTCTTTTACTCAATTAGCTTCTGAACCCAAGATCAATAAAGCATGGGCATGCAAAGCAAGTCAATAGGAACAAAGCACTTCCTTAGCCTCACAAATCCACACATACAGTATTACAAGTGGTTTTAGTCACTGCAACAAAATTGGAAAAGTTCCAGAAAAAGGTTAATTAATTAATTAAAAATGACTCTACAGTCTTAAAAGACAGCCTGAAAGTTTCTAATACCAGAAAAGGCAGGTTGAGATAGAAAAAACTTGGACTTGTTCATATCTCAGAATTAAAGCCTAACAGTAGATTTAGAGAAAATATGGAAAGAGTCTTTCTTGTCTAACAATAGAGTCAAATCCCAGTAAACCCATCATAAGTTGAAAATATCCTAAGTTGAGGGGTGCCTGGGTGGCTCAGTCGTTAAGTGTCTACCTTTGGCTCAGGTCATGATCCCAGGGTCCTGAGATTGAGCCCTGCATTGGGCTCCCTGCTCAGTGAGAAGCCTGCTTCTCCCTCTGCCTGCCTCCCCCAAATTTGTACTCTCTCTCTGTCAAAAAAAAAAAAAAAAAAGGGAAGAAAGAAAATATCCCAAGTTGAAAATGCATTGAATACACCTAACCTACGAGACATCACAGCTTAGCCTAGTCTACCTTAAACATGCTCAGAAACATAAATTAGTGAATACACTTGGGAAAAATCGTCCAACACGAAGTATACTTTATAATAAAGTATTGAATATATCATGTAATTTGTTGACTACTATACTGGAAGCAAAAAACAGAATAGTTGTATGAGTACAGAATGGTTGTAAGGGTAACAGTTATTTATCTTCATGACTGCATGTCTGACTTGGCACTGAGGCTGAATGCCACTGCCCAGCATTATGGGAGAGTATCCTATCACATATCATTAGACTGGGAAAAGACCAAAATTCAAAATTCAAAGTATGACTTCTACTGAACATGTACTGCTTTCACACCATGGCAAAGTTGAAAATACTAAGTCAAACCATCTACAAGTTGGGACTGTCTATATTTTACTCAGGCAGAAACTTAAAAAAGGAACAGGAAGGGTTGCTTTTGTTTTTAATTATAAAAAAGAAAAACGGAATTCCATACTCAAAGTACTAGTACAAGGTGGAATTACCCATAGGTTCACAATAATGAATTATGATGGAACCACTGTCAGGAACACATGGGATGAAATACTCCTCCCAACCGCCTCCCGCCCCAGATTAACCCTTGTGGTGTTCCTGCCAAGGTAGGATACTGAGAAGGCCATTGCTCTACAGCCCTCATAAATTCTTGCCTCAGCTATGTTTTGGTACCACAGAGTCTTCCACAAAATAAGCATTTGTTTAATGTTTGCTTATTCAATGACTAAAGTATAAAGAAGGTGACAGATAACATAGCTTTGGCAGGCATGAAATTATAGGCAAGTAGTAATGACAGTACTAAAAATGATAATAACAAGAATCACAACAGCGATCCATGTCTGAGAGTTTACTATATGTACATATTGCTCTAAATGCATGTATTAACTTATCTTCGTTAACTCTATTTTTCAAATAATGAAACCACAGTGCACAGAGGTTAATAGCTTGCTCAAGGACAGAGAGCTGGGTAGTGGCAGAGCTAGGATTTGAACCCAGAAGCCTTTGTTCTTAATCACTGTGAGATTCGGGCCAGCCCTGGAATTGTCTGTTTACCTTATAAATATGATACTTCTAAGGATCCCACTTTATATGTAATTTCCTCGTTTCAGAATTTAGGAAAATAAATTATAGGTTTTAAAAAGTATTCATCTTTATTTCAGAATATAAAAACTTTAGAATCCTATTTTATTTGCTCTTCAACAAAATGTATATATTTGCTTTAAATTTACCTCTAGTCTTCCTTCAGCATAACCTAGGAGCAGCAGATTGGCTCTGTCCTTCTCAGGAGAAATGGGAGCCCAAGGCCAAGCATCATCACTGACCAGTGGACACCAGCAAGCAACTATATCCTGAACACAATTGATAGCAAGACGACGCTCTGTTGTCCTGTTTACTGGGCCAGGTATCTCATAATAGGAAATCTAATGATTAAGGAAAAAAAAGCATACAAAAATAATTTTTTAATGCAAAATCCTCACAGTATTACAAAAATTAAAGCATCTGTAAATGTAGATAAATGCAAGTAAATATGCATGCTAAACATGTGCTTAAGGAGGTGTCAGAATTTACCAAATTCTTTTGACACATATATAAAAAAGACATATGTTCAAAATTCTCCCCATTTTTAGCGGAGGAAAGGAAAAGGAGAAATGTGAGTTAGGGAGGAATTGGCTGTAGCAATCCCAATCAATACCAAAATGTACAGTCATGGCTGCTTGACAGCATCGACCTACACATAGGATTTAAGACCAGCTGTATTAAAAGACAAGTTTAGTACTGCTGACCAAGAGTATCTGACTACTGTTTAAGACATAACATATTAACAATGACTGACAACAATAAAAGGAAAAACAACTTGAGGCAAACATCACTTTTTTTTTCTTTTAGAATATATGAGACATATATTCTGCATAAAGGGATAAGTCACAGCATCATGCGTAAAAGTTTATGCAGCTTCTGAGAATTATGCTTCTCTTTCTTAGGAAGGATTTGTAGAATTTATTATTCAAACTATGTTATTTTGGAACATGGTTATTTGAAAACATAAGCACAGCACCATCTGGGTGACACATGCCAAGGAAATATAGATTGCACCGTATTTCTGCTTAAGGAATTAATGGAAGGTTGATAGCTTGGAAGAAAAAAAAAAAACTATCTTGCCATTGCTGGTCAGCAATAATCGAACCACTTTCTGGGGATTAAGCGCATGGCTAAGCCTACTGGACCAGACACTAGCAAAGGGCAGGGGGTCTTCTTATCAGAGAAATGCTTCTGGAGCCAGTCTCACTACATGACAGATTGCTTTCATATTCCTGTCTGCAAGGCAACAAAGGATGGCAGTAATGCGATAATGCCAGAGTGCAATGGGTGTTAAGAACCCGTTGCATTTATGTATTGTATTTAGTAAATAATCAGGCTCATCCAAATTGTGATCTCACCACTCAACCAAGGCCATTAAAATCAAGGTTAATGCTTTAATAATCCTCTGCTATTTTTTTTAATATGGTCAAAAGGAACCCTTTTCTATTTGCATGGCCATAATATCATTGACCTCTTCATCCTCTGAATGCACATCAAAAGGAACTGAAATCAAAGTAATTACCAGTGTTGTTCTCTTATGGTAAACATTTAACTCCTTGTGCTGTCCCTTTCCTGTTAAATAAATTGAATTGGATTTTTAAAATGTAGACTGGAAAACTTGTTAAAGGTCAACAGTCTCAGGATTTTTACCCTGCAATTTTCTTTGCCAAAATTATTTCAATCTGAAAGAATTAACTTATGGTACTATGTAAAGAAAAGCAGAATTATAAATACTCTACATTATTTCTTTGTTTTAAAATCCAAATGGGCAATGACAGACAATACAGATGTAATTTAGGCTTTGAAGTGCAAATTCTTATAGTTATGCTTTCAATATCATTTTTTAACTACGTATTTTCTTGAGATAAATACCATAATGGAATTGCTAAGTCCTTACAAATTAACATACATTATTTTGATGTCCTATTGCCATGTAAACATGTTGCTTACAAATTGCTAGATGAGAAAACAGAGTTAAGAAACTGACACTTTTAATCCTCATATAGTTCAAATCATGTATGTTATCTGTAATTTATTGTTTCTTGTTCATTTTACTTGCCTTGTTGACTATTATGATAGAATACTGATGCCATTAAAACTCACAAGAAACAATAAATTACAGATAACATACATGATTTGAACTATATGAGGATTAAAAGTGTCAGTTTCTTAACTCTGTTTTCTCATCTAGCAATTTGTAAGCAACATGTTTACATGGCAATAGGACATCAAAATAATGTATGTTATCTGTAATTTATTGTTTCTTGTGAGTTTTAATGGCATCAGTATTCTATCATAATAGTCAACAAGGCAAGTAAAATGAACAAGTTTCTTAAATTCTCCTTCCTATTGACAAATGGCAGTTTTTACTATGTATTAAATATCTATATTTCAAATACTGAACAAAAAAATGAAATCCATGATGGGCTTTTCCAAAGAGAAGCAGTTAGTTCTCCAATGTATAGAAATGATGTGAGTGCCCATATTATCCTCAAATCCAAAGACAAAAAAGAATAAACAAATAAGAAATTCCCTTAAAGTGTAAGAGTCCATATAGTAAGTCTATTTTTCACATTTTTTCATAAGAAAAGATGACATCCTGACAGTTTCTCTCTGATCTCATTATTGGGTAGCTACTATCCTTCAGCTGAGAAGACTACTAAACTATCCATCACACCTAAGATGGAGAAACCAGTCATACAAAATTTTATATAATAGTACTGAAAACATTTTAAACAGTTTGAGTTAATGCATATTGGAGCATTTCATTAATTTACTTACTTTTTCCATACTGGTACATTTTAAAGACCAGCATTTGTAAATAAGCAACATTTCAAATAAATCTATAGTAAGTCAATCTGGAAAATAACATCTCATTAAGAATGCTAATACCAGTTTTTTTTACTAACCAAAATATAATACACGAATATCACCAACTCCAATTAAAGAAAATCAGTATTATACAAAATGTTACAGAAACTCCACAAGGTTGGGAAATAAAACCAAATTACAGTTCATTATCACAATGAAAAACTTATTTAATTTTTTTATCCCATGTCAAAAATCTTATTTTTATAAGAATAGATGTTTCTACCAAATAAAATTACATCCTCCCCATATCACTACCACTTCAATCATAGTAAGAAATAATCCCAAAGGGCAAAAGTTTAGCTTAAATACTACTTTCTCAAAATCAAACACAAATTTCAAATCACAAAGGTGACTTCTAAAAATCTTTGCCTGTATTATAGATAGATACTCTGGGTATGGCATAAGTATGCATCTTTTTTAAGGAAACTGTATATCAGCTCTGTTCCCAGTGAACAGTGAACTGTCTCAAATCCACGTTACAGAGGCTGGATCAATCTTGCAAACACAAGTCATTGCTGAAAAGAGGCCTTGAACTGAAACAGCCTGGAAAATGTATTAGATACTCATCCTAGCAGAGAGTATGCCTTCCAAGCAGTTAAAATGTAATGTGGCAAAACTTATATTAAACACATCGTTTAAAATAAAAATCCTGCCTTAACAGATGTAAAATCCCTGATACAAGGAAACAAATTACCTGGAGTTAGTGAAGGGAGAGATACTAACATATGAAGGAGAATTCATTTTGCATTTTTCTCTAGTTATAGCTGGGTATACATGTGTGTATGTGGGGAGTGAGGGGTCTTCCCACTCCTTGTTTATTACACTTTTCTATTAACCTTTGAAAGTGCCTTCTTTCTTCTTTCTTTTCTTGTGAAATGGAAGCCAGAGCAGCTAACCTTGCCTAGAAAGATGATATGGGGTTTCAGGGAAAAATGAGAATGGTATTTATAATGCCTTTAGCAAGAAAACCATTTTCAAATGTGTAACTTGTCTTTACTATCTTTGATTTCCATAAAGAACTAAATAAATTGCTCCAAAATGCCATTATTAGATTCCCATAATGAGAGTAAAAAAGAAAAGGTAAGATAGTCACTATTTTCAGTGAATGAACCTTAATCACGTAATTAACTCTGGTTTGTCTGAAATCTAGAAATGTTCAAGAATAATAAGTATAATATCAATCCATGTGATACTTTAGTATACTCTAGTAACTAAGAATATAACTCTATAAATTGAAAACTCTACCTTATAATCCAAGGCTGAGAGTTTTTCCAGTCTTTTGTTTGTATCAGGAGACCCCATCTTCTTGGTAAACTGAATAAAACATAGTTTGTTTTGCGCCAAAAATGACAAGATGATGAAATTGTCTGTGAGAAGAGCTAAAACAAAAAAGATTTGATAATTTTATAAAATACTAAGTTAGAATACAATGATAATGAATTGTGAAATTTTTTTCACTAAAATATTACAAAAAGCTATTCTCAGAAGATAAATACCCACTGAAATACTAGTCTCCTAAATATCATTATTTTACAAGGATATTAAAGAAATTACAAATGGGGCACCTGGGTGGCTCAGTGGGTTAAATCCCTGCCTTCGGCTCGGGTCATGATCTCAGGGTCCTGGGATTGAGCCCCACACTGGGCTCTCTACTCAGCAGGGAGCCTGCTTCCCCCTCTCCCTCTGCCTGCCTCTCTGCTTGTGATCTCTCTCTCTCTGTCAAATGAATAAATAAAATCATAAAAAAAAGAAAGAAATTACAAAAAAACAATAATCATCAATTTAGTCATGCATGGATTTGATGCTTTCCTTTTTACCTAATACCATTTTATGGTAACACTGATGTTTGGGGATAACCACCAAATGAACCAAGGCTAGAAAAGCATAAAATAAAGACTATCTCATAACTGAAGGTAAAGATGAAAATACTTAATTTTTATTTGTACTTAGCCTTTAATCTTGTGTTTACATGATATAAACCATCTGAAAATAAATTGATTTTTTTAGGGGATACAGATCAGTGTTCTCCACATATGTACAAACATTTATTTATTTATTTGTTTATTAAGAGAGAGCAGAAATGCCCACACGCATAAGCAGGGGGAGGGGAAAGGGAGAGGGAAAAGCAGACTCCCCACTGAACAATGAGTCCAAAACAGGGCTTGATCCCAGATCCCTGAGATCATGACCTGAGCAGAAGCTACACAGCCCTGTATTTTTTTTGTTGTTTTTAAATTTTTCATCAATGAACCTTCTTTTTGAGGGTATACAAGCTGAATTAAATAAAGCATATTACACTCTACATGCACATTACAGTAATTAATATATAATAATGAAGATTAGCAAAAATGTTTCTACAGCTTTATTTCTAATACGCACAAGTAGGCAGACAATTAATACTCATGAGTTACATAAAGGGTTATTAATGTTATAAAAATATTGATAAAAGCTTAGTATAATGGGAATTTGAAAAATGTTTTACATTATTCCTACCATAAAGAAATTATTGAGTGTTTCATATATTTTTCTTTACTTCCACACCCTAGCTATGCAAGCAGCAGCCAAGAGTATAGCTACACAATTACAGGAGAGTCTGGAGAGCTGCCAAGAAATCACATTGTTATCATGGTCTCATGAGAGTGTATTATTTAGGGCATAAATAAAAGAAACAAGTAAAAAGAGATATCTCTGAGACACGAATAGTGTTGGAAGTCTCCTTTTAATTCTTATAGAGGAGCATCAACATGACAAAATCATCATAGCCACTATTTTATTTGTGGTGTCAAAAAAGGGGTCAATTATGACACATATGAAAATGGAACTTCTTCCATAGGAAGTTTCCTTGACACCATGTTCCTGTAAGGAGGAGGAAATGGCACACTTACAATTCTACCCTCAGCTTATTATCAAGAATTTTGTCAATTATAGCCAACCTGCAAAAAGCTTTTCTCTAAGTTGATGAAAATGTGTCTGTGTTATTCAGAGGTAGCCAGTGATAGCAGACAGCAGAAGGAAGGTGTCTATAGTTTCACCTCTGTCCTTTCCACTGGACCACAATTTGTTTTGATTATTCAGTTAAGATACTGACAACTTCAATCACTAATGATAATGCAACCTGTTTCTTAAACCTTTTTACCTTCAATAAAAGAACATAACCTTAATATTTCAGGAGTCAGCATAGTAGAGCAGAGAGAAAATGGGTTCTGCAGCTAGAATCTGGGTTCCAATTTTAGTTTGGTTATTTTCAAGCTGCTCCCTGGTATCTCATTCATGGGCATGTTTCTTAGTGTCTTAGCTTCAATTTCCTTATCTATAAAATGGAAATAACTATACCACAAAAGCTTCTTTTTAATTAAATAAGTAGGTAGACACAGCATCTCAGAGCCTTTCAGGGCTCAAATAAATGTCAGTATCCTATTTCAAAAATTGGCTTAAAATCTTTTTTATGTGTTTTTTAAAAAGATTTATTTATTTATTTGAGAGAGAAAGAGAGAGGGAGAGAGAGATAGAGTGTGTGCACACCTGCATATGTGTGGGAGGGTTAGTGGGGAGGAGGGGCAAAGAGAGAGGATGAGAGAAATCCAAGCCAACTCTGACTCCATGGTGAGCATGGATCCCAACTCAAGGCTTGACACCAGGCTCAATCTCCTACCCTAAGATCACAACCCAAGCCAAAACCAAGGGATGAACACCCTACTGACTGTGCCATGAGGCGCCCCTTTATTACGTACTTTGTAGCAATTATATACTGATTGTGGTATACTTAAAAGGATCCAGCTTTATCTAGTATATTTGGCATTGGTTTACATATTTAGAAATACTGCCCAAATTTTCTCAAAAGTTAGTATTCTTAGATTTTGGTAACAACAGATCTTCCTACTAGCCAAATCACAGATTTTTTTTTTTTTTAATTTGTGGCTGTGTTGACACATTTGGGTTATTTACAGAAAATTCATTTGAAAATGAAAAGTACTTGAAATGTCAATAAAGGACTAATTTTTAAAAGAACACACTAAAAAAAACCTGTTTTGAGAATACCTTCACATTTTTCAAAGGAAAAAGTAAAAAATACTCAGAATATGAGCCTAACACTTAACAAAATTTTTGTATTAAGTATTAGTCGAAACTTGTATTGGTCCCAGGGGTTGTAACTATGCTATTATAAGCGATTACTTGTGTTTGCAAGTCCCCAGTGGTAATAATTAGTGTACCTGTTGACACACTATTTCTCCTGCCCCACTGTTAATGTAGGCACATGGGGGTAATTACCATCACTGATGGAGTCTGAGATGAGCTTCCCCACCAGGCTTCTGTCAATCACCACTTTTTCCAGCTGTGGCCCAGAGAGGCTTAGGGACACCAGAACACCTGAACCAAAGAGGAGCTAAAACCAGGTAAAGGGGGCAGGGAGAGAGATGCACTGAGAATTAGAGTCTTTCAAAAATCTTTCTTTAAATGTATAAATTATAAAGATATTTACATGGGCATGTATACCATGAAATTATAAAGAGTTTTTCTTTATTGAAAAGAAGCATTGCAATTCTGAGTAAATAGATACATGTGGCTTAATGATGCAACATGGTAATAAGTGCATTTGATTAAAGCTATGTGCGGAAACTGAATTTAGACCATGTTTATCAGAAGCCCAACCAACGAAACACTTAGAAAACACCAATAAAGAAGTAACTGCTTTGTACTGTATTCAGAAATGTACTGTGTTCTACTAAAATATTTTGAAAGATTACTATTTATATCAGAAATTAAAAGATTTCTGAAAGTTTGAATAGTCATTGCTATACATTAAATATAGAAAAGATGCAACCATTACAATATAAACAGTGAATGTTACAATTTATTTGGAATTTAAACCCCACTTCTACAAATAAAGATCTTGTCAGTTTAAAAATTAAAATACATGGCAATCAAATCAACTGGAGTAAAATGTTAAATTTTAATATTCATAAATAAGTAAACAATTTCTCAAAAAGAGATAAACACAGTAAAGTACCAGGCTTTATCAATATTGGTGTTCACCCAACCACCTAACAAAGATGACTAGATATCACCATTATGATACTGCTCCTTTCCATTTGTGGCAGCATAATTCATTCATCTCCAAATGTTTAAAACTTCTGAAAGGACTATGCATATGCGTATGCTTGTTATCTATAAGATTATGAAATATCAACACTGGAAGAAATTGTTTCACCTTCAAGGCAACAGACTCAAAGCAGATGAATCATGGAACAGCATATGGTATAAGAAGAAAAAAACCAATTGTCAGTAAACTAATCATGAACATGCTAGCCAAATTCAAAGACAACTATGATTTTAAACAAAACAGGGGAATTCCCCACCTACCTAGGAAACGTGTCCCAGCTAGAAAGGATGATTCTGTGTCAAGACATATTTAGACATGTGTGAAGGATGAGCAGCATGAGGGACCAGGTTAATATAAAGAAAGACTACTACTTCCCCAATGCTTAACAGATTCCAGGCACATGAATAGGAACAGAAACTGAAGGGTCCCACATGATTTAATAGACTGTCCATTTAATGTCAATGCCCCTAAAAGGGGTAGATGGCAGGAAAGATGTAATCATCATTATTCATTTGGGAGACTAGTAAGAGAAGAACACTTGTTCCATGAATTTCAAAATATTCACAAATTAATCTCTACTGAATTACATCCAACCCTGCAAGACACCTTGATGGCAAACACTGATATTTCCCTTTGGGGAATTCCCCCATAACAACATAACATATAGTCTTTACTTCTAAATTCTCCTTTCTCAGGCAGGCAATTTTAGGGTCATCTTTCATACCTAGTTCTCCCCCATGTCACAGCTTTTTTCTCCCCCATTTATTCAAAACATCTCTAAAATCTGTCCTTTTCTATTTATTTTTATCTACTAAAACTTTACACCTATATCCTTGAGCATCTTTTTTTCTTAGTTATCCACTGACTACCAAGCTCTCTATGGATACCGGCTAGGTCATTTTTATCTTCGTATCTTTAACACCTAAAACAATGCCAGGCACACAGTAAGTGCTAACTAAACGTTTGAAGAAAAAAATCATAATTAACTCATTATAGGATCAGATCATTCATAGTTAGAAAGAAACTTATTCTAATCTTCCACAATGACATGAAAGTTCCTTCTACAGCATATCTTCAAGCATCTTTCAAGCATTCAGTCCATGCTTAAATACCTCCAGTGAACAGGAGCTCATTATCTTACCACTGGACACTTCTAATTGATTGAGAGATCATTTATTCATGTTTTTCATTCAACAAAAACTAAATGTTGATTTTATGCCAAGCACTAAACTAAATTTAGTGGCTCAAAAGAGAATAAAATATAATCCTCAAAATAGGTGATAAATAGGTTAACAGAGAGTATCTCTACATACAAGCAAATAAGTGTAATAAAGTGCTATTACTGGTCCAATTATAGAAGTACACACTGGGGAGACTAGGGAGACTGAGTAAGAGGTGGTGACGGTTGAGCTTGAGGTAAAGGCTAATACTGCCTTCTAAGAACTTCTATAATAACCTAAATTTTTCTTCAATAGCACACTTTAAAATATTAAAAGATAGTAACATAGTGTTAAGCGTGACTCTGAATCAGAATGAAATCAGCATTGGCTCTACCTCCTACTAGCTGTGTGACCTTGTGGGAGTTACTTAACCTCTCTCTGACTTCATTTCCTTGTCTGAAATGATAGGGTAAAATCTACATCTACTTCATAGGATGAGCATTAAATAACTTTTTACAAACAGTATTTAGAATAATGCCTGGCACACAGTAAATGCTTGCAATTACTATTATTCAACCATTGCTCATATATGTTCACTATACTACCTGCCATCTCTGAACACATTTTTTTGTCTTTCTAAAAATCTTGTGCCCAGATTGGACTCAAGACTAGAGAGAGTGCACTAGAGCCCAGGTGAGTTATCACCAGTACAATCTTTTGTCACCTTTCCCATTGGTTAATGATTTCATAAGGATATTGTCTCCAAGATATTTGCAAGTTGCTCCAGAACTTTGGCATTTAATTTGTCCAAGTCTCAAATTTCTTTTCCTTACTTTCTACTCTCAGCACCATTATCATGAACTAGTCCTCATGTCCTAATAGTAATTGCTATTTCTATATTTGGGCGTTTATTATGTTGGAAAACAAATTATAAATGTCCACTTTTGGGGGTGCCTGGGTGGCTCAGTGGGTTAAAGCCTCCGCCTTCAGCTCGGGTCATGATCCCAGGGTCCTGGGATCGAGCTCCACATCAGGCCCTCTGTTTGGTGGGGAGCCTGCTTCCTCCTCTCTCTCTGCCTGCTTCTCTCCTACTTGTGATCTCGTTCTGTCAAATAAATAAATAAAATCTTTAAAAAAAAAAAAGACCACTTTTGTAGGATGGTGGTATCAAGTGCAACCTGTGAAAGTAGGTAAAAGAGGGACTTAAGCTGGAAAGGATTTGAAGGGAAAGTGTCAAGGTACAGTAAGAAAGCACGCATGCTGCAGTAGGTAACAAATGGAGACTGGAGCAGTGATTTGGGAACTGTGAATCCTGCCCAGTGAGTTTAAACATTCCTTCAGAATCTTTCTTTGAAGGACAGGTGCAGCCACTTATTTATATATTCATTCATTCATTCCACAAATCTATATTTGGTATTTTGTATGAGCCAGGCCCTGTTCTAGGTACTGAAGATACAGCAATGAACCTAATAGACAAAACCCTTGCCCACCCTCACCTCAGAGAGGTTGCATTCTAGTGTGGACACAGGTATAATAGGCAAATAGTTTTGATATAATGTCAGACAGCAGTAAGAACTACAGAGAAAAATAAAGCACAGTAAGGACAGGGATTTTTAGGAGAATCCTGTTTTAAGCAGAATGACTAATAAAGAAATAAAAAGACCTCTCCAAGGAGATGACATTTGAGTCATTTGACCCAAATGAAGTTATTGAATAAGCCATAGGATTATTTGGAGAAAGGGAATTTAAGGCGGAGAACACCACCTGCAAAAACTCTAAGGTCCGAATATGCCTGGGAGGACTGAAGAGAGCTAGGGCAGAGTAGCTAGAGGGAAATGAGTGACAGTGCTATTCACAGAAGATGAAATCAGAGAGGTAGCTGGGCCAAGTTAGGCTGACGAGAAATCATTTTAAGCAGCAGAGAATTACAATCTAATTTATGTTTTAAAGAGGAGTCTGGGCAAGAGTAAAAGCAAGGAGACCATTAGGAGGCTATTGCAGTAGTCCAGGTGAGAGAAGATGGTTTGGATATAATGGCAATGCTGGAAGAAATGATATGTGGACAGATTTGAGATATATTTTATTTTATTTTATTTTTTAAACTTTTATTTATTTATTTATTTATTTATTTATTTATTTATTTGACACAGAGAGAGAGAGAGAGATATCACAAGCAGGCAGAGAGGCAGGCAGAGATAGAGAAAGGGGGAAGCAGGCTCCCTACTGAGCAGAGAGCCCAATGCGGGGCTCGATCCCGGGACTCTGGGATCATGATCTGAGCCGAAGGCAGAGGCTTTAACCCACTGAGCCACTCAGGCGCCCCTGAGATATGTTTTAAAGGGAATCAGCAAGAACCTGCTGAAGGACTGGATGTGGCATACAAGGGAAAAACTCAAAAAGTTTTGATCTGAGTAACTGGATTTAATGAGATAGGGAACACTCAAGGAGACACATATTTAGGGGGAATCAAAAATTTGTTTTTTGACCTGTTAGTTTATGGGGTCTATGGACATACACGTAGAGACATTGAGTAGACAATCAGAAATGAGTCTGAAGTTCATGGAGAAATAAGGGCTAGAGATATATATTTTAGAGTCATCAAGAAAATAAAGGTAATATTTAAAGTCATGGAACTGGATGAGCTGTCCTTAAAAAATGAGTAGAAAGGTCACATGGCTAGGGCCCTAATCCACCCTGACTGGTGTCCTCGTAAGAAGAGGAAGAGACAACAGAGAGCTTTCTCTCTCCATGTGCACGCACAGAGGAAGGGCCATATGACAACATAGTAAGAAGATTGCTGTCTATAAGCCAGGAAGAGAGGCCTTACCAAAAAGCAACCCTGATAGCACACTGGTCTTGGAATTCTAGTCTCTAGAACTGTGAGAAATTAAAAAAAAATTTTTTTTTCACTTAATCTATTATTAAAGTTGAAAGAGGTTTGGTCTGAGGTTTGGAGCATTCCAATCTTTAGAGGTATGAAAAGATCAGGTTAGCCATCTTAACGAAACCTAGTTTGGGTACTCATTAGGATCAAGGTATGTCCATCACTTAGATCTCTAAATGTCTTGTGGCCTAGAGGTATCTCTGAAACCAGATTTTGAAATAATAAGATATAGATAAATTAGCAAGCTAATTAGTGCATTTTTATAAAACAACCTGTGGGAAAGCATAAAGTTTCCAAGTACTGGTGCCAAAGATAGTCTTGGATATAGTAACAGAGATAACCAGAATCAGGATAAAATAGTCTGAAGTTCAGGAAAAGAATATTCCAGTTAAGACAAGAAAGTGTTTCCACCTGTTTTCCCAAAAGGTTTGTTCTTAAACCCTCCAAAATGAAAATGGCCAATGTAAGAATTGGAATGACATGAAGAAAAAGGGCACTAAGATACTGTCCTATCCTACTAGCAAGGAGTTGGAGAATTCTGACAGCTTAGAAAATGAAAATGAGGAAAGAAGTAAAGGGAAGCCCCTACAGAGCAGATCTGAGCTTTGGGCTAGCTCCCCAGGATGAATCAATGGGAGGCCCATGAGATTTCCCAAAACTGTTCTGATTTTAATGTTGTTCTTTGTGCAGAACGTGACTAAGGCAAAACAGGAACGGAAACTTTTTCTTTTCTTGGACACCCTCCCAGGCAGGAAGCATCTTTTTTACTATTTCTGCTATGTCCATATTTCTTTCCATTGCCTTTAGCATTTCTCCTTATTTTCTCCAATAAGCTCATGCCAAAGAGGCTTTCTCTTTAAGATTATGGGAAATGATTTCCATAATCTTCAGATGGCTCTTCAAATGGTTTCTCCTAACCTCAGATTCAGTACTTAATGGGAAGTGAAATGGCACTGGGAAAAGAAAATCAGATCAGATAATAACATTAATCTACATAAAACACAAACAACCACAAGAACTTAAGATTCATTTCATTCACCAGCTCAAAACATGTGAATTTTTGCCTCCTGTATAGACAGGGATACAATGGTGAATAAGGAAGACACAAGTTAGTAGAATATAGAGAGAATACAGGAGAAGACCTCATTCAGAGAAAAGTGGAGGTTTTGGTCAGGATGGATGGCTGCTTCCTAGAACAGAGAGTTTAATACCCACAGAAAAGAGAAATGGATCTTACTTGGTCTTAAGTACTGAAGAAGAACTGATGCAGTAATTGTGAATGAGCTATTATTTTATAATAGTGATCACAAACAATTTCATTAAATTCAGTATTCTCATTGGTTAAGAAAACTCCCCCCAAATCCATGTGATTATAATTACGTCTGAGGAGAAAATGAAAAGTGAAGGTATGCAGGGTCAGGACGACAAATCAACAGTGAGCGACAAGTTTAATCCATGATCTGAAAATTAAGTCATCAACAGGCAGCAAAGTCTGATCCCCCAAATCACTAGCAGACATGTGGGCCATAGCAGGTGCCGAACACTACAATCCAGAGAGACAACAAAGTATTAGGACCACTGCAGTGAATTCTAGGGCTGAAGCAAATATTGAAAGCATTATAGAGCCACACCCCTGGAGGTCCAGTGAATTTACATCACAATGGGACCCAAACCCCACTCAATCCTGCCCCCACAATCCAATCCACGGGATAAATTCTGGAGAAACTCTGAGAGCTATAGATGGTCAAACAATTTTACATTGGGAAAATCTATAATGAAGACTAGAGTCACTGATTATTTTAGCAGATAACCTGTTGGAAAAAAGATAACATGTCTTCTGTAATTTACTCCTTCATTCAGCAAACATTTGAGTATAGAGGGAAACCATGCCTGACTAACGCATTAGAGTGGAGAAACAAAAGTAAATGCAATTAAAACAAGGACAAAAAAAAAATTTTAATTGACTCACTAGAGGGAACTGACTTAAAGACAAGAAACAGGGGGCGCCTGGGTGGCTCAGTGGGTTAAAGCCTCTGCCCTCGGCTCAGGTCATGATCCCAGGGTTCTGGGATCGAGCCCCACATCGGGCTGTCTGCTCCGCAGGGAGCCTGCTTCCTCTTCTCTCTCTCTCTGCCTGGCTCTCTGCCTACTTGTGATCTCTGTCAAATAAATAAAATCTTTAAAAAAGACAAGAAACAGAAGGATAAAAAATAAACAGGTATTTTTCCGGATAGAGAAGTGTTAACAATGGGGTTTCCCAAAAATTTGTCAAGTGCTATTCAATATATGGAATAGATACATGCCTAGAAATTTGCCTGCTAAGTATATTTCAATATAAGAAATCTCATTTTCTCACTATGAGTAAAGCTACTTTTTAATTCCTAGCGTAATTTTTAAGCCACCTCTTCTGTGTTTATATATAATAATTACATAAAAGTGATCATTCCTAGAAATATTTATAATCCTGGTGAAATTCACACACACACAAGAAGTACAAAGGTAAAGCTCCTACTTGCCAAAAGTTTTAAAGATCAAAAGGGATAAAGGCCGTGGTAAGAAGGAACAAAAAGGGATGCCTGGGTGGCTCAGTCGGTTAAGCGTCTGTCTTCAGCTCAGGTCATAATCCCAGGGTCCTGGGATCGAGTCCCGCATTGGACTCCTTGCTCGGCCGGGAGCCTGCTTCTCCCTCTGCCTGCTACTCCCCCTGTTTGTGCTCTGATAAAGAAATAAATAAAACCTTAAAAAATTTTTTTAAAAAGTGAACAGGAAATCATACCAGATAGCACAGTACTTTTATACAAAATTTTATAATTTACAGAGGATTTTTATACATATAATGCATGTAAAATGCCAGTACAACTCTGGTACCTAATAAGTACACAAGTTTAAAAAATAACAATAACAAGGTTAATTCTCATACTAATTCATGATCAGGAGTGTAAAGCAACTCACCAAAGGTCTCACAATCAGTGGGAAAGTAGAGACCATAACACAGAACAAATTCAGTGTTCTTTCTCACACCACTGAGGAACTAATATCCTTAACTCTCATTTCTCAGTTGACCTCCATGTAACAGCCCATCTGGTATTCCTCTCTCTGTGGCTCGCTCTTCACTCTAAACTAGTTGCCCTCTCAACTAGTAGTTCTCAAATGTGACTGATTTTGGCTACCAGGGGACATCTGGCAATGTCTGGAGACACTGGTGATCACAAGCCCTGTAAGTGAGTCACTTGCACAGAGGCTCACCGGAAGAGAGTGCTCGTAAATGAGCTGCTTTGGAGGTGAAGGTTCTCCTTATCTCCATTAAGCAGATTTGGGGAATCCTCAAATTCTAATCAATACTTCCCTCACATAAAGAAAGGATAATGACTGAAGACCTGGTCAGATATCTTAAATGGAGTGGTGAGCAGTGCATAGTTAGATCAGGAACCTAGAGGAAACTTGTTCTGTACGCTTCCAACCATGTTCAGGGCAATGAGTGATGACTAATGCCAGTTGTCAAGACAGATAGAGCCCCAGGGCAAGTCAGAGAGCTACAGCAGCTTGATAGAAACATCCTGTAAGAACACCTCCTCACTTGTGTTCTAATTCTCGGCTCACCAATCTTCTTATCTATAATTTAGTCTCTTGAGTAATTCAGCCATCACGTGGGAATGCCCCAAGCAAATGAACAAAATCTATGATGCCAGATATATCTGACACTATAAATTAATAAATTGCCATGCCAGTTAATAAATCAGTCCTTCTGAGTTTGGTTATCGTAAATGTTGTTAGTACAAGAAAACAAATAGAGATAACATAAAAGATAGATAAGTTTAATTAATCAGAAGTTTTCTGCCCAAGTCTATGATACATTGTTGGGGTATGTGTGCAGAATTTCTAAAAGTTACAGACCTACATTAAAATTACCATCCCATTTTATTGGGAAAAAAGTGCAGTGGTGTATGTGTGTGTATGTAGAAATTATCTGTATAAATACAAGAAAATGTCAGAAAGAATAGGCCCAAAACTATTGACAGTATGTACCTCAAAGAGGTGAAATTAGAGTTGGAGGAATAAATTTTAACTTCTAGTCTCAAAGAGTTTTTAAAAATTGGGATTATGAATGATTTCTTAACTTATTATGTTTTTAGTATTTTTCTTTTTTAAATTTATTACTTTTATTATGTTATGTTAGTCACCATACAGTATATCATTAGTTTCTGATGTAGTGTTCCATGAACTTTTTAAAAACAGAGCAGCTCTTAAATTATATTTCTTATTCTATGGTTTTAAAGAGATGGTTTTTTTTATTATGTTCAGTTAGCTACTGTATAGTATATCATTGGTTTTTGATGTGGTGTTCAATGATTACATTAGTTGTATATATGCCACAAAATGTGTTTCTAAGTCAGAATTTAAACCATACTGAAAATGAAGTATAACAGTGGCTTCTTACTTAAAAAATCAAGTAGGAAACTGGACTGAATCCCTCTCCTCTGCAATTTCACTTATTAAAAAAATCAAAACACTCGGGGTGCCTGGGGGGCTCAGTGGGTTAAGGCCTCTGCCTTCTGCTCAGGTCATGATCCCAGGGTCCTGGGATCGAGCCCCGTGTCGGGCTCTCTGCTCGGCGGGGAGCCTGCTTCCTCCTCTCTCTCTGCCTGCCTCTCTGCCTACTTGTGATCTCTGTCAAATAAATAAATAAAATATTTTAAAAAAATTAAAAAAAAATAAAAACACTCTTTTTTTCTTATCATAGCGCCTTATTAGATTGCTTAATCCATGTCCAGTTTCTTTACTTCCTAAAAGAAGACTATCACTGTAAAATATGGTGGATCCAAATTATGGATTATCATGTGCCTACTAAAAATAAGGAGGTAGATGTAGATCACTGACAGGTATACACTGTTATGTGAAGAAAGTTACAGAACAATATGTACAGAGTAATTTTGCTTATTTTAAAAACAAATGTATATGCACATAAAAACACAGAGGAGTGTTTGTAAATGCATGGAGGAAGGACATAAATCAAACTGCTAACTGTGGTTATCATGAAGAGGGGAATAAGCTTGGTGTTGGAGGATACTTTTTATTATACACCTGTTTTTATTGTATGCCATTTTACAATGATAAGGAGTAATTTTGATTTTTTAATTTTATTTTTTAATTTTTAATTTTTTTTAAGTAGGCTCCACACCTAGCATGAGGCTTGAAATCACAACTCTGAGATTAGGGAGTCACATGTTCTACCAACTGAGCTAGCGAGGCATCCCTAATTATTTTAAATTTTAAAACATTAAAACTGGGAATAAAGATCACCACTAAATCTTTTTTTCAGTTCCCTTAGTTTGAATTTACCATTTTAAATTGCTCACCTTCACCCTAAAGATTTCAAAATCACCAATATTCTGATGATTTTCTTTAATTTCTCTAAAATCTATCATTCTTAATATAACTCTTTGTCTATTCTCTTTGACTAGGACCATACTCAACAGTTGCCCCTGAAACATTCTGCTTCTCCTTCCCTGTAATAAAATACTAATAGAGCATAAATCTAAAAGAGCATTTCCCAGGGCATAGTCTGTGAAATACTAATCGTTGAAGATGTTCCAGAAAAGTAAGCTTGGAAATTTTGTATATACGTCACCTCTTTAAGACTGACAACAGCACTTCCTGAGTTAATTTAAACACACTCATATACACATTCACCCTTAATAGGCGTCAGATACCTTCCTAATTTAACAACACAGAGCATTATGCTGGGTTTAAGCACAGCAGAGATTTCTTAGGATTAGTATTGTTAAATTGTTACTATTGCTTTTTGTTGAGATAGAAATACACACCACAAAAAGTCTTTCAAAATAAAAATCTATCACAAAATACTGAGCAGTCAGTTTTATAACTTCTCCCAAATAGTTTATAACTTGGATCTAATTCAACATGTGAGACACAGTCCCTGCCCCCTGGAACTTTTAGTCAAATCAGTGAGGCAGATAGTAATGAGATGGTCACACAATAAATGTAAAACTGGAACTGCAATGACTGCCAAGAAGTACACGGTCTTGTAAAAGCACATCAGAAGGGATAGAGCTTGTCAGGGAAGGCTTCCCTACAGAAGTGATAACTGGTAGTCTGAGATGTAAGGATAGCAATGTGTTACCTCAGTGAAAAGGGAAGCAAAGGGTATTTTAGGCTGAGCTAAGAACAGTTTAGGCAAAGGCCCTGAAGCAAGAGAAAGCCTCTAGAGCATGAGAGACTGAAAGAAGCCTGTGTGGCTGAGGCACTGAGATTTTTGTTTTTATGTTTTATTTTTTTTTACTTACTTTTTTTTAAGATTTTATTTATTTATTTGAGAGAGAGCATGAGAGTAGAGAGGTCAGTGGGAGAAGCAGACTCTCCACAGAGGAGGGAGCCTGATGTGGGACTCCATCCTGGGACTCCAGGATCAAGACCTGAGCCGAAGGCAGTTGCCCAATGAATCAGGCGCCCCTATATTTTACTTTTTTAGAGATAGAGTGTGCTTGCGAGCAGGGCTTGATCTCACAACTCTGAGATCATGACCTGAGCCAAAATCAAGAGTCCAACACTTAACCAACTGAGCCACCCAGGTGCCCCAATTATTTTAAAAGAGAGTATAGTAGGGGATGAAGTTGAAAAGGTAAGTAGATTAGAGTTCAGTCTAGCCTTTAAGAGTAATATGATAGTGTATTTTTTTAAAAATAACTATATTAATTTTTTAAAAGATTTTATTTATTTATTTGACAGAGAGAGAGAGAGAGATCACAAGTAGGCAGAGAGAGAGGGGGAAGCAGGCTACCCACTGAGCAGAGAGCCCAATGCAGGGCTCGATCCCAGGACCCTGAGACCATGACCTGAGCCGAAGGCAGAGGCTTAACCCACTGAGCCACCCAGGTGCCCCTGATGCTATAATTTTTAAAATTCAACTTATTGATTTAATTTTTAGAATGGATAATACATTCATGTATTTCCAAAAGAAAACAACAAATTATACAGAGGTAACAGTTAAAAGTCTTGTTCTTGAGACGCTGTGGGTGGCTCAGTCGGTTGTGAGGCTGACTCTTGATTCTGGCTCAGTTCATGATCTTGGGGATGTGAGACTGAGTCCCATGTTGGACTCTGCACTTGATGAGAAGTCTGCTTGAGATTCTCCCTCACCTTCTCCCTTTGTCCCCCATCCTGCTCTCTCTGTCAAATAGATGAATGAACCTTTTTTTTTTTTTAAGACTTATTCCTTTTCCTATATCCCCCCCCACCCATGCTCCCTTGCCCCTGCACTAATTAATCAGTTTTCACTTTCCTATCTATTATCCAGAATTGTAGGAGGGTTTTAAACAGAAGAGTCACCAGTCTGCCTTTTAAAAAAATCATGTTGGCTACAGGGTGGAGGATAGACTGGTGGGGAGCAAAAATGGAAGCAGGTAGAACATTTAGGAAGTGTTTAAGTTGTCTAGAAGAGAGAATGAAGTGAGGTGGCTCTGACTAAAGTTATGAGCAAAGCAATGGAAAGCCTCCAGTCAATGTGAGAGAGATTTAGGAGATAAAATCAACAAGAGTAAGAGTTAAGTTAGACATCTGCATGTGTGTGGTGGGGAGAAGTTAGGTAAAGAAGATAATTTCTAAGGTAAACAGACCTCCAGCTTTCTGGTTTCTGTAAGTGGATGGAAGGCAGAGCTATTCACTGAGATGGGAATGGCAAAAAAGGAACAGGTAAGGGACTCTAAGTTCCATTTTAAAGATACTATGTTTGGGAGTGCCCGGCTGGCTCAGTTGGTAAAGTGTGTGACTCTTGAGCTCAGTGTTGTGAGTTGAAGCCCCACATGGGGGGGTAAAGTTTACTTTAAAAAATTTTTCTTTAATTAAAAAAATATATATTTTTGAAATATCTTCGAGATACCGAAGGGTGACATCAAGTAGGCAGCTGGACTTATGGATTTGGAGCAAAGGGAAAAGGTCTGAGCTCTGTAAAGAAGCCACTAAAGCTACAGATATAAATTTGATAACTCAGGAGTTCAGAGGAGAGAGGACAGGGCTTAGAATTGGGCTTTGAGGAATTCCAACATTCAAGGATACAGGAAAGGAGTATGGGCCTGAAAAGGAGACCAAGAATGCCAAAGAGGTAGAAAGAATACTGAAGAACAAAGTTTCAGGAGAATTAACAGAAAAAGAGCACTTCAAGAAAAAGGGGGTGGTACTGAGCTTGGGTGGCTCAGTCATTCAAGCAACCAACTTTTGATTTCAGCTCATGTCATGATCTCAAAGTTGTAAGATCAAGCCCCGCATCAGGCTCTATGCTGGGTGTGGAGTCTGCTTAAGACTCTCTCTCTCACAGTGTGGAGATTCCTCAAGAAATTAAAAGTAGAGCCTCCCTATGACCCTGCAATTGCACTACTGGGTATTTACCCCAAAGATACAGATGTAGTGAAAAGAAGGGCCATCTGTACCCCAATGTTTATAGCAGCAATGGCCACGGTCACCAAACTGTGGAAAGAACCAAGATGTCCTTCAATGGACGAATGGATAAGGAAGATGTGGTCCATATACACTATGGAGTATTTTTTTTTAAAGATTTTATTTATTTATTTGACAGACAGAGATCACAAGTAGGCAGAGAGGCAGGCAGAGAGAGAGGAGGAAGCAGGCTCCCTGCTGAGCAGAGAGCCGGACACGGGGCTCGATCCCAGGACCCTGGGATCATAACCTGAGCCGAAGGCAGAGGATTTAACCTACTGAGCCACCCAGGCACCTCTACACTATGGAGAATTATGCCTCCATTAGAAAGGATGAATACCCAACTTTTGTAGCAACATGGACGGGACTGGAAGAGATTATGCTGAGTGAAATAAGTCAAGCAGAGAGAGTCAATTATCGTATGGTTTCACTTATTTGTGGAGCATAACAAATAGCATGGAGGACAAGGGGAGATGGAGAGGAGGAGGGAGTTGAGGGAAATTGGAAGGGGAGGTGAACCATGAGAGACTATGGACTCTGAAAAACAATCTGAGGGTTTTGAAGGGGCGGGGGGTGGGAGGTTGGGGGAACCAGGTGGTGGGTATTAAAGAGGGCACGGATTGCATGGAGCACTGGGTGTGGTGCAAAAACAATGAATATTGTTATGCTGAAAAGAAATAAAAAATTTAAAATATATATATTCTCTCTCTCTCCCCCCTTCCTCTGCCCCTCTACCCTACTCTAAAACAAAACAAAACCAACAAAAACAAAAATAAAAACAAGGGAGTGGTCAGTAGTGTTGAATCCTCCTGTGTATTTAAGATGATGCTTTAAAAAATAAAAGTCTATTACATTTAGTAATATGGAGTTTTTTGCAACCTTAATAGAAAGTTTTTCAGCATAATAATCGGGACAAAAGCACAACTGGAGCTGGCTGAATGCTGAGTTAGCAATAAGCAAAAGAAGACTATAAATAGGGATAATTTTTTAGAAATTTGCTCTTGAAGGAAAGGGATAAGACCTGTAGTACCAGTGATAAGACTTGTGATTATTTGTTTAAAAAGAAAAGAGCTGTGCTTATTTAAAAGCTAATTGGGAATCTCAGGAATCCCAAATAACCAAAACAATTTTGAAAAAGAACAAAGTTAGGGACACCTGGGTGGCTCAGTTGGTTGGATGACTGCCTTCGGCTCAGATCATGATCCTGGAGTCCCGGGATCGAGTACCCCATCAGACTCCCAGCTCCATGGGGAGTCTGCTTCTCCCTCTGACCTTCTCCTCGCTCATGCTCTCTCTCACTGTCTCTCTCTCAAATAAATAAATAAAATCTTTAAAAAAAAAAAAAGAAAAAAAAAAAGAAAAAGAACAAAGTTAGAGGACTCACATTACCTGATTTTAAAACATATTATAAAGCCACAGTAATCAAAACAGTGTGATTCTGCCATAGAGACAAACCTAGACCAGTGGAACAGAACAGAGAGCTCAGAAATAAACCCTCACAAATATGTTCAAAGTGATCTTCAACAAGAGGGCCAAGACCATTCAAAGGGAAAGGACAATCACTTCAACAAATGGTGTGGGAAAAACTGAATATCCACATGCAAAAGAACAAAAGTGGACTCCTACACATACACAAAAATACCAAAATGGATTAAAGATCTACACAAAAATATAAAATTCCTCGAAGAAACTATAGGAAAACAGCTTCATGACCCTGGATTTGACAATGATTTCTTGAATATAATACCAAAAGCATAGACAACAAAACAAAAATAGACAAATGGGACTACCTCAAACTTTAACACTTTAATGTATTAAAGGACACAATCAACAGGGTAAAAAGATAATCAGCAGGGTTAAAAGGACAGGGTAAAAGACAATCCACACAATGGGAGAGAATCTTTGCTAATCATACATCTGATAAGGGATTAATATCCAGAATATATTATTTGAACTCCTATAAATCAGTAACGTAAAATCATAACCCTTAAAAAATGGGCAAAACACTTGAATAGACATTTTTCCAAAGAAAATATACAAATGGCCAAAAAAGCAAAGGAAATTATGTTCAACATCATTAATCATTAGGGAAATGCAAATCAAAACCACAATGAGATACTACTTCACACTCATTAGGATAGCACCTATCAAAACAAAACCAAAACAAAACCAAACCAGAAATATAAAATAAGTGTTGGTGAGGATGCAGAGAATTTGGAACCCTTGTGTACCACTGCTAGAATTATAAAATGGTACAATCACTATGGAAGACACTAGGGAGTTTCCTCAAAAAACTAAAAATAGAGCAATCATCTGATTCAATAATCCAACTTGTGGGTATATATCCAAAAGAAATGAAAACAAGGTCTTGAAGAGATATTTGTACCCCATGTTCATAGTAGCATTATTTACAATAAAAGAGAAGGGAGCAACCCAAATGTCCATCAATGGCAATGGACAAATAGATAAACAAAATGTGGTACATACATACTGTGAAACATTATTCAGCCTTAAAAAGGAAGAATTCCTGTCACATGCCACAACATGGATGAACCATGAGGATATTATGCTAAGTGGAACAAGCCAGTCACAGAAGGACAAATACTGCATGATTCTACTTATATGAGGTATGTAAAATAGTCAAACTCACAGAAGCAGAGAGTAGAATGGTGGTTGCCGAGGGCTGGGAGGAGAGGGGAAGGTGATTTGTTGTTTAAGGGATAAAACTAAAAGTTTTAGTTTCTCAAGAGGAAAAAGTTCTGGAGATCTATTTCACAACAGTATGAGTATATTTAGCATTATTGAACTAAACACATAAAAATGGTTAAGATGGCAAATTTTACATTTTTTGTTCCATAATAAAAATATTTTTTAATTAAAAAAAATCTAAAGTTCTCAGGAAACAAACTGAGGGTTGCTGGAGGGAAGGGGGTTGGGAGGGATGGGGTGGCTGGGTGAGGGATATTGGGGAGGGTATGTGCTATGGTGAGTGCTGTGAATTGTGTAAGACTTATGAATCACAGACCTGTACCGCTGGAACAAATAATAAATTATATGTTAATAAAAAAAAATGAAAAAAAAAATCCAAAGTTGATTCAAAAGATCCTGTCAACAGAAAGTTTAAAAACCAGGTCTGTGCCAGAAACTGAACATTTTATATATATTAACTTACTTCTTATAATAAACTTGTAAGTTTTTATCTTCGTTTTATAGTAAAATAAACTCTGGCACAGAGAGGTAAAGTAACTTCCCAAAGCCACATAGCTAGTAAAGCCACGATCTGATACCATGAAGAATGAAGCAGTTTGTGCTTTCTATCACTATGCTACAGATAAATTATAATCATGTGGGGTCTTGAGAAGACCAGAGGGCATGGGAGCCAAACTCTAGGCCAGGGGCTCCCAAAGTATCTCAGTTCATGGCACCCTATAGGTCTCGGTAATCTTATGGTACCCCCAGGCCAAATGGAACTGCAGGTCCATTTGATAAATAGACTCCAACAACTAAAGTATTTATGTCCCAACAATTCAGTAGCCATTTGAAAACATAACAAACAGGGATTGAAAGAAAAAAAAATTAATTCCTAAATAACCACAGTTACTTGTGTGATGTGTGAACTAATGGAAGTTGGGCACTACACAACTTTTCAAACCTTGAAATAAGCTTGGACACCCTCATACTTGCTCCTGTTCTATGTGAAGTCTTGTATGGTCCTTGCTTCTTAACACAGCAAATCCCAAAAAGTCAGCTTCATATAACTATGACATCCTCAAAAAGAATGTAATGTGATCTCATGGTGAAACCCTGCACTACCTGGAGCTACCTGTGTAGTGTCTGACCGATGTTTTGTGTTTCTTTTTTTTTTTTCCTAAGATTTTATTTATTTATTTGAGATAGAGCAAGAGTGAGAAAGAGAGAGCACACGCACATAGGGGAGTGGGTAGAGGGAGAGGGAGAAGCAGGCTCCCCACCGAGCACGGAGCCCAACTTGGGCTTGATCCCAGAACCCTGGGATCATGACCTGAGCCGAAGGCAGATGCTTAACTCACTGAGCCATCCAGAAGCTCTGGAAGTCTCGTGTTTTCCTTGAAAATGTTTAATATCCTACAAGACTCCTGTGAATTCACTGTAGTCCCCAGGATGCCTCAGTGTAGAATTTGAGAGCTGTGGATTTAGGTCAAAGTCATAGAAGCAGAGAGGCTGGGCCTCAGACAGGAGTAGGGACTGTTCCCCTATTATGGCAGAATATAAGATTTATTTATTTAGCACGCAGTGGCAACTGGGATCTCACAATTCAACCTAGGCTTCTACTTAGACCAAGGAGACAACCAAATGACAAGTACTTCACTGTGAAAAGCCACTGTAAATAAATATTTTATATATAACACTATTTCATAAGAAGCATAGCTATAAATGCTTTTCATTTCATAGTCACTTAAGCAATATATCTGCTAACCTAATAATTCTATTTTAACTTTTTTTTTAATAATAGGTATAAGTTACAATTGGCAAAAACACCTGATATGTTTTCTCTATCATTGACACTGGCATATATATCACAATATTCTCCCAATACCATGAATGTACAATTGTTAGGTTCTCAAAACTAACCTCAGATGCCTGTTTTATAAATGTACTTTTCTAATCGGTACATTCCAACCTATGCACCCAATATAAAGTTCTAAATTTGAAAAATATTTTAGGTGTTTGTATAAAATCTCAGTGCAAGTATCCAAATATAATGCATTAAATGTCTTCTCATTTGCTAGTTACAATAGTAAAAAGTAGATAAATGGCATTTCTATATTTGTTTCTATTTTGTTAAATAAAAAAATCAACAAGAGACAGATTATTCAGATTTTGAATTAATTTAGCTTTCCATATATTTACTATTAACTATAACTGAGTATATGAGAGAAATTCATAGTCCTGAACTAGCTTCCTTTGGGGTAAAATACCTTGAAGCTTCCAAAACATTATTAGACATGAATGCCAAGGGCGGAGCCAGGGAAATTACAAGTTTCTTTAAAGAAATGCTTTAAAATGAAAACAATTAATAAAAGAAAAGAAAGAACCATTTATGAAAAGAACAGGAAGGAAATGTTAATTGATGATACTAAGATACATTACTACAGAGATCAAAATTTTCTTTGTGTCATAACCACATTCCAAAACTGGGTTCATATCTTACTGTATTTTTAAGAGTAAATATTGACCCTATCAATGAATTGTCATAGGTCATCAAACTTCGGATTGAGATAATCAAGATGTAATGTAAATTTTATTTGTTTTTCCTGGAAAAGAATTAATTTTTTGCCTAATAAAGAGTAATTATTAAGGCTTGATACTAAACTGGCTAGCTGAACATTAAGATTATTCAGGTACACTATATGTGCAAACATAGAGACACATGTTCTTATTTTTAATGTAAATCTTTGTGGGTATGATGGTCATAGACGTGCAGCACTCAGAGCTTCTTCAGGAGGACCATAGGCTAGGAACCTGTCTCATAGTTGGACAAACCTATATTTCCCCTTGGTGGCTACTAGCCAATGTCTGAGTATGGTCAGGTGCTAGGTGAAAAGGGGACTCTTCTAATGAGCAACTTTGGCTCAGGGACTCCCCGTTTAGCCTCCCTGAAACTTTCCCAGCACCATGCTATAGCCTGAGGCCCATTATACCCAATCTTCTTTCAGAGAGTTTATACCCTTCTCCTTTCACAGAGTTCAGACCAGCATTCTAGTCAAAAGGCCTTTCCCATGTATTTTTGTTCCCTTCCCCCTTTATTTTTCACATCTCCCCCATAAATCTCCTGCATTCCTAGTACATCTTCTGTTTAATTCTTATTTATTTATTTTTTAAGTTATCTCTATGCCCGACAGGAGGCTCAAACTCGCGATGTGGAGATCAAGAGTCTCATGCTCTACTGAATAAATCAGCCAGGCGCCCCCCCACTACAGCTTTACATCTGCTTCTTAGAAGAACTCTGGCATGGTTAAAAAAGATTTTAACATGTAAAGAAATACATGTATAAATTGTTAAAATGTCGAAGAATACCTGGAATTAAAACAACTGTTTACTGCCCAATCCCACCACAGCCTTTCATGTCACTTGCAAATGAGACCATTTCTAACTTTTACAGTAGCTCCTTCTGATTCTATGCCCACATTTCTAAGCATGTTTTGTCACTTAGAATGGTATTCGGGTGCATGTAAAAGAAACCTAAAAAACAAACAAACACACACCCCATCACTTAACAGAATGGGTTTGTTTTTCCTCAAAGAACCAGAAAGCTGCCGATAGGCAGTCCATGGCTGATAAGACAGGTCCATGATATCATCAGGTACCAGGCAACTACTTTTTGTCCCCTCCCCCTTTATTAAGTGGCTTCTTGTGACCATTACCCCAGCAATTAATTCTCTTTCCCTGCATCAGCTTTTCCCCTTTCTATTGGATCATTCCCATTAGCATACCAACAGAAACAGATGTTAAGATGTTATTTCTCCTATCTAAAAAAGAAATAAGAACCTCTTTTGACTCCACTTCTCCTTCAAGCTCCTGTCCTATTTCTCCATTTTCCTTTGTAACATAACCCCTTCTTATATCTTAATTCCTAATTTCTCTCCTCCCATTTTCTTTTAAATATATTCCAACCAGGCTCATGTCCATACCCTGAAACTGCCTTTATCTAGGTTACTGGTGATCTCCCTGCTATTCCATTCAATGGTCCATCTCAGGCATCTTGTTACTGGTTTCTTATGTAACAGTAACACTTTACTCTCTACTTGAAATCTAGTTTCCAGGATACACACTCCCTCCAATATGCTCTGGCTACTCCTTCTTAGACTCCTTGCTCCATCTCCCCCTTTCTCTATCTCCAATCCCCAAAAGCTGGAGGACCCCAGGACTCAGCCCTTCAGCTTCCTCTAGCTCTGTATCTAAACTCCCTCCCTCGGTGATCTTCATCAATCTCTTGTCTTTAATACCATCTGTTAGGCTACCTCCCAAATTTATCTCTCCAGCCAGACTTTTTTCTCAACTATTCGACTTCTCCACTTAAATATCTAATGGTCTTTCAAACACTGATGCCCAAAACTGAATAACTTATATTTCCCCCCAAAATGTCACTTTTCAATCTCCCCCCATCTCAATAAATGACAATTCCATTCTTCAAGCTGCTCAGAAATTTTTTTCTATCTACCACATTTGATCCATCAGTGAATTCTGATGGCTCAAAACTCAAAATATACCCAGCATCTGGCTACTTCTCACTACTCAATCACTACCATCCAGTCAAGGCCACCATTATTCACCTGGACCATGGCAACAGACTTCTAACCTGTTCCATCTTTGTTCTCTTCAATTTGTTCCTATCATAATACCCAGAGCAATCTAACTGCAAAGTGAATTATATCAAGTTTCTCTTATGCTCAAAACCTTTCAAGGGTTTTCTATCTCACTTTAAAGACTTAAAGCCAAGTCCTATCAAAGGCCTAGAGGTTCTATATAACTCATATCTAATTTCCTTTCTTATTTCAGTTTCTGCTACTCTTCTCCTTGCTCATTCCACTCTAGTCACATAGACTCTTTCCTGTTCATCAAACATGTCAGGCATAACTCCCATCTCAGGGCCTTTGCATCTGCTGTTCCCTCTACCTGGAACCCTTTTCTCCAGATTATCTTCCACTGCTTGCTCCTTCATGTCTTAATAACATGATATTTCAGTAAGGCCTTTCCTGGTCACCAAACATCAGGCCCATCATGCCCCACCATCCCCCATGCAGAACTCCCTATCTTTCTTGCTTTGTCTCTAACAGTTTACTTTCTTACATACTCTAAATTTTACTTATCAATATTTTCATATCTTCCTAATGGAATATAAACCACAGGGGAAGAGGAATATTGGTCATTTTTGTCTTTTTGTTAACTGGTATCCCCAGCATTGAGAATACTATCTGGGATATAGTAGACAAGAAATATATATATATATATATATATATACACACACATATACACCTTGAGTGAAAAAAAATGGTCAAAGGCGGGACCCTGAACCTCAGCATATCTCAGATCCAGACTAGAAGAAAGCAAAGAGCCGAAACTGAAAAGGCGCATGCCAGGCAAGTCTGGCCCCTTTAATAAGCTTTCTTGTAAGTCCTACCAGTGACCTGTGCTTACTTTGGCCAGAGCTACTTCATATGGGCATCTCTAGCTTCATAAAAGGACAGGTTAACTGAGTGCTTTAAATTGGTCACAGTGCCACTCGGAACATCAGGGTCTGATCATAAAGAAAAATGGATATTGGGCAAGCAACTAGCAATGTCTTCCACATGTTATTTCTTTATTTAGTCATTACTTACTGATTTCCTATTATCATGAATCAAGATATAATTCTCTTATATCCTTTATCTCTTACTTATTACTTTTTAAAGTTCTGTATCAGATCAGAAATTAGATTTATCAGTTCCTTTTCTTTCCTCCCTCCAACATTACTAGTAGAATCTTCTGTCTCCTGCCCCAGTTTGGACTAGTTGCTCTCTAGGCCTAAGGCACACTTACATCCTAAGACTTCTCTTCACTTCTTTCTTATGTAAGATCCTCCAATTTTTGGATCCCAAGAAATCTGTTTCTTGGTTTATTCTGTTGCTTTTAGGCTGGCACATCTTCCAATAAATTCCTGAGTAAAGTGCCTGGCAGGTAAATTTTTCTGAGAGCTAACAAATCTGAAAATGTCCTGTTTGAATGACGATTTAGAAATCTACATATAGATCACCTCCCTTCAGAATTATGAAAGCATCATTTTACTGTCTTCTCTCTGTGTCACTGTTGGGAAATCTGATTCCCATTCCTCTGTATGTATCTTATTTTCTTTTCTACTCTGAAAGCATTTCAGATCTTCTAGCTTTGGTTTCCTAAAATTCACAGAATACACCTTTGTATTGACCTTTTCAGTCATGGGTTTTTTCACACTGGAAACAAGCATCTTCCAGTTATGGGAATTTTTCTTCTTTTATTTTTTTTGTTTCTTCCCTTCTCTTTCCTATTATTATTTAGATATTAAACCTTCTGACCTAATACTCTAATTTCCTTATCCTCTATTGCCTATTGTTCACTAATATGTCCTTTTGTCGTTCTGTTCTGCAGTACAGGGTTATCTCAACTTTCTCTTTCAATTCATTTATTAATTTTTCTATTTAAAATGCTGCCATATTTTTAATTCCCAAGAGCCTCTGCTCTTTTCCCCCAAGGATCATTTTTTAAAAATAGCTTCCTATTCTTATTTCAAAGATGCAACAGCTCCTCTTACATCTCTGTGAGGATTAATTTTAATTCCCTGAATTTGGTTCTGTTTATTGCACTGTCCCTGGTTCATTATCTTGTTTTAAACTCACAAAGATATGGATTTACTGATGCAGAATTTCTTCAAAAGTATAATTTCTAGCTCTCTGGTTATATTTAAAAGTAAGTCTCTTTAAAAATTGATTGTGAGCTTGTTATGCATTGGTAGGCTTATTAACTTATAACTCCACTATAAGAATATTGGATGGCACATCTACCTTTTCAAAGGAAACTACCAAATATTGGTTTCTATAGCCATTGCTCTGGGTTGACAGGTGGGGTAGGGGAATAATTTATTTTTTTCAGAGAAGGATCCTTTAAACAGGTTACACAGAGACATGTATCTCACTCCTAGAGAGGGGGAGGAGCTGGGGAAGATCTCACACATTTAATCCCATTATTCTTAGTCTAGTCACCTCACTTTTACTATGTATTGTGCTTAGCATCTTCAAGTCCAGAAACCCTCTGGGTTGATGTTTCCAGAAAATAATGATCCTATCTCATTTGTTCTTTACATAAACTGCCTCTAGCTTTCCTGTTTTAGCCTGCATCTTAATCCCAGGCTAATCTCTATGCCTTCTCTCTAAACTCTTCTCACTCTCTAAACTATCTTTTCACTAAACTTTATTATCTTTCTACCTGGAATCCTACAACTTGCACTCATAATGTCTTAGTTAGCACTCATAATGTCTTAGTGATTTCATGTGTCTATATTCCTTGACCAGGTTACACTGGCAACTCAGCACACATCTTACACTTCTTTAGTGCATCCCATAATGGTGGCACTCAATAAATACAGTGTGATAGGTTTTATATAAGTAATATGCTGTTTCTAATAGTTGTAACTTAAAGTTATGGTTTGTCAATTATTATTTTATGAGAAAACCAAACTGATTTTCAATACAATTTGATGAAAGGAAAGATCAGGTAATGATGCTATTAATTCTACAACTGAGGAAATTATGATAAAATGAGTTCCAAAGATTCACAATTTATCTGTGATAGGCTTAGAAAATAATTTATATTTTTACATAGCATGTCAAGTAATTCATTTATAAGAACCAAAACTATCTTTTCTTGGCATCTTTTAAAAGATTTATTTATTTACCTTAAAGAGAGAAAGCATGAGCAGTGGGAGGGGCAGAGGAAGGGTGAGAGAGAGATTTCCCAAGTAAACTCCCCCCCTGAGCACAGAGTCCAATGCAGGGCTCCATCCCAGAACCCTGAGATCATGACCCAAGATAAAACCAAGAATCAGCTGCTGAAATGAGCCACCCAGGCACCACTGGCATTTTAAAATTATACCTAGAAATGTGTAACTGTTATAGAAAGAAATCAGGATATAGCTAACTATATCATATACTTTTGTAGCTGACTATCTATATACACGAGTCAAATAATTTAATCTAAAATCACCATAATTGAGGTTATCTAACTTAATGATAACATTGCTTTTAAATAATTGCAGAATAACCTGTAAATATGAATGTGACTTGAAGCACAATAATTTAAAGAATTTAGAAATTCCACGCTACTGGTATACAATTTAATAGTCTCCAATGGGGAAACTATTATTCCTTTGTAAAATATTTATAAAATGAAGTTTGTAAAATGGTTTAAGAACTTCAAAGTGGAAATTATTAAACACTTTCTTATAATAAAATGATTTTAGGAGAACAAAAAGAAGAGAGAAATATTTTGATAGCTAATGAGACTAAAACTCTAAATTACATCTCATACTTTCAATGCATTTCTCTATTCAAAGGGATAGTCTGAAAAACCAACTTTAAAAAACAATTTTCATACAGGACATATGTACAAGTAAGTCCTGATTTATAAACTTTTGAATTTGCAAGTGAAGGGAATCATTCTTAAATGGTACAATCTGTAGGTCACTGGACCAACAACATGAACTAAGCGTTGACTATGATGACAAGCTATAAAATCCCATTATTCAACAGAGGGAAAAACCCAACCTCAAAATGTATCCTCTGAAATCCTTTATGTTTTTGTAGTTGCCCTGCTAATTGCTCAAAAACTGGACCTTTTGAAGAAATAAGGATGCCTTAAAAAGAAGACAGCCAAGATAAATTCTGTAAAGTCTTAAATTTGCCATTTTGGGGGGGTAAAAGATTTACATTAGTTAAGGAGTGTCTATAACCAAAGACTGAGAGTTCTAACTATGTTAGCACCAAGGTACTGAGGAACTTTAATTTCACTCCTTTTTTAAGACTATGTTGTGGTCAGTTATCATGTTAAATATATGGAGAAAACTACTAATAAAAATTTAAGCCTGTGTTATGTTTGGAGTCACCATACCGCACAAAAGGAGGACCCTTGAATAACTTGGGGAATAACTATTTTGCAACTAACAAAAGGTTAAGGAGATCCTTTTAAAAATATAGTTTGAGCACCAAATTTTTAATTTACTGTAATATTAGAGATCTTTAAGATAATGCACATACACACATATTTTTAGAAGACTTAGCTTGCAGTCTTGTTTAGAAACTGAGGAAGTGGATAAATAATGTTAGGAGGTCTCTCAAAGGCCCTAAAGATGTGGGGACTAATCAGGATGGACAGGATGGAGGTCAAGCTATCTTATTAAAATGTATAATCAACTCTCAATAGATGCTGAAAAAGCATTTGACAAAGTACAGCATCCCTTCCTGACTAAAACTCTTCAAAGTGTAGGGATAGAGGGCACATACCTCAATATTATCAAAGCCATCTATGAAAACCCACTGCAAATACCATTCTCAATGGAGAAAAACTGAAAGCTTTTCCACTAAGGTCACGAACACGGCAGGGATAGTCCGTTGTCACCACTGTTATTCAACATAGTACTAGAAGTCCTAGCCTCAGCAATCAGACAACAAAAAGAAATTAAAGGCATCCAAATTGGCAAAGAAGAAGTCAAACTATCACTCTTTGAAGATGATATGATACTATACGTCGAAAACCCAAAAGGCTCCACTCCAAAACTGCTAGAACGCATATAGGAATTCAGTAAAGGGTCAGGATATAAAATCAATGCACAGAAATCAGCTGCATTTCTTTACACCAACAACAAGACAGAAGAAAGAGAAATTAAGGAGTCAATTCCACTTACCATTGCACCCAAAACCATAAGATACCTAGGAATAAACCTAACCAAAGAGGCAAAGAATCTATATCTATACTCAGAAAACTATAAAGTACTCATGAAAGAAACTGAGGAAGACACAAAGAAATGGAAAAATGTTCCATGCTCCTGGATTGGAAGAACAAATATTGTGAAAATGTCTATGCTACTTAAAGCAATCTACACATTTAATGCAATCCCTATTAAAATCCCATCCATTTTTTTCAAAGAAATGGAACAAACAATCCTAAAATGTATATGGAACCAGAAAAGACCTCAAATAGCCAAAGGAATATTGAAAAAGAAAGCCAAAGCTGGTGGCATCACAATTCCAGACTTCAAGCTCTATTACAAAGCTGTCATCATCAAGACAGTATGGTACTGGCACAAAAAGACACACATAGACCAATGGAACAGAATAGAGGGCCCAGAAATAGACCCTCAACTCTATGATCAACTACTCTTCGACAAAGCAGGAAAGAATGTCCAATGGAAAAAAGACAGCCTCTTCAACAAATGGTTTTGGGAAAACTGGACAGCCACATGCAGAAAAACGGAACTGGACCATTTCCTTACACCACACACGAAAATAGACTTAAAATGGATAAAGGACCTCAATGTGAGAAAAGAATCCATCAAAATCCTTGAGGAGAATACAGGCAGCAACTTCTTTGATCTCAGCCGCTGCAATTTCTTCCTAGGAACATCGCCAAAGGCAAGGGAAGCGAGGGCAAAAATGAACTATTGGAATTTCATCAAGATCAAAAGCTTTTGCACAACAAAGGAAACAGTTAACAAAACCAAAAGACAACTGACAGAATGGGAGAAGATAGTTGCAAAGGACATATCAGATAAAGGGCTAGTATCCAAAATCTATAAAGAACTTATCAAACTCAACACCCAAAGAACAAAGAATCCAATCAAGAAATGGGCAGAGGACATGAACAGACATTTCTGCAAAGACATCCAGATGGCCAACAGACACATGAAAAAATGCTCCACATCACTCGGCATCAGGGAAATACAAATCAAAACCACAATGAGATGATGGTGATTCACAGGCCTGTACCCCTGGGGCTAATAATACATTATATGTTTATAAAAAAAATTAAAAAATTAAAAAAAAATAGCATCCCCCCAAAAAATAAAAAAAAATATGTATATAAAATGTATCATCACATTAAGAATGTGTTGATACTAAAAGGTCTATTTTAGGAATAAGTTATCAACCTCAAAAATTAGGCACAAAATATGACAGAACGTAAAGAAAGATAAATTTCATTGGAAATATTAAAAGTGACTCATTGTCACTACTACTAAGAAACCACTACTGTCAGTCTGGTATAAATTAGAGAAGTAATTTTATATATATATATATGTATATATATATATGTATGTATATATGTGTATATATATATATGTATATATATATATATATATATATATATATCCTATCATGAAAATTCCTTTTCTGCATTGAAGTAATTTAACAGTGAAGGACATCTTCCTCCTTATTCTCCCTACATACAAACACACACAAACTTGCTTAAAAATTAAAATGCAAGAGCACCTATTTAAAAAGGATTGCTTAAGGGTGCCTGGGTGGCTCAGTTAGTTAAGCATCTGCCCTCAGCTCAGGTCATGATCTTGGGGTAATGGGATTGAGCCCTGTGTCAGGCTCCCTGCTCACCGGGGACCCTGCTTCTCCCTCTCCCTCTGCCTCTTCTGCTGCTTGTGTGCTTTCTCTATGTCAAATAAAGAAAATCTTTCATAAAAATTAAATAAAAAAAAAAAAGGATGGAATATTGGGATGCTTCACTGCATATTTTAAGATGCCTAACATGTTCTAACTTAACCTGTGCAATTTTTAGGGTGGAGGCCATGAGACAGACCTCTTACTATGGGTAGTAGGCTTGCCCTCCAGTCAAATTATTTTGAGCCTGCTTTTAAGGTGAGTAATGGCATTGAGAAATACAATGAGTTATACTAAATTTAAAACTTTCTGGAGCATATTTTGTATTCAAGTTTTAAATTTGATTAAAACTTTAATGAAAACAAATTATGAATTTTTAAATAATCTCATCCTTTTGAATAGACTTCAAAGTCAAATTTAGAATGTATTATGCTGCTAATAATATTAATTCAGCCTTATAAACAGTCTCTGGAAAAAAAAATTATTTATGCCATTTGAGGAGTTAACTAGTTACCTTCAAGAGTAAAAGTAAGCTAGTTTAAACAAAAAATGAAGAAAAACTAGAGTTCATTAAAATGATAATCTATGGGGCACCTGGGTGGCTCAGTGGATTAAGCCTCTGCCTTCGGCTCAGGTCATGATCCCACTTTGGCTACTGAGCACTTAAAATGTGGGTAGTACAACTGAGGAACTGAATTTTTAAATTTATTTAATTTTAATGAGTTTAAATTTATTTTTAAATAGCCACAGGTGACTGGTGGCTATCATATTAAATAGCACAACTTAGAGGATTCAAAAAAATAAAAGCAAATGTCTTGTTACATTAAGTCTAACTCTAGACCACTTGTTGATTTCCATAAGCATGGTGCTCATCAATGTTTACTAGAGTAATATGCCAAAACACCTTCTGTCCTGTGGCTTTATCTTCAGTCAAAAATATTATCAAATCTATGCCAGGGAACATCTAATACAACATTCAGGCAAATATAAACAAAAAAAAAAAACAAACCATTTTTATTAGTGTTCATAGTGTCAGTACAACTATACTAATTAATGAGGCAGCCTGGTGGCCTATGTCAATCTATATAATGTTAATTCTAGAATGACTAGAATTCAAACTATGAAATATCCACTCCTAAAAAGTTTTTGTCCATTACCTATCAAAAACACAAGAATACCAAATACTGCACAGCTTTCAGTTCCACTGGTTAAACACTGCAAAAATATGTCAAACCATTTTACCTGACAGACATATTTGTTCTTCCATTTGCTCAGCACACAGTGACTGTTTTGCATCAATTCCTGAAGGAAACAGAAAAAAAGAGAGTGCAGTTGGCTATACACATTGTTGTTAGAGTTAGAGTGCTTCTGATTGGCAAGCACACTAAAAAAAAAAAAAAAGAAAGAAAGATCAGCTTGCCACACAAAGATGCAACTGTTTTGGAACTCCTTACTAGACAAAAGCAAAGCTATCATCACCAGGAGAGTTGATCCTTTATGAAAATTAAAACTGTTGAAAGATGTTTTTAAAATAAATTTGTTTGTTGCCATTTTTGAAACTTTTGGAAAGATACCTCCAACTCCTTGAGTGAGTCTCGAAGTTTCTCTGGGCGTCTATTTTTGAGTGTCCACAGATAATCTCGTGCTGGCAAATGAAACATGTACTACAGTTAGTTAAACATGATTTAAAAAGGAAACTCTGCTTAGAAGTGTGCCTTAGGAGCATTAAAATAAAACACCTCCTTAATTGAGAGGAAGTGAGCTTCATTTCCATCATCAAATAACAGCCTTTTGAAAGGCTTTGTCATAGGAACAGGATTTTTACCACAAAACAATCTCAGTGATCATAATTTTATGATGACAACCAACAGAGCTCAGAGAATCCCTGGGAAAGTTTCCTAGTCCTGTGAATCTGGTACCTAATTGTAAATGACCAACTCTTTACCAGAGAATGAACTTTCTCATACAAATCATTAGAAGTTCAATCCAAAAGAAATTCCAAATTCTGCAAATAACCCTCTCAGACCTGAAAATTCCTAAGAGTGAATGGATATACTGAGGAAAGAATAAAACACAAAATATCATGCACAGAATAAAAGTAAGCATCACCTATTAAAACTTTTTTATTTAAAATGAACCTCTTTAAAATGTACACCACAATTCAATAATAAGCCTTTGTTTTGTTTTAAATGCATTTAATTAAAAGAGAAAATTAGTTAGCAGAATCTCAATGTTAGCCTAAAACAAACTAAAAAGTTTTTTTTTAAAAGAGCAAATTATGGGCGCCTGGGTAGCTCAGTTGGTTAAGCAGCTGCCTTTGGCTCAGGTCATCATCCCAGGGTCCTGGGATCAAGTCCTACATTGGGCTCCCTGCTCCACGGAGAGCTTGCTTCTCCCTCTCCCTGCTGCTCTGCCTACTTGAGCTCTCTCTTTGTCAAATAAATAAATAAAATCTTTAAAAAAATAAAAGAAATAAAAGAACAAAATGTTAAATTCATTATCATATCTATTTCATCACAAAAATAAATTCACCTTTGAATTCTCCCAAATAATAATTCTAAAAATGAGTTGTATATACGTGTGTATGCTCTGTGCATATTCATTTAATACAAAGTATATACAGATATTTAAATTTAAATTTTACAGTAGAATTACTATAATCTTATTTCAGCAAATTAATTTCATTCTATAAATATAATGTATGATGTATAGAGCATATGTGCAAAGTTTTAAATTTATATTGCAGTCACTAATACAGCATTGAAAAAAACTGTCAGCTTGCCCATTTAAAACAAGAGAATAAGACGGACTTTCAACTCCACCTGTATTCCAAATAAAACTTAAATTATATTTAATTTCAAGTCGTTAAAGCCATCTTTCATCATAGCCATATTATATATTTATGTATCTGAGAACAGAAAAGACTAGAAAGAATAAAATGTTAATACTAATCATTGCAAATTTTTTTTTACAAATTTTATTTTCTTAAAATGGGTAAAACATTTAAATTCTGATAACAAAATGTTATCAAAATTTAAATATGATACATTTTTTTTTAAGATTTTATTTATTTATTTGACAGAGATCACAAGTAGGCAGAGAGGCAGGCAGAGAGAGAGAGGAAGAAGCAGGCTCCCCATGGAGCAGAGAACCTGATGTGGGGCTTGATCCCAGGACCATGGGATCATGACCTGAGCCAAAGGCAGAGGCTTTAACCCACTGAGCCACCCAGGCACCCTGATACACTTATTTTAAATATATTAAATGATATAAATAAATATGGTTCGTTAAGAAAGTTTATGTTTACACAGGCATAAATATTATCAATACTGGATAGAGATTTCAATGGTCTAAATTAGAAATGCTTACCAAATATAATTGTCACTCATATGTTTATATACCTAAACAATGGGAATTTATAATTTTAAGAAATGTGGAAGGAGTAACATTTTCTATTTGTGCAGAAAGCTTAAAATATATTTTAAGACTGAATCTTCAGGAATATTAAAGTTCTAGTTTTATAATAATTACAAAAAAGTATAAAGTAAGCTTACATTCTGCCAGTTTCTGCTTTTCTGCTAAGTTACCATGCTCTGTCACTGATACTGTGGCAGGAGAAAGAAGGAAAGAAGAAAAAAAAGTGGAAATTATTTTAATTAAAATACTTTGTATTTTTAAATGCAAATATATAATGTACATTATGCACACTGTTGAGACTAATAAATATGCTAAATTTTTTAAAGGCAATTGGAAAAATTATGCCATAATGTGGGTTCATTTCATATAGGTATTGCCTAAATTTGTAGTAAAAAGGCTTACATAGCACAACAGGTGGACCAATATCCTGAGCTCACAGTCTCATCACATAGGGAAGAGAACTGCACCCGAGTCCAGAAGAGAAGCTGCTTAAGTCTGTCATCAGAACCATGAAGTTAGCCTATTAACCACCAAGCTAAGGACACAGGATGCCCACACAAGCCCCACTTCAACAGAGACCAAACCAGGAAGTAACTAGCTAGAAAGACCTTTTGGCCTGTCATGAAACTTCTGGGATTAACAGGATTAATCAGATAAAGAAAATTGATCATTCACTCAGAAATGCCTATTTCAGATATCAGGTGAGGATCCGGGAGGCCAGCAACAGTGGGACCCACGCATTAACAATGCCCTCTACTGGGACACTGATAGATAAACGTGAATAGACTGTCCAGTTATCAGTTGGATCGGAAGTAAAATGATAATTTTCATGTCCTTCCATGGCATTTTCTCAATTTTACTCTATTTTATATAGAACAGATATCAACCTCAGTATTTTTCTAAAGAATGGAAATGAGTTTTTTTTAATTTTAGAATTTACCTAAGCTCAAAAAAAGAGTTTTTAATGGTCAGTACTATATAGTTCAGAATATTTCATTTATAAAAATTAGTTGAGTAGAACAGGTGCTTTACCTGGTGGGTCTTTCTTATCATAATACTGATAGATCCCTATGTCTCTATCTATGGAAAAGAAGAAATAAAATTAGATTATGGTAAAAAGTTCTGGAGAATAAGAAGCCAAACCGTATTATACAGCAGGACTGGGGTTACAGGGTGGGTAGGAAAAGAGAGAAACAATCTTTTTATGTTACTAGAAATAAATAAGTTCAAAAGTATCTGGACATGAGTTCATGTCCAGATTTTAGGGATATGCAGGAATGGACTGTATATCAATCTAATTTAAAAAGATTTACACAAAACCAGAAGGGCATGAGGAAAAGAGTAGTAAAATTAACTCAAATCAAGGAAGACCAACTTTTCTCTTTCACACTTCCTCTGATATTTTTCACAGGGTGCTATCAAAAAGAACTGCTTCTATGCAATGCCAAATGAAATTAGAGGATGGAAAAAAATTGCCCTACCTGTTGGATTCTGAGCTATTGCTTTCTTTTCTCCAGGTTAGTTTGAATCTAGTATGGTGCTTGGGGGAAATATCCAGGAGAGAAAGAGAAAAGTCGAGGAAAGTATGGTTAAGTTATCTGAAGTTTGCTTAGACTCAAAAATCTTTCAAACCCGTTCTAATTCAGGTGCTCTCTCAGGGATACAAAAGCAAAGCAAGGCTTCCTAGATGTTGACAGTGATTTAACCAAGGACTCTGTCCTTCAACTGAATTACAGGAAAACCAAATAATTTTGTCCATTTTATTCCTATCTGTGAATAGTGAAATTTTTTTTTCTTTTAAGTAATAGTTGTTTCCCTCCATGCAAAATAATTCTAGTTACTAACAAAAGGATCCAACTGTTTCTAAAAAAGTGGAAGCAGTACAGGCTGCCCCCTAGTGACTAACTGTTCCAAACTTTCTCAAACTGAAACATGAAACTTCCTCCCAAAAATGTATTATAGCTATGATTTTTATTTTTATTTTTCAAAGATTTATTTAAGTAATCTCTATATCCACCATGGGGCTCAAACTCACAACCCCAAAATCAAATGTCACATACTCTGCCAACTGAGCCAGTCAGGCACCCCATATAATTAACTTTTTAAATAGAGTTTTTCAAAACAGTCAATCCTGTGTACTTATTAAAGCTCCATTCTATTCATCATGACACTAATTGGGACATATAACTTTTCTTTTAGATTTTATTTTTAAGTAATTTCTACATCCAATTTGGGACTCAAATTTACAATCCTGAGATCAAGAATCACATGTTCTACCAACTGAGCCAGCCAGGCACCCTAGGACATATAACTTTTAAGAATACAGTTTATTTCTATTAGATAGATTGAAAATATCTAATAAGGGAAAGGGAAAGGTCATAAGTAGGACTCCTAAGATACTGATAATACTTTATTACATGATGATTTTATGGTGTGTTATTCTCTGATAGTTTAAAACATGAACTTACGATCTTTATACTTTGCAATACATATGCTTACTTCAACAAAAAGGTTTTTTTTTTTTTAAATCTAAGAACCATAAGCATTATAAACACAAGCAATATTTACAACTCTAGAACAGAACTATGAAGACCATAAAGGGGCCTGAGTTCTTTTTTTTTTTTTTTTTTTTTTTAGTTTTTAAATTTATTTAAGTAATCTTTACATCCAGTGTGGGGCTCAAACCTGCCACCCCAAGATTAAGAGTCACAAGCTCTACTGACTGAGCCATTCAGGCACCCCTCATACTTTTTTTTTTTTTTAAGATTTTATTTATTTATTTGACAGAGAGAGAGATCACAAGTGGGCAGAGAGGCAGGCTCTCTCTGCAGAGAGCCAGACGTGGGGCTCGATCCCAGGACCCTGAGATCATGACCTGAGCTGAAGGCAGAGGCTTAACCCACTGAGCCACCCAAGTGCCCCACCTCATACTTCTTTTTAAAAAATGTTTGCATTGATACCTTTTTGAGCTTTCTAGAAAAATATCACTAATTATGATATTACCAGTGTCTTTGCAGATATAAAAAGATGGCTATTTTTGGCTTTTGATCTTTTAAAAATTATCCAATTCAAAAATGTGCAGCGTTTTAAAAAATTCAGATATACTGCTCAAGTCTTTCAACATAAGCAACACTGCCACACTGTGTATCTTCTAGCCGTCAATACCTTCTCCTTAGAGATAACTATTTGCAATTATGAGTTGTTTCTTCTATATATTCCTCCATATTTATAAATAGTTTTCTCACTTTATTATTTCTTGATTCTTCAGTTATAGATATTATCTATTGCCTATCCATTATGGAAATTGAGAATTCAGTTATCTTTTACCACTGTGTACCCCTCTCTACCTATAGACGCTTAACTTCAACTTCTCCAAATCTTCCCAATATAATTAGGGCACAATTTTTGGTTAAGTCAGTGCTTACAATATTAATGAATACATAAATACTCACAACCGAACCATGGAGAAGGTACATTATAATTGCATTTCCTTTTTTTAAACAACTTCCCTGATGTTAAAAATTGCCTTTTCATTTGCTTTAAAAAAAAGAAAATGTTAACACGGTGCCTGGGTGGCTCAGTCAGTTAAGCATCTGCCTTTGGCTCAGGTCATGATCCCAGGATCCAGGGATCGAGTCCCACATCGGGCTCCCTGCTCAGTGGGGAGTCTGATTCTCCCTCTCCCCTCTCCCCCCAGCTCATGGTCATACTCTCTCTCAAATAAGTAAATAAAATATTTTTTAAGAATGTTAACGCTTACTAATCTCCAATATACTCTGACATATATCAGTGACCAATCAATACAATTTTTTTCATTGGTAAATCTCCAGTATACTCTGACATAGATCAGTGACCAATCAGTATAATTTTTTTCATTGGTAACATCTCCCTCTAGAGCCTCATGATCCTGTACTATTCTGGACCACCTAACTTCTAGGTTTGATGCATAGACAATGCCTATTTTCTTGACTAGACAGGTGTGTCTTCTGTCCTGACTTAATTCCCTTCTTTGGCAAGACACATATGCTCTGGTAGTTTAATGAGAAAAGGAAGGTAAATTTGGTGAGTATTTACATGGCTGAAAATGTCTTCTCACAACTGACTGACTACCTGGCTGGAAAAAGAATACTAAGTTAGAAATAATTTCTCTCTGAATTTTGAAGACATCATTCCATTGTCGTTTACTTTCTCTGTTGCGTAAATGTATGTATCCATTCTCCTGCTGGGTTGTTTCTAGTTTCCTGCGTCATAAACAGAACTATTATGAACATTTTGGTACATGTCTCCTGGTACACAAGTGTTGGGGCTTTTGTTAAAGTATATAGCCAGGAGTGAAATTACTGGTCAATACATGACATACAGCTTCAACTACACTGGTTTCCTAAACTGGTTGGACCAATTTATACTTTAACTAGTAGTGAAATAAGCTGAATTTCTCCCTGTGTGGTTTTTTTTTTTCCTCTTCTATTTTCGGAGAGAAATTTTTTTTTTTTTTTAGTATAAAAATTTTTTCTGCTATTTTCAATTTCCAAGAGGTCAGAATAACTCTCCAGTTTTCTGAAACTTCTGTATTTTATTTCTTGCTCTTCATATTTAAAAACGAGGCACTAGAAAGCTGATTAGAAGCTCTGTGTACACGAACGGGGTTTGCCAACCGGCGGGCTTCAACTCATCAGCCAGGGACCAGGGTGCTTCACTGGAGGACTCCTCAAATATCAATGTCTACAGGGCTTCTCTCTGGGGTCATGCAGTTGCTCCAGGCCCTCAAACTCCCTCTTTCTTGGAAAGTATACAACTGGCTGCAATACATTTCAAAATCAAGTGGGATTAAGAGGAATTCACCCATCAGTATGTAGGTTTTCACTTCATTACTGTGTTCACTTCTGAACCTTTCCCCTGCCTTCTTTTCCTGGGGCTGATGTCTCCATGTATGAGACATTTTCTTCCCCATGTATGAGAGGTATCTCACTACTTCTTAAGCAAACTTTCAAGTCCCTTTGTTGTCACCCTCATGCTGAATCCCCATCCTTCTGCAGTTATCTGGCTTCTCAAACTTAGCTTTCTACAATTTTGAGACACAAAGTGGCTGTCTTTGGAATTCTTTTCTGTAGACATTTGATACTCAGATTTTAAAGGTTTGCTAATTCCTCCATCCCTTCCATCTTCCAAAAATTGCCCAATTGCAATAGTCTCCTCTCCTCTCCTCTCTTAGTCCTTGTGGATTTATGACTTCTTTATTTTAATTCACTTACTCTCTCATTTGAGAAGAATTTGGGGAGGAAGCAAATGTGTGTTAAATCTACCTTGTTTAACTGGAAATTCTATCCTTAGCACATTTTGGGCAAAGTAAACTTAGTAAAATTATAATTACATTTGCAAGGCAAACCATCTTCTTAGTAATGATGCTAAAGGCATATAAATAAAACTCTCCTCCTAACTACTAGAGTTGTTTTGGATAATCCAAGAGGAGAAGATTTTTTAAAACCTATTTCTTAGCAATACATACTTTATGCTATAAAACTAATAAGCATCATTAAAATATAATTACACTACTCCTGTCCCAAAAATGTGAAATGAAAAAACATGAACATAATTGTACATCTTAGCTGTATGTTTGATATATTATCTTAATATCAAGTAGAAATACCATTACCATTAGCTAGCTAGCCTGCAAATATTTATTAATATAAATGAGTTGTTATGAGTACTCCCAGGAAAAAAAATGAACATGTATTTTATCTTAAAAAGAAAAAAACATTAGGTCAATAAAATTAATTTTCACAACATAAAATCTAACTCAAGTTGAAAAAAATAACTTATTCAGAGTAACTAAAAAGAATTATTTTTCATTAGCCAATTTTTTCATTAAGTATAAGAAAATTATGCAACTCTAGCTAGAGAGTGCTGGCTCTAACCTTTGCTAGTACTTACTTAATAACATTATAACTTATATTTGAAAAATACTAAAATTAACCCAGAGCTCATTTACCTCCAATGTGTAAGGTATTCTTCAAAGACCACAGGTGCAGTTCAGTCAAGCAGAAAGACATCTGATGGCAGAAGAAATCTCTGTCCTGTTTAAAAAACAGTTAAAAATAGATGACAATTATTTTCTATTGTCAATAAAACCAAGATCCCTTAGAAAAATAACAGAATCATTTAAGACTGGCTCTTAAAACCAGAGCACACTCTGGTACTGGGCTATCTAGAGGTGTGAGAGGGAGAACAAGTAGCAGTGTGAGTAAAAGGATGGCATATCCTAGGCATGGTGGTAGATTAAAATGCATGGTAGAAAATGGAAAAATTAAGCTGAAAAGGGTGACAAGGAAACAGGCTATAAAAATAACAGAGATATTTGGATTGATCCGAGTTCACTCTCTTCCTTGAACTCAAGTGCCTTTAAAGGTTGGAGATAAAACAAAGGACTCATCAGTCTCCAAATCTATCCAACTGTCACCAGACGGGACTGCCACTGTATACAGTTAGGGGGCAGAAGAGCTAGTGGACCTCATTACTATGAAAGAGGATGAAGTTCCTTATCAACAGACAGTAGAGAAAAAGTGGTATTAAGCTCATTACAAGTTTTCAATTCAACTGGGCATTATCTCAGAGTTGTCTCCTTTAGAGTGACTCTAGCGATGCTACTATATTCAAAATATTCCCAAAGCCATAGTCTTTGGAATTACTTTCAGTTAGTTTTGTGAGGCTTATTTCAGGATTATTACTTTAGGGTTACACTTTTTTTAAAACCAAAATACTTACCATATTAGAATATGTAAACAGCACCCTTCTCATTTGGATGGGTGAGGCCTGGAATGTTTGTTTAAAGAAACACTTAATAAATTAAATAAATATTTATTTGCAATTTAGTAAGCTTAATGTATAGATTCTAGACTCAAACTGCCTGGTTTCTTACTCTAACTTCTCAATTTGCTAGCCAACTTGGACAACTGACATAATTTCTCTAAGTTCCCCCAGATATAAAATGGGTATAATAAAGTACCTACCTCAGGACTACTGTGAGGACACTTTTATTCAATTAATTTATTGTTACCATTGTTGTTGCTGCTACTGCTATTACTCAATATGTCTAACATTATGCATATTTATATGGAAAAAAACACAAGAAGTGTATTACAATCTTTCACGCTGGATAGTAATTTCACAAGGTGAAATGAAAGAAGAATAAGTACAAAGTACAATAGGGGTTTTATGAAGGAAAACATCTATTTGTGGACGAGTTTTTACACAAGAGAAAATATTTGAATCAGGACATGCAAATGGATTAATATTTCCCTGGGAGCAGAGAGAAACTATGATGAAACAGGAGCATATTTCCTCTGATATAAAGCAACAGAAGTCACAACTTTTAGGCTACACTAGAAAATAAAAACTTACATTCTTCAATTTAGTGTTTACTCCGACACCAATAATGAGAATTTATGACAACGTGGGCAAAGACAAGGTTGAAGTTTAGCTGTTAGTAGCTAAATAAAAAAGTCTTATTATGCAAATTAAATATGAAAAAAATCTTATGGCTAAAGCCAAAAGGGCCATACCTTTACTTATATATCAAAAGCAGTCTGCACTTGAAAATGTTTTTTCATTTAAGTTAATAATAAAGAATTTGTCAACTTTCCCATGATAACAGAAGTGGAGAGTAAAGAATAATTCTCCTTGTAATCTATATTCGCTATTTTTTTAAAAGATTTTATTTATTTACTTGTCAGAGAGAAAGAGAGAGAGGGAGAGAGCACAAGCAGGAGGCAGGCATGGCAGGCAAGGGGAGGAACAGGCTCCCGCTGAGCAAGGAGCCCTATATAGGACTCGATTCCAGGACCTGGGGATCATGATCAGAGACAAAAGCAGATGCTTAACCTATTGAGCCACCTAACATTCTCCACATTGGCTATTTCTAAGAAGGAGGAATGCTTTTAACCTGAAAACCAAGAGATCCACCACCCATATTTTTACTAAGTCTAAAAGTCCTACTAAAGTACTCAGAAATAATAGAGTTTAGGGGAGAACAAGCAAAATGAGGTCCATGGAGAGTTTCAAATGTCAAATGCAAAGGCCATGACCCTTTATATTTGGACATAAAGAGAAATCCTGACAACAGTACATGTTTGAGTCTATGATCTGGACTTGTCTTCCAGCTCAGCACCAAGGGTTCATGTCTAGTCTCAATGGGGTACAAAGACTGCAAAAAATGCCCTATTTCTCAAAATCCTCTGATATACAAACAATACTGCTCCACTTTCCCACTAAAAAATACAGGACAGGGGCACCTGGATGGCTCAATCAGTTAAGCGTCTGCCTTCAGCTTAGGTCATGATCCCAGGTCCTGGGATGGTGCCTTGCATTGTTGCATTGGGCTCCCAGCTCAGCAGGAAGCCTGCTTCTCCCTCTCCCTCTGCTTGTGCTCTCTTGCTCTCTACCAAATAAGTAAATAAAATCTTTAATTTAAAAAAAAAAAATACAGGTCAAAAGGGGGAGAGAGACGTTTTGCTTTATAAAGGACCTCTCTGTGGCCCCCTTAGGGGACATTTGGTATAAGGGTAATGAAGTGGCTGCAGGGGATGATACCCAGCAGAAAGCAAGCAGGACTGGCAGCCCTTTAGATTAACATGCTCAGCAAGAGTGGTGGTATCCAGACAAAATGGAGCTATACTCAGCAAAAGTAGACATGGTGGCCAAGGAGTAGTATCAGCAATGATCAGTTGATGGAGCAAGGCTAGCAAGTAGTAGGTGAGGCAAGTGAGAAGAAAATAGCCCATGTCCATTAGTAAATGACTGTATTTGTTTATAAGCACATGTGACAATTCCTGTAGAGTCCCAAAAAATATATATATAATTAAGGAGGAGGCTTTGCAGGAATCGTTCTATAGCAGGATGCCCAAAGATCGTCAAATGAGGGTTATTCATCCTTCTTTTCCCCTGAACTTTAGATATCTACCAGTAAGATCATATAAAACTGAAGAGAATTAATGGAGTAAATAAAACAACGTTATAAAAACCTATAATAAAACTAGATGGGCACAGTGAGAGGAGAACAAGTCAATATCCTTCCTAGTCTTCAAGATATTTTGCCATCTTTACACTGTGCAGGTTTTTTTTTTTTTTTAAAGATGCAAACCTTTAAATTTTCCATCTTACTCAAGAATGCCACCAGTGAAAAAGAATGCTTGTTATTTCCTTGTTTGAAAAATTTGCCTGGAGTAAGTAGTCAAGACTGAGCTTGTATTATTCAAATATTAGTACATAAATAGTTGTTTTGAAGGAGGGAAGAAAAGAATTTCAGAAGAATGCTGGATTCCGCATTATGGGATCAAGGTGTGAGCAGTAAATTGGCTGCTGTGAATGAGCAGAGAGCCTAAAAAAGTTAGCTGAGAAATGCTGCCCTACTCAGTACCCTTATGCATTTCTTTGAGAATAAAACTCATTGCATGATTTAGAACTAGAACAAAAGTAGTCATTTAAGGGGAAATATGAAAGAATGAACGAATGAATAAAAAATATAGCAAAGAATTAGCCAAATAAAAAGAACTACAGAAGGAAAAACCTAAGCACCAAGAAAATGCCCATATTTATTATTTTAAAATAACTCTTAAACTTTCACAATTTTCTGTTTACTTTAATTTTGTAAGGTAGTTGGTGACAGTCCCAGATGTCTCAGAAGGCCATTCTGAATCTAAACTTCCAGTCTCCATGAGAGACTAAGAAGCATGATTTAAATTAATCTTTACCTAAATCTGGATGATTGTTCTATAGGGGGAGAATCAATGATAGCCTAAATTTTGAGGCCAGAGATGACAGGATCCTAGAGGACCTTCTTTTACCCACATTTTTTAAAAGTTTAAAGCCTTCCCCCCAAAACAGGTTACATTATAAAAAACTACTATTTATTTGCCTTAAGAATAATTGTTACTATAGACTAAGTTTTAAGGAAGTAACATGCAAAATAAAAACAGTTGTGCTAAGATGCTATAACCTGTTTTGCTTTTGATAATTTTCTTTTGAAATATAAAAATATGGGCATCTGGGTAGCTCAGTTGGTTGGGCGACTGCCTTTGGCTCAGGTCATGATCCTGGAGTCCGGCAATTGAGTCCCACATCCGGCTCCCTCCTCAGCAGGGAGTCTGCTTCCCCCCTCTGACCCTCCCCATTCTCGTGCTCTCTCTCTCTCTCTCAAATAAATAAATAAAATCTTAAAAAAATAATAAAAACATAAAAACTATGTTTTAGAGGTACAGATTTCTTGCCACTAAACAAAGCTGCAGAGTATTTGTCTTCCACGCTTTTTTTTTTCTTTTTTAAGATTTTATTTATTTATTTGACAGAGAGATAGATCACAAGTAGGCAGAGAGGCAGGCAGAGAGTGAGGGGGAAACAGGCTCCCTGCTGAGCGGAGAGCCTGATGTGGGGCTCGATCCCAGGACCCTGAGACCATGACCTGAACCAAAGGCAGAGGCTCAACACACTGAACCACCCAGGTGCCCCTCTTTCATGCTTTTTTAAGTCAGCTATTTTGACTGCTTTGGGAAAGAGGCTTGAGGGCAAATAAAAACCCTAATGTAAAATATGATGGGAAAGGAAATAATTAACAAACAGAAGACACTACTGTGGTTTAACAAAGATAAATGATATTGGGTACCAACAAGACATTGAAAATAAATGTGTATCAGCACAACACCTCAGAGAGCCTAAGGGAATTTTCCTTGGGCATAAACTTAGAGCTTATACTTGCTACTTATTACCAATAGATTTTCTGAGGAATATCTATTCACCAATTCAAAATGTACAAAAATAAAGACAACTAAATAGCATAAATTAAAGATAAACTTTTGGCTTAATTATATTAAGTGTTTTAGTCATCAATAGGTAATTTTCAATTACATAAAATACAGTGTATTACCCCATAATCTCATCAATGCCATCGACACAGAATTACATTAATATCTGTTAAGCATAGGCATGAACATAATCAATGTCACATTATCAAAAACTAAGGATTTAAAAAAATATTTTGAAATATCCAACACTAAACCAAACAATTAAGAAATGATAAAATTTATGTAAAAGGACAGAGGAGTCTCAAATAAAAAGATTGGATTGAACCCACAGCAAAAAAAAAAAAAAGACTAGAGTGTTAAAAACACTGGGTCATTAACACCTCAGAGAGTCTTATGACATTAATTATATTATCAATTAAATTATATTAATTAAATATTACCAATATTTTGAGCACCTTAGGTGTATGACATTTTACTGTGAGTCCCAGATATGAAGATTTACAAAGTAGGGTCTCTACTATCAGACAGCTATAATCCAGTGAAACAGATAATCCAGTGAAACAGATAAAATAACCACAAAATCAGTATGAGGTTTGTGGTAAGTGCTAATTTAGCAACAAAGGGCCAGGGGTGCTCAGTAGATGTTCTAGTTCGATAATAAAGAAATGTTCTTATAAAGTAGAAGGGCATTTGAGGATTATTAGATATTGAGAGAGGGTGAGAGAAAAATGAGGGAATAATATACAAAAGCATAAGTTGCAAGGCTTATTTGAGAAATAATAAGCAATTGGTTTGGTGCACAAATAGAAGAGAGAAATCAGGGCCACACTAAGGAAGTCTGAATGCCAGACTCCGCTGTCAGGACTTTACATCTGCTGGAAAGCTAATGAGGAAGAATGGCAAGTTTTTGATCTGGTAAGGGATTTTAGAAAAAGTAACCAACAATGGTTGGTTGGACGATTAACTGGTAGGGGGGAATATTGGAGGAATGGAGGAATAGGATACAAGTGACCTGTTCAAAAAGTAACACAGTAACAGGTAACACTAATATTCAGTAACAAGAACATGAAATGGGATGGTAGCAACTAGGAAAGTAAATTAAAAAAAAAAAAAACCAGATTCAAGTCATCTTTTGAAGAAAGAATGACTTTTTGAAGTCTTTTTGAAGAAAGAATCAACAGCATATGGGGACTAATGAATGGTAGAAGTGAGAAAGAAGGAAGAATCTGGAGTAACCACCAAGGAATGAGAACCTAGGTTACTGCTCGGATAGTGACCCTTGCCTTGAACATGGCTCCACTGAGCAGGCATGTCTCTATTACATGTGCCAGGTTCTAAAAGGGTACAAGTATATTCTGCTCACAACTGCCTTAACCACTCAACCCACACACCTCAATCCTCCCAGTCACTGACCTTGTTACTTGGTCTCCTATTTTACCTTCCCCTTGTCCCTCAGTTTTTAACTCTGGCTCTTCCTCTTCCTTATACTGTGATTCAGCTTCTTCACTCTGGTGAAGGACTCACAACTATCATTTTTCTTAGCCACACCCAGTTTACAAGAACCCCTTACACAGACTTCTTCCCACCTGGTTTATTCTAGTTTCAAAAACAGGAGTTGGAATAAAACATATATAGAAACAGGCTGGTCTAGAAAAGGAGCAAGTCTTGCCAATGTAGGTTAGCTGAATTTTTAACACAGTGGAAATTTAAGGTATAAAAGTAGATACGGGTAGAAATGTCTAGCTGGTAGCTAGAAGTAAAGAAAGGGGGACTAAACTGTACAAAAACTATTTTGGGATTTTCTGAATAGAAAGTTAAAAACCACTGAATAAGATCCCAAAAGAAAAATAAAATCAGTATAGATATTTTGGTAATCTCCAACAGGAAAACAATGAAAAAGAGATTAGGACAGTATAGTGTAAAAAAAAAACCCGACAACACAGTGTAAGGAAAACCAGGGAAGAAAAAACAGCCTATGTGGTTTTTTTAATGGTTACATAGTGACGATCAAACTTGTTTCTGAGTCTCAATGTAGAGATGACCTCAATATAGTTTAATGAGAAGTAATGTTTTATCAAGGACACACAGATTAAGTCTTCTAAAGGTGTGGTTCTACTGCTCTGAATGCTGGGCTGTGGGCCCAAACTGCCTCAATTCTAATCTAGCTATGACAAACTAACCCCAAACCATTTAATGTCTCTGCCTCAATTTCCCCACTTACAAAAATAGGGATAATGATATTGACCTACATTTGTAACAATGTTGTAAGGATTAATTAATGCTGTGCAATGCTTTGAAGATGAAAAGCACTGAGTATTATTAGCTGGTATTGTGTAAGTAATTGCCTATAATACTGAAAATTTTATCCTTTAATTTTATTCAAACAGCAGTTATCACCAAAGTATTTAGCTCTTAGTGACATTTACTTTCAAATATTATTATTTTTAATGTATCTATACCTTTTCTAGATTATGTCATACATGTTATTTCATAGTATATAAAATTTGACCAGTTCAGAAGTCTAGAACACTTTACGACCTAAATATTAAGTATAAATATTCAGGACATATTTATTTCCCAATAAGCACCGACTGCAAGTATTCAATAAATGCTAAAAGGTAATACTTTAATTATGAAATTTTAGAGTTAACAAATAACACTCAGCAATTATATGGTAAAGGCATAAAACAAAAGCACAAAGCAGTGTGTTCAAAGCATGGTCTACAATGTCCTTATTTCTAAAACAACCTATATAACCTAAAAGTGTACAAAAAATGGAGAGAGTAACTTTTAAATTTAAGACACTGTCAGATCTTTTGTTTCTTCCTGGGTTTTAAAATTACAATAGTAATAAATGCTTATACTGCAAATATGGAAACATTTGATGTTAAAATAACTATGTTCTCCTCCCAGCTGCCCTCTCCACTTTGAAGAGAGCCACTGCACAGCATAGCATGTGGCCTTCCAGATTTTCTTGATGTACTTATACATATGTCACACCCATACTTACTTGCTTTTGTTTTTGTAAAGACAAGATTTTACTATACATACCATTTGCTTTTTTCACTAAACACCACAGCATGGATAGTCTCTGTCAGCATACACAGATTTACTTCACTGTTTTTTAATAGCTGCAAGATGTTCCACTGGATAGTGATCATAATTTACTTAACCACTTAATGTACACTCTGTTTCTATTTTTTGTCTTATAAATAATACCTTGAAAACGTACATGCACACCTTACATTTTGATAGGTAATCCCAAATTGGCCTCCAAGATGACTATGCCAACTTACATTTTTACTTACACTATGACTATCTTTTTCCCTATATTCTCAATAACATGGAGAATTGTCAAAGTTTTACATTTTTGTCAATCTGCTAGGTAAAAATTGGATTCTTGTAGTTTTTGGTTTCATTTTTCCATTTATTAAAGAACTCAAACACCTTTTCATGTATTTTTAAGCAATTTCGTTTCTTCTATAAATTACTTGCTCCTATCTTTGTCCATCTTTTGAGTTCTTTATCCCTTTGTGTATTAGTAATATTAATACTTTGTTATATAAATTGGACATATTTAGCCCTTTTTAAAAATTTTCATTGACTTTATATATGAAGAAAATAAGAGAATATAGAATTCACGTTGTTTTAAAAATTGGGCATAAGCTAACAGAAAGCTTTTTGAATACCACTGAGCTCATGCTGTGCAAAATGCCTTGGCCAGAGATGGTTCTTCACAGCTACTCACAATTGGTCAGATGATGCTATTTCTAGATGAAGCAAAAGGCAACAGATTCTTATGTTCCCAGAAAAACTGTGCATCATTCTTACTAAGAGAGGTTAGAGGAAATTCTATGCCTAGAAAGAAAAGTAGGATGCCCTTCACTTTCCCAAAATAAACTGTGGCAAAGATCTTTATAAATCTCCTGTTCTACTTAAATTTGGAAAATATTTCTCTAAGGCATTGTTTAAATTGTTTAATTCATTTAAATAGATTTTGTCAATTTAACATTTTCCATATTGTATGCAGTTTTGACATTTAGATAATTTATCAATGGCTTCTTTATTGTGGCCTGTTTCCTTTTCTTTCTACTCATTACACGCAACAAATTAAATTTCACTAATATTTAAAGATCAGTGTTGACCTTTACATAGCCATTTCCTAGGTTCCCATTAATACAAACATCTTGTTTGCTGATGCTCATTTTGAATATTTTGCTGCACACAATTTCCATTATTTCAAAAAGACTAGTTGAAGTACATTTTTCCATGACCTTGCAAAATAATTGTAATGGCTTATACCAGGCATTGGGGGGGGGGGGGTTTGCTTGCATAAGCAAATAACAATAACAAAAATAAAATAATCTTTGCCTACCACCATCTCTACCATATGTACACACCTTTCTTATCTACAAAAATATGGATTTAAAATTCTTCTCTTTAGGATGTATTTCAATCACAACAATTAAAAGACAAGAAAAATAGAAATGTTGGCAATGTAATCATGATAACTGAGACTATAATTCCATAAATATAGTTTTATGCTATACTTGGATAGAAAAAAAGGGATTTTGAGGAGAGAATAAACTGAATTTCAGGAATAATTCCTAAAGAGCTGAGTTAAAGACAAGAGAACACTGAAATGCTCTTATCTAAACCAATGCTAACTGCCGAAATAATTTGTCAATTTAGATTTACTGTTTTAAAAAGCATATAAATCAAAGACCGCTGCAAAGTGAGCAAGAATGAAAAAAGATAGAGATGCTTTCTCTTCAAATAGAAAAGACAGTGAAAAAATGTGAAGTGGCCTCCAGCTATACCACCTCAACCTTGTCAGATTTCACTTGTCAACACTTTGATGACAGATTGCCACCCCCTCCTCTAAAAAACAAACCCTAGTAACTGTTGAAAGAAGTGGCTTCTTTTAAAAAGTGGAATATCTCATGCAATCTGATAGTTGTATACTTTAAAATCTTTTTTTTCCCCAAAAGAGACTTGAAAAACCTTTTTCTGTGGCTTTTATCAAAACTTAAAAGCTAAAGAACCCTCCCAATATGGGTAAGTAAAAGGGGTATAACAATTTTTAAATGTCTACTTAATGCATTTTATATTCATTATTTCATTTATTCCTCATAGTAACCCTCTGAAATTATGTACTAAATTGTGCACGTATTTGCCTGCATACGTATGGTGTACATGTGCATATAAGTCTTTTTCTGGGCAAGGAATAGCAATTTCTGCAAGGAGTCCATTTGCCTCCCCTCCCCCAACTGAAATCAACTCAGACTCTAAATCTCTTAATTTACAGATATGAAAAGTGAGGTCTAGGTAGGTAAAGTAATTTGTACAAATTCAGTCAGCTTGTTACAGGAACACTTAGGGTTAGAATTCCTGTCCACAGATTATCTGTACAGTGCTCTTTCTATTCTACCTCCCTCTGCCTAAATACTACGCTAAATAGAGCCTTTTAGTTAAGCTTCTCTGCTTAAGCACCTGAGACAGGTGTCAGTTTAGACTTGTATAATTAATCCATGGCGAAAGATACAGGTGAAACCTATTCTGGCCAAATTTAATATATTTTGCTTAGAAAGCCCTTGGAGGAAGTTACTTGAATGACTAGTTAAGGATTATTTTTAATTAGTATATCAATAGTTTGTAAGTAAACTGATATATCTAAAACATCTGATAAAACTGGTATTTCTTAGGCACTAAAAAATCTTCACAGTATTTACTTAACGAACTTTACAGATAATACAAAAATAAGTTCCAACATGAATTATTAATATTTTACAACTGAATGTTAAATACGTTAAGGTCTTCTTTTTAAGTTACTGCATTATATCAGAGAAGGCTTATTTCTATTTTTACTACTCTTACTTGGTAGTAGCTCTCATTTTCTCAACTCCTCAATCTCTATGACTAGTTCTTAATGAAATGAAAACAAGTCCTAAAAGCTCCCAATTTGTAAGAATTCTTCAGTGAATCCTTTTATATTGTGTATCTTCCTTCACACTCTTTCTTCCCTGACTGGTTATTTTCACCTTTACTAATGGTTTGTCATAGCTTTATCACTTAGATGATACTTTTAACGTTTTGTTTCAGTGGTTGAATGGAAAACGAAAGTAGGTACTTAGGAAAGAACAGCCTTCTCTTACTGAAATGAAGTCTGTGAATAACCACCAAGTTCCCGAGAAGGGATCAATTTCACTTTAATATATTTAACACAAGCGTACATCATCATGGCTTAAAATGTTCATAATTCCTTAATGAGTAGAAAATTATTAACTAATATTTAAAAGTCATAGAATAAAACAAGGAAGATTCTAGATTATGATCATGTTTTACCCTAAAGCCCAAACAAATCATGGACTCACAAAAAATATTTCCCATGCTTTTCAGACTGGCCCCAATTTTACCGAGTAAATAGGATAATGTAATTGAAACTATGTGGCAAATGATAATTGCTCAATAAATGTCAGTTTCCCTTTCCTGAATATTCAATATCCATAAGATAGAGCCTGACTGCAATAACAGAAAAGGAAAATATACTCTGATTATCTTAGTGTTTCACTGGGTATCATTTCATTTTCAAATTATTTTAGTTTGGTTCAAACTACATTTGCAAAGCAACTACCAAGTGCTAAATTGGACCAGGCATTGTGAAACCACCCAAGAACTTGCACTTGAGGAGGTCATAACTTAGTGGGGGATGGGGCAAGAGAAAATAGATGAATACAATTACATCAGAGTATGGAAAATAAAATAAAACCATACCCAAGGAAGAAAGTACAGAAAAGAAAGTTATTAATTCTAACAATCTAACACAATCCAAGCTACAAAAATTGAAATTATAAATCCATTTTCAGAACCTTAGGCCCCTTTTAGAGAAAATGAATACCTAGCATATGACTGGGTCATATGAATCTACTGTATGATTCAAATTTGATGGTTTCTAAAACTTATTTATCTTATAATCAATGTATATATTAAGATAGTGTTGCTTTTTATCAGAATTTGATACTATACTAAATCAATAGCACTTTATAATCAATGATAAATTAGAATCAAGGGGAAAACATATAGATAGATAGATAAGCTGGCAACACACACAAAAATCCTGCATAGAGGACCATCCCAATAAAGATAGGGGATTGAACACATATAGTTACCTTCACTACCTTCCAAGCCCACACTAAAATGACAATAAACAATAAAAAGAAAACTCTCAAGGCAAAGAGAATTAGAAGACAACGAAATAGTTATCAACAAAATTTTGGAGAGTAAAAAGCAGATGGACAAAGGTAACTGACAACAGATTCAAGAAAGTGGAAAGCCAAGTACATATGGCTGAGAGCCAAAGAGTTCATGCACTGGAACTCTAGAAAGGCTCAGAAACTGGAGGCACCAAAATACTTTTGAAGGAATGCCTGTGCTTAGGATTGAAAACGAGATCTGTTTGAAATTCTATGTAAATAATACTTAGACTTCTAGGTGCTTTTCTCTGCTACCACAGCTGGGCAATCCCTCCCTACCATAGAAGAAAACTGTAAACTGACTCTTGAAAGGTTGTTTTATCAGAGAAAGTACTTAAGAAGTAAAACATTACTGAAAGTAGGAGAGCTATGCCGAAAAGAGGGACAAAATAAACTCTTGGAAATAAACACATGAAAGCCAAAATAAATAATTCAAAAGAATACTTGGAAAATAATGTTGAGGTCATCTCCAAGAAAGAAAAAAGAAATGCATACTTACACACTACATGTGCATGTGTGCACACGCACACGTGCGTGCACACACACATACACAATGCAGAGACAGAGAGAGAAAAGGAATTTGGAAAATGAGTCAGATTAATCCTAAATTACAAATATGACCGAGGAAGAAAACAGAGGCAAGAGAAGGAAAGGAAGAAATTACCAAAGAAATAATACAAGAAAATTTCCCAGAACTGAAGTACATGAGTTTCTATGTAGAAAGAAATTGCTAAGTACCCAATGCAGTGATTTGCAAAAGACTCACCCCCTAAGCACATCATTATGAAATCACAAAACACTATAAACAAAAATCTTAAGTTTCCAGAGAAGAAAAAAAATTACTTAAAAAGGATCAAGGCATCAGACTTCTCAACAAACAACACTGGAAGCTAGAAGACAAAGGAGTACTGCTTTCAATTTCTGAAGGAAAACTATTTCCTACCTATAATTTTACATGTAGCCAAACTCACACTTCAGTGTGAGAGTAGAATAAAGATGTTCAAAGAGGTAAAGTCTCAAGATTTAATTACTGTGCCCTTTTTTTTACAGGAAATTACTGGAAGATGTGTTCCACCAAAAGATACAATAAACCAAAAAAGAGGAAAATATGGGATCCAGGAAATAAAGGATTTAACACAAAAACAAGGAAAAAGGATTTCCGGAATAGCAATAAAGGGAAATCATACAAGGATAGCTGTATCTCAGGCAGAGTGAAGGATGACAGCAAACTTCAAGAAGAATATTTTCAAGAAAAAATTGAAAGTAACAGATTACCTGATGCATACAGATTTACCAAAAGAAGATTTTACACTTCTGCTGGGGAAGCTGGGGTTGAGGAAATACTAGGTCTATAAAAAATAAGCAACTTTGGAAAGTAAGGCAATTATTAACTGCAGAGAAAAAAAAATTATACATGAAGAAAAATGTAATCTTAATATGTTACATTGCTAAAGTTTGATTATATATAGTTAGAATACTGTAGACACACAATTTGGATTAACCAAAAACTGTTTTATCTGTGCTGGAAAGGAGAGAAGTATGTATGGGAGGGGTATAAGCTAAGACAAGGGATTAAGATCAAAATGAAGAAATAAGTAATACATATTATTTATAAACAAAGAGGTAAACACCAGAAGAAATAACTAAAGAATTGGAAGTGGTTGTCCATGGAAAGCACTGAGATATGCAAATGCCGTTCATTGTTAGTGATAAGCCTTGAAGAACTCTGATTTTCTATACTATGTATGTGTGCCATTTGATTTAAAGAAAAAGTTTCCCACCTTCTCCCAAGTTTATTCAGAACACATATGTGGATGGAAAGAGCAGTGAACACTGAGTAAATGCTTCATCCTTGGTGTTTCACTCACTCCTGTGCTAATGCCTTTAATGTCTTGGTGGGCATCTTTCATTCTGCTTCAACTGATGGTCTGTTTAACCACTGGGATAGCAGCTAATCCTACTACTTCAACAGGCACTCTCCAAGAAAGAATATTTTCTATTAGAAATACAACTAGGATTTTTCTGGGATAATTCACCACTTTGACTTTGCAACATTCCATGATGTCATCTGGCATTTAAAAATAGGTGCAAAACTGCTGAGCTGCCCACAGTTAACATTTATTACTTAGGAGGTGAATATTCTGTAGAGTGTCAAGCTAACTTGAAGCATTAGGTAGACATTAAACACCCAGATATAAACAGATACAAACACCCAGATATAAACACCCAGATAAAACTACAGATATGGAGCTCAGGAGTGAGATCTAGAATAAAAATATGGGTTTAGGAGCCAATTATGTGGTTGAAGCCATGAATGTGGATGGCAAGAGAGGGTTGTAGCTAAAGGAGTTTCGAGACAAAAGGAGAGTTTATTTTTTAAGAGAGAAGAGACATGAACTATCAATTATTCTCATCACTCCTACATTTGCAACCTCTTCTCCCTCCTTTCCAGAGGAATTAGACAGGGCCGGGGCTGCAAAGAGCACAGCGTCAATACTTAGTTTTGGTGCCAATTCAGGCTACAGCTGTGTGTCTGTAAACAGTACAGTTCAGAATTTGTCACAGATGGTGCCAGCCAATGAGAAGGTGTCTAGGTACTCAAAGCAGGGTTTGCTATTTTTTCAGTGGTTAGTAAATACTATATGTCATTTATTTTCTAACAAAGAAAAATTGGTGATATACATATTTTAATTACAAAATATTTTTTTTAATGTATAGCTCAATACATATGAATGCATGGTGGATTTGGCATGAACACTGCTTTAACTCTGCATCCCCTTCCATAAACATTGCAGTGTACAGTTACATAAAGTACCTAATTTATTAAACTGATGTTTGACATAACTTTATTATTTATGGTATGACTCTGTTACAAATTATTCAATATGTGGTATACTCAGATAGTGCTTTAAAGATACTCAATAAAAGGTTTAATACTCTCATAAAGCAATGGTCAATTACTGAGAACTAAATTTGTGCTGGGTATTATTAACTTCCTATATATAAATCACTGATTATCTTAATAAGGAAATATGTGTGATTTGCTTTAGAAATTGTATTTACTTGTTTTTAAACCTCAACAAGTTTGAAAAGTCTCTAAGGTTGGAAAGTTATTCATTTTACGTTTGATCAAAATAAAGTTTTCTTCTCAGCTAATTAGATAGTGCCTACTGTATGGTGAGTGCTTTATATGCATTTTCTCATTTAGATCTTAACAGCAAGAATATGAGGTAGTATTTTCCTATTTTAAAAAGTAGAAAGGTGATGAGCTATATTTTATTATTTTGGGTTTTTTTTTTTTTTTTTAAGGTTTGTCAGAGAGAGAGAGTAGAAGCAGAGAGACCTTCAGGCAGAACAGGCAGAGGGAGAAGCAGGCTCCCAGCTGAGCAGGGAGCCCAACAAGGGACTTGATCCCAAGACCCTGGGATCATGACCTGAGCCCAAGGCAGATGCTTAACCGACTGAGCTACCCAGGAGTCCTGGGATGAGCTATATTTTAAACATGAATTTGTCTAATCCCCAAATCCAACATTTTGTCAGTACATGCTTCTTTCATTGTACAGTATTTAAAACCATTTTTTAAAAAGTTCTGACTACTCTGCCCCATGTTTCAGCTGCTGCAGCTGTCCATGAGGCTCAGAACCTGCCTCTGCAGATACCTGTCACCCCAAGGCCAGAGGGAGAGGATACAGCCAGAACTATGTTGTGAAGATATTCAAACAGCCCATGAAGAAGACCACTTTGGGAGAGGAAGAGCTGGCCCCCTGGCAACAACCAGCACACCCTTGCCAACCACATGCATGACCTCTTGGGACTTAGATCCACCAGCTCCAGGCCAGCCATTAGATCACTGTAATATCTCTTGAGAGAGCCTGAGCCAGAACTGCTCATCTAAGCCACTCTCAAATATATGATACACACAAACTATGAGGATAACAAATGTTTATTTTTTTAAGTTCTGATATTCTTTTATTAAATATATGAGCAATTCATTTTGAATGTGGGCAACTTTCCAGTCTTAACACCAACTCCTTTCACTTTCCCAACAAAATGGAGTATACATTATGACTACAAAGAAATACCCATGTTTTACTGAAAGGGGGGCAAGGGAGAAGGAGACAGAGGAGAGTAAAAGAAGAGAGGAAGAAAGGAAAAAAAAGAAAAACAAAACCATACCCTTCAAGTCTTTCTCAATATCAGTCACCACTCTCATGTTCTCTTTTCCCTTATTGGCTCAGGTTCTTCTTCTTTTTTGTTTTTAAGACTTATCTTATTATTTATTTGAGACAGAAAGAGCATGAGCAGGAGGATCAGGGCAAAGGGAGAGAATCTCAAGCAGACACTGCACCGAGTGCAGAGCGTGATGCAGGGCTCAGTCTTACCACCTGAAAATCATGACCTGAGCCAAAACCAAGAATCGGAGGTTTAACCAACCCTGCCACCGAGGCACCCCTTGAATCAGCTTCTTCTAAAATATATCCTAATCTTGCTAGTTCTTTCTATCCCACTTACCTCCCCAGTTTAGAACAGCATCTTATCTTGCCTAGAATATTTCATGCCTCTGACTGGCCTCCCATTTCAACTTTTAAATCATCATAATCCATTTCCCATAGAAATATAAAGATATTTTCAGATTTTTAATATATAATGTACAATATGTAATAGTTAATATAAAATATTTTAAATATACAAATTAGATCATTTTATCTGTTTGTCTGAAGCTCTTCAAAAACGTCTCACTGCATAGGTCTTAAAGTCCTTATATTGGTTTACATATACCCCTATGTGAGTTGGCCCCTACCTCTCTATGTAATCTTCTTTCACTCCCCCTAGAAAGACAAGTTGGAGTAAGACTGTAAAGACCTATGTATAAAATGCAGCAAATCTGAGCTTTACCCCATATGTCATTAATTTTCAAACTTTTTTTTCCTGGTAGACCACTTTTTCCTTCAATAAACTATTACACTAATTCCAACATATAAAACTTGTAAAAGTAGAGATGCTCTGGTTGAAGCAAGGTCCAGAGGCCCAACCCAACCACTAATACCAACAGTCCTTTAAAGCCAAATGGTTACACGTGGGGGGCCAGCCTTTATTTCTCAATTTCTAATTATATTGCATTACCTGGATTGACCTTCCATGGCTTAACTTCTCTCCCACATTTTGTCTTTTTTATTTTTTTTAAAGATTTTTATTTATATATTTGACAGACAGAGATCACAAGTAGGCAGAGATGCAGGCGGGGTGGGGGGAGGGGGAGAAGGTGGGGAGCAGACTCCCTGCTGAGCAGAGAGCCAGATGCAGGGCTCGATTCCAGGACCCTGGGATCATGACCTGAGCCGAAGGCAGAGGTTTTAACCCACTGAGCCACCCAGGTGCCCCTCCCACATTTTGTCTTTTAACTCTGAGAATATTTCTTTGATTTTATCTTCCAGATTACTATTTCAGCCTGTGCTTAGACCTGTTACATTGTTTTGCTCTTCTTATATACAGAAAGACGTACTCTTAAACAATACAGGTTAAACTGCACAGGACCACTTATACCAAGACACCTTTCAATAAATCCAGTACAGTACTGTGAAAATATTTTCTCTTCCTTACGATTTTCTTTATACATTTTCTTTCCTCTAGCTTATTTTACTGAAAGAATATGGCATATAATAAATATAACATACAAAATATGTGTTAATTGACTGTTTATGTTATCAGTAAGGCTTCCAGTCAACAACAGGCTATTAGTAATTAAGTTTTGGGGAGTCAAAAGAATACTCAGATTTTCAACTGTGTAGGAAGTCAGCACCCCAACCCCCTTGCTGTTCAAGGGTCAAAGGTACATATTTATAATTTTTTATTAATTTTTAAGTAAGCTCTACACCCAATGTGGGACTCGAACTCACAACCCTGAGATCAAGAGTTGCATGCTCTACCAACTGAATCAGCTGGACACCCCTATATTTTTTAAAAATTTTAAATCATATGTTTAATTTCAAATATCTTTTTTCTCATTGCTTCTTTTGAATCATGGTCTATTCTTGTTCCATTAACTTCTGGAATCTCTCAAAAATTATTGATTAGAATATATTTTATATGATCTTCTGTTCTTTGAATTAATGTTTACCCAAATTAGTGGTTTGTTTGGCTTGGCTCTTCTTTTTCCTGCTAGTGGTTTTCTTACCTGTCTGATGATCCCTGGCTATCCATTCATATTTATAAACAAAAATCTAAGTTGATGATTATACAGTTGGCCCAGGTTTTCTCTATAGCCATGTAGATATTTTGCCCATCCAGTCTCTTTCCTGTACAGGAAGACTGACTGCTGGTATATAAGTGGCCATAGTCTCATTAAGATGTGTAGGTTAGCCTACAAAGACAAGGTGAGGAGACTCTAAGTGACAAAAACAGAAGATTTTAATCTGGTTATAAAGTACTCAAACATATTTCCCTCATGGACAGGACTATCTTTCATTTTTCCTCCAGTCCACATCTGTAATACAGATAAGTCCTCCCAAGTTACTTCATATTGTACTCCTTTCTCATGTCCCTACAGCCACATTGGAAGTCTTTCCCAAATAGGTATTTTACCTTATATGTGGCTTCTGAATTTCAGAAACAGACAAATGCCACTGCTGTCTGCTATCACTACCGTGTGTGTGTGCATGTGCGTGTGTCAGAGAGAGAGAAAAAGGGAGAGCTGAAAGAATGGAGAATACATGTGTATGTGCCCGATTTGAGGAGAACGAACTGGGCAAGGGGAAATACTGTTTTCCTTTCTAAGGCACATACCTTTAATAATTATCCCCCCTAGCAAGAACTTCAAAGTTTTGAGGGTTTCCTCTCATACATAGTTGTTTTCTTTGCATTCTGGGCTGTCATTTTCCAAGCTTCTGTTTTTGGCCTCTCAAGAATTCCTCACAATTTCTGATGGCACCATTTCCTGTCTTCTAACAGTGTTGAGAATTTACCTTTTAATTCTTCTGGTTTTAAAGAATTTGGAAAAGAAAGGGAAGTAGTGGAATCTATACAAAAAGTGATTTAGGACAGAGAAAGGCTCCTAGAGTATCTATAATAAAAGAAAGATATAGTGGAGTAACAAAGGTTACAGACAGAATAAAATTCAAACCTCTTGTCATGACTTACCTCTTCAAATTTATCATTTTCCCCTATCTTCCTTAGTTCACTACAATCCAGAAACATGGGATTTCTTTTTGTTTCTCAAAAAATATCACTCTTATTCCTACGAGTTTTTGTGCTCTTCTATTATAAGGAAATCTGATTCTTCTCATAATTCAGATCTCTGTGCATACGTCACTTCTTCCCAAAAGTCTTCTCCAATGATCACCATATAGAATAGGACCATCCTAGTTTCTGTCACTTCATTCTTTTTCATTTTATTGATCTTATCCTATACTAAGATAATCTTGATTATTTCTTTGTTTACTTGTCTGAGTACCTCCACTAGCAGAAGTGCTACGTAAAGCCGCTTTGTAACATCACACATGGTAGCATATATGCAATAAATATTTGATAAATGAAGATTTGAGAGTCTTCTAGCCATTACACAAGATCTCAGAAGTCAAGAAAAGAGGATAAAAATCAAAGTTGAAGTGTTAGCCATGAAAAGAAATGACTTATTTCTGAGACAGACAGCAGTGAAAGAAGGATAAACATTAAGATGTTCTCAGGTGTTAGGAAACAATTCTTTGTAAGTCTTTCAGGTTTCTGTAAAAGAGGCATTGAGTGCCCTTTATTCTAGACTATCTTTTGAAGGATATAGCCCTGGAAAATAGAGATAATGTTTCTTATGGAGCAAAGGGCAGGCATGCTTACTTCCCATTATAAAAAATTAGGTTCCCCAAGCTCAGCGTAATGGAACCCGCTACATGTACTGGTGTCATCTGGCACTCTTCCTGTCACACCAGAGAAACTGGGGTTCAGGGAAACTATGCAAAAATGCTAATACTTCAAGTCTTCTATTGCTATGAATAAAAACTTAACCTGTTTTCTACCAGCATCCATGAAACTCACTAACCTACTAGTCAGCAAGTAGGTGAACGCCACCAGTTCACAAATACTGTTGATTTTTTTTTTTTTGCCTGATTTATATTAATTTCCTATCTTCTCCAATGCTATAGTTTGATTTGGTTCTGGCCCTATACTCCTCTTCTAGACAATTTCAATAATTTCTCCAAAGAACCTCTCTTTGTCCCAACTTAACCTACTGATAAATTAATCTTATCAAGTAACAAATCTCATCATATCATTCTCCTATTTACAAGACACTGAAAATTACACTAACGGCATGATCACTTTTTCTTAAAAAATATGAAATATATATCCTAAAGAATAAAATATATAAGTACTATTTAATGGATAAAATGAATACCCTGTACTCACCGTTCAGTTTAAGAAATAGAACACTACCAGTATGTTAAATGCTCGTGTCCCCTCCCAAGTCACATCCCTCCATTCCCTCCTCCAGAGGTGACTTGCACCCTGAATTTTGGGTTACTTCCCTTTTACAAAATAGATTATTACCTATATATATATATCCCTAAAGAATATACTGCTGATGAATGGATAAACAAGATGTGATATATCTATACAATGGAATATCCTTCATCCTTAAAAGTAATGAAATCTCTCTAGTTAAAATCCTCCTATGACTTCCTATTGCCAAGAGCATAGAGCTCTTAGCATGTCAATCATGGCCTTCATGATCATTTCCCCCTACTACCTTTCTAGTCCTACCTCTAACAACAACACTAAACTGTCCCTGGCTATTATACAACTTGTTATTTCTACAGCCTTATACTTTCCTACCTTCTACTATGTTGCCCCTTAACCTGGAGTGTATTCCCCACCATTCAGTAGCTTCTTTAAATGTGCCTTTCAGTTCAGAGGCAGCAGGCTACTTCAGGAAGAAGCTGAACATCTCTTTCTCAGCTACTGGCTGCCAGAAACTCATTGAAGTGAATGATGAACACAAACTTCATACCTTTTATGAGAAGCATATGGCCACAGAAGTTGCTGCTGATGCTCTGGGTGAAGAATGGAAGGGTTATGTGGTCCAAATCAGTGGTAGCAATGACAAACAAGGCAGACTGTTCCCCATGAAGCAGGGTGTCTTGACCCATGGCTTCATCCCCCTGCTGCTGAGAAAGGGGCATTCCTGCTATAGACCAAAGAGGACTGCCTAGAGAAGGCACAAATCTATTTGCGGTTGCACTGTGGATGCCAGTCTCAGTGTTCTCAACTTGGTCACTGTAAAAAATGGGCAAGAAGGATATTCCTGGACTCACTGATACTACTGTGCCTCATTGTCTGGGGCCCAAAAGAGCCAGCAGAATCCACAAATTCTTCAATCTCTCTAAAGAAGATGATGCCCACCAGTATGTTGTGGGAAAGCCCTTAAACAAAGAAGGTAAGAAATCTAGAACCAAACTCCCAAGATTCAGCATCTTGTTACTCCACATATGCTCCAAAACAAACGTTGTGTATTGCTTTGAAGAAAGAGCTCACTAAGAAAAATAAAGAAGAGGACCCAGAATATGCTAAACTTTTGGCCAAGAGAATGAAAGAAGCCAAAGAAAAAGCAAGGCCGGGAACAGATTGCCAAGAGATGGAGGCTGTCCTCTCTGACAGCTTCTACCTCTAAGTCTGAGACCAGTAAAAAAAAAAAAAGAGATTTTCTAAGAGTAACAAGTAAATAAGATTAGACTCAAAAAAAAAAATTTAAAAAAAATTTTTAAATGTGCTTTTCAGATGCAACCTCCTCCATGAGCATTCCTGTTCACCAACCAGACGGAATCTTTCTTTGATCTGAAATCATATAGCATATCATCTGAATTTCTCATATAGTGTGCATTTTCTACCATTATATTTCTTTTTTAATTTTGAAAATTTATTTTCAGCGTAACAGTATTCATTGTTTTTTGCACCACACCCAGTGCTCCATGCAATCCGTGCCCTTTCTACTCTAACTGCCTGATACCTTTTTTCACTTTCATATGTTGGTTTCAGTGACGCCGCACTCTCCTCATTTTCAACCTACCTTTCTCTAACTACTCCTTCTTAGTATTTTTCACTGGTTCTTCCTCTGTCCATCTCTTAAATACTGGATTCCTCAGGGTCCTACTCAGAGTCCTCCAAGATCTCTTCTCTTTAGGTCCTCCCTGGAAAACACTTCATCTACTCCAATTACTACCTACGTACTAATGACTTAGTCACTAGTCCTCATTTCTCTCCTGAGCAGCTAGTTTATGTGTCTACCTTTTACTGGCCATTTTATTCCACATTAACATGAAGTTCACCATCTTTAAACCCAAATTCATATTCTTCCTTTTCTGACTCTTTCCATGATTCCAATCACACTGAATGGAAGCACTATCCACCTAATCACCTAAGTTAGAAACTTGAGTGTCACTTTTACTACTATTTATTTCTTCCACAAACTCCATATCCTACAATCATTAACTCTGTTGCTTTTATTAGTCAAAATTTCATAAATTCATCTAGTTTTTTCCATCTTTACTGCTACCAAAATAGTTTGACTCAAATACATCTCAACTAATTACCCAGAAAGTCCTTATTTGTATCCTTGTCTCTAAGCTAACTTCTTCCAACCCATTCTCCATACTGCTGCCAGCAAAATCTTTCCAAACAGCAATAAGAATCATGTAATTTCTTGAAAAGCCTTAATGACTTTCCACTGCACCAAGGATGAAATTCCAATAATACATAAGACTATGCATAAAACACTCCTTCCTCACACCTCTGGCTTCATTTCTGAACATGGAAGTCTTAGAGTCCCATGAGTCATGCCATGTTCCTCTTTGCCTTTGTGCATAATCCATGTGAAATCCACTTAGCTATCCCCACATCTCTTTCCCTTCTAACACGTCCCCGGGCTAATCCTTATACATGTTATGCATCAGGTTAGCAAAAACTTTTTCCAGGACACCTTCCCCAATACCAGGCTCCCCTAAGATTTGGTTAGATGGCCAAACATAATTCTACCACACGTACTTTCAGATACCCTCTACATTTCCCAAGCATAGTACTCATCAACTTACATACTTAAATTTTAATTCCTTGTCTGTGTCCCCCACAAGACTGAAATTGACTTGAGCCCTGATAGGTAACTTAACTACTCTTATAGAACACAGTAGATGTTTTATAAGTATTTGTTGTTGAATGAATGAATGCATGCATGCATGAATATGTCTTATCTCTTCTAAATATGAAGGTATGTCCCTGAATTGCAAAATATGAGTATGAAAAACCTGCAACCACCATATACTATGCTCAAAAAAACAAGAATTTTTAAAAATTTCACAAAGGTTAAATAAGGCTTAAATTTCAAAGAGCATGATCTGCATTCAAAAGGATGGCTTAAAATGCTAAGAAAGGAACCCCAAAAGTCACACAGTCCAAAATTTTGCCTTTAATCAAGTAAAATATAATCAATTCCTCAATTTTATATGACCAAGTATTTATAAATTGTTGTTAGCAATATTATTTAAAGTAACATGTGAGATTACAAAATTAGATCTATAGAATCCCAAATAAGATGTAAAAATAAAAATTGATTCTAAGAGGCAACCATACTGGGAAAGAAACTAAACTGTCACTATTTGCAGATAACATGATACTACACATAGAAAATACTGAAGACTTCACCAAAAAACTACCAGAAGTAACACACAAGTTCAGTAAAGCTGCAGGATACAAAATTAATAACCAGAAATTGGTAGCTTTTCTATACATTAATAATGAAGAAGCAGTAAGTGAAATTAAGAAAACAATCCCATTTACAGCTGCACCAAAAAGGAAAAAAATATCTCAGAACTTAACCAAAGAGGTAAAAGATTTGTACTCTGAAAACTACAAACATTAGTGAAGAAACTGAAGATGACCAAAACAAATGGAAAGATATTCCATGCTTATGAATTGGAAGAACCAATATTGTTAAAATGTCCATACCACCCAAAGCAATCTACAGATTCAACATACTCTCCATCAAATACCAACAGCATTTTTTACAGAACTAGAACCAATAATCCTAAGATTTGTATGGAACCACAAGAGACCTTGAATAGCCACAGCAATTTTGAGAAGAACAAAGCTGAAAGTATTAATCCCAGATTTCAAGCTACACTACAAAGCTGCGGTAATCAAAACAGTATGGTACCGACACAAATACAAACACACAGATCCATGGAACAGGACAGACAGCCCAGAAATAAACTCACACTTTATGGCACATTAATCTATGACTAAGAAGACAATATACAGCAGGGAAAAGACAGTCTCTTAAACAAATGGTGTGGGGAAAACTGGACAGGTATATGCAAAAGAAAGAAACTAGACCACTTTCTTACACCATATACAAAAATAAACTCAAGTGGATTAAAGAACTAAATATAAGACCTGAAACCATAAAAATCCTCGAAGACAACACAGGCAGTAATGTCTCTGACATCAACATATTTCTAGGCACATCTCCTAAGGCAAAGGAAACAAAAGTAAAAAATAAACCATTGAGACTGCATAAAAATAAAAGCTTTTTTACACAGCAAACGAAACCAACAACAAAACAAAAAGGGAACCTACTGAATGGGAGAAAATATTTGCAAATGACATATCTAATAAGGGGTTTATATTCAAAATATATAAATAATTTACACAACTCAACACCAAAGAAACTCCAAATAATCTGATTAAAAATGGGCAGAGGACCGAATTTGTTCAAAGAAGACATACAGATGGCCAATCAATAAATGAAAAGATGCTCAACATCACTAATCATTAGGAAGATGCAAATTAAAAACCACAGTGAGATATCACCTAACTCCTGTCATGTCATCTACCAAAAAGACAAAAAAATAACAAATGATGAGATGTGGCAAAAGGGAACCCTGGCACATTGTCAGTGGGAATGTAAACTGGTGCAGCAACTGTGGAAAACAGTATGGAGGTTCCTCAAAAAATTAAAAATAGAAATACCATATGATCCAATAATTCCACTACTGGGTATTTACCCTTAAATAAAAAAGAACAAAAATACTAACTTGTAAGGATGCATGTACCCCTATGTTTACTGCAGCATTATTTATAGTAGCCAAGATATGGAAGCAATCCAAGCGTCCATCAGAGAATATGGATAAGGAAGATGGTGTGTATGCGTGTGCGCGCGCACGTGCTTGTGTGTTTCATAGCCATAAAAAAGATGAGATTGTGCCATCTGCAACAACACAGACAGACCCCAAGGGTATTATCCTAAGTGAAATAAGTCAGATGAAAAGGACAAATACATTATGATTTCACTCATATGTGTAATCTAAAACAACAAACAAAAAACAGAATCAAGAGAACTGAGCGGGGTGGGAGGGTGAATGGGTGAAGGAGAGTGGGAAATATAGGTTTCTAGTTATGGAATGAATAAGTCATGGGAATAAAACAATCGGCATAAGGAATATAGTCAGTGCACTGTCATAGTGTTGTATGGTGACAATGGTAGCTACACTGTGGTGAATATAGACAGCATAAACTTGTGGAATCACTATGTTGTACCTGAAACTAATGTAATATTGTTTGTCAGTGATACTCAAATAAAATAAATAATTAAAAACAAAATTGACTCACTACGTAAGAACTGATTCACTAATATGCTAGTGTAGAAAAATAAGAAACATTGAGAAATGTGACTATCCTGCAGAATTAGTTCACTGTTATCTACTTGAGTTTAGAGCTTTTCATCTTAAAATACTTTAAACCATCACCTAAAAATTAAAAATTCACTTCTGACAAATTGCTTGGGGTACTCAAAGGGAGAGGAATTCATACAAGAAAGGCAATCCAGCTATGAAGATGATTTCTATACCCCAACAATTTTAGCATATATTACTGTCATAAGTCGGCTTTAAATATACAACATCATCCCGTGTATTTTCTTTATAGCTTAATATCAATCATCAAAATCACTAGTGTCAACACCTCCTTTAAAAGCATTCATTCATGTCTCATTCAAGGAACATATTTTTAAAGCATGTACTATTTTGACATGTATTTTCAAACAAGATTTCAGCAATTTATTAAGGGTTTACAGTTTTTAAAGTAGTAAAGCTAGCAGAAAAGATGAAACTAGCCTGATAGAATTTCACTGTCCACTGGTTCTGGGAGTCAGAATCATATTACTCCTAATGAAGTAACATTTAAGAAAAGTAAATTATGTATTCATGGCAATCAGTCACTTTTATTTTGTTCTCAGAACATATGAGGTGAGATGCAGAAGAACTCTATGATTAGTGTATATATTTTCAAAATAATATAGTCTTAGTCATTAGAATTCATCAGCTGGGGGTGTCTGGGTGGCTCAGTTGGTTAAGCAGCCAACTCTTAATTTCATCTCAGGTCATGATCCCAGGGTCCTGGGATGGAGCCCCACATCTAGCTCTGTGCTCAGCAGGAAGTCAGCTTAAGGATTCTCTCTCTCACTCTCCCTCTGCCCCTACCCACACACACTTTCTCTCTCGCGCGCGCGCACACGCTCTCGCTCTCAAATAAACCTTAGGGGGAAAAAAAATCATGAGCTGGTGTCTATTTCTTAGACTTTTCTCAAATTTCCTCTTTGCAACTCCTGAAAACAAGCTTCCCAGAACTTTAATAAACTGTTAAAGAATATTGTTTTAATATCCATTGGTGAAATATTTAAAGACATATTTTTAGCAAACACAGCATTTGATGAGAAGTGAAACTTTTCCCAAAATTATGCCATTATTAATTTGTTTTTAAAAACTTGTCTTTTCTTCTAAGACAGTAAACCCACAATTTACACTTACATAGAAAACTGTTATCTCATTGCACTCTTGCTAATATTTCTGACACCTAAAGTGTTTCTTTTCACCTGAAGTAAAAAGTATACATATATTGCAAGGTAAAAGCAGATAAAATTCTCTCACATTGCCAAAACTTCTGTAACACATAGAATAAACTGAGTATGCTGAATAAGGTCTGCTCCACAAATGATGGTTAAAAATTAACTCTGGTAATACTTTGATTACTCCAAGTTTTAACAAACTAATTCTTAGTAGTGTATTTTTTTCTATCAGTTTAATTATTATCTACAGGCAATCAGAGAATTTGAACCAATAATGTCATTTATTGATATGTTAACATATTGGTAGATTATAGCTAATTCATCACTTCTTGAGTGACTCAGGACATGCTTTGCATTCCCTAGTTCTTAAGTACTCTAATAACTTCATCTTTACTGTTATTCTAAATAGAAGCAAGGCTTTCTATTAAAAGGCTGTGTTCCAGTAGCTTTGTTGTAAGTGCTATCTTGAAAAGCAATTACATTTTAAAATAACTAGACTTTAAAAATCTATATAGAAATTATTTTCTGTATCACTATTCAAGGTGGCTTAAAGATGATGTGCACAATTCTATTCAATACGAAAACAAGTTTCCTATATTAAGTAGTATTTGATTTATAAATTCTTTTTATAAATAAGACATAAATATTCATTTGACCTCTGTTAACATTCCTCTAAAATAACAAAATATTTTTCTTTTATAACTAAGTTAAACTCCTATAAATTTAGGTTTCTATCAGCTAGTATAAACAAATTAATGAATTAAAAGAAGGTATAGAATTCAGAAAGTTCATTACATAAAATGTTCACTCTTGGAGCAGATAATTATGTACACTCTGTTCAAATAAAACAGAAGTAATGAAAGCAGCTTGTTGGTATCAAAGCCTCCTCTTATGGTTGGGTAAGGAACGGACACGGTCCTTGCCAGAGGCACCTCTAACCCTTCAAAAATAAAGGAGTGTTAATGGTAGGTCAGAAAGCATGTAAGAGTCTGTTTTATATTAGATATGCTAATAATTATGTCTCTATATGTGACTGTTTATGTTAAATACAAAATGAAGAAAAGCAGCAAGTTTATTTTCCTAATTAAAACAGGATTAAATTCTGTATTTCAGCTTTTAATTGGTCCCATTTTGATTTAATAATCATTGAAACTCAAATGGATTTCAGGAATGCTTTATCATTTTCCAAACTGCACAAAGGAGTTCTTACTGTCAGGATTGATAATTCAATACACCACGTAATAAAGTAAATAATAATCATACATGGTCTTTTATTTCACATAATTTTTAATTATATAATGTTGAAAAAACTTATTTCAGATTACTTTCATATTCTTTTTATTATAATATTTTTTCCTGCTTTTTCAAAATCATTTAACATTATGGAATATACAGAACAAATATTAAAATATATAGCAAATATTTTGATTTTGCCTCAGTTGGTATTAAAGCAGCAAATGCTAAGATTCTGCCCTTTTCTCTCCACCTTCTCTGATTGACAAATACATTACTAAGTTGTTTAAAACTAAGGGTAGGAGAGTCTTGTATAGGCCAGATGAGTTAATAATTTCAAAGTAACTAGACCATGATCCAATTTTTTTTTTTTAAACACCACCGTCAAATGTCTTTGAGCTAAATTTTTGGTCAGCATGTGAGAATTACCATAGCAATCCCATTACCCTAATGAGTATTCTATGTGTAACTCCCCACACATCAAACATAAGTCTTGCACAGTTTCTTTCAAATATCTAAATAAGTATGTACATACATAACACAAAACCTAAATTCTTTATAAAACTTGAATAAACTTATATAATATACATAGATATGCATATTTACACATCAGTAATATATGTACACCACACACGCACACACACACACACATCTACATCTCTACACTCTATGACTCCTCTACATAGCTAAGAAGTTGAGATACAGACATTAAAAGGATTATCCAAAATAAGTGCCTGGATAGCAATATCTTGAATGGGGTCTGAATGAGCTATATATTTAACAGAGCGTGTCAAATGTGAAGATTCCCATTCTTAAGACTATATGTATTACTTAAATCAAACTGTTTAAAGCCTGAATACCACATTCAATAATACAGGCCTCGGAAGGAAGCATTTTTTTTTCCTTCCTGAAGTGAATTTGATGCTTCTGAAAGACTGACAGATTTGGAAGAAAAAGTAAAGCTCTAAACTAAATTAAGTATTCACAGAACAAACACTGCAGCTGCAAGAGCAATTCAAATTTCCTATCACCAATGTTTCAGTCCTCTTTTTAAAAGAACGATTTCTGAGGTCAGAGGTTACTCACATTTTCATGGCTATTCAGCCCCCTGCTTAATATAGCTAACATGGATACATTAAATAGTGACAACTGTGATAATGGATATATCTGCAAGAAAGCAAGTCATTTCATAAAGGCTGCCAACTACTACAAAAATAGTGATTTTTCAATTCCACAAATTGTTTCTACAACATTTTATCTAAAACTGCCTTACATGACTCAAACATTAATTTGCATTTTTTATTAAATTTATTAATTTCTATTTTTAAACTAAAATATTAATTACATGTTATATTCTAAAAGTTTCAAAGGGAGTCAACTGTAAAAATAAATTTAAAATAAAAATATATAGGATCAAATGAGCCATTAGCAATGGCCCAACTAGTCAGACTCTGATGTATGTCTGTGAACACATATATCCATTTCACAAAAAGAAGGAAAATGACTTTATTCATAAGTAATAATTTTTTTAAATTTTATTTATTTATTTGACACAGAGAGAGAGAGAGATCACAAGTAGGCAGAGAAGCAGGCAGAGAGAGAGGGGAAAGCAGGCTCCCTGCTGAGCAGAGAGCCCCATGTGGGGCTTGATCCCAGGACCCCAGGATCATGACCTGAGCCGAAGGCAGAGGTTTAACCCACTGAGCCACCCAGGTGCCCCACATAAGTAATGAAACAATGATATCTCAAAACAGAAATATCAAAGATGTAAAAAATAAATACTAAAGGTGGTATAATGTTAGGGAGAAAAATTTTCATAAAACTTTAAATTTAAATTTCTAAAAATGTTATAATCTTTGTATAGTACATGGAAAATAAGTTTTAAAATAAAGTCTCAGTATATTAAGTAGAACTTAAAATCAATTTTGTATAACTCTGTATCTGATAAGAGGATATATGATTCAATTAGAAAAATAACGTAAAATTACACGTATAGTTTGTGTAATTCTGTCAGCTAAGGAAGCCTAGTGAAGTACTCAAATTGATTCTGATTTTTCTGTGATTACCAGTGAATGTTTCAAAATGGTAAGAGAGTTTCATATTTTGCTTCCAAAATATCGAAAGACATTTAAATATAACTGAAACATTATTCATTAAATTGGTAGAAGACATAAATGACATTTTTAATTCCAAAAAGAACTGTATCTCAAATTGGAAAAGAACTTAAAAGGGGAAAAAAAAAAACTTTCAGAATTAAGACTTAAAGCTTTAAATATATATATCTGTATAGAAATGTTTTTTCTTCTCCTTAATATACATGTAAACCAACATTATTTTTCATTTGAGAAACTCAATCTTAAGTTTACTAATTTAATGACCTGAACCTACATAGGAATGCAAGGTTGTTGTTGTTTTGTTGTTTTTTAATGGATAAAAGAAAACAAAACATGCCAGAGGAAAGCTACCTGTCAAGTTTTAACTGATCAACAATCACTTGATAAAATGAACTATATTACATATAATTGCTAAAATCCTATGGCATTTTAGAACTATTTAAAATAGTAGAGCGTAAGCTGGTTTAATTGTAGTCACAGAGCAATTCAATATTGAAATATTCATAGAAAACCAAATTGTATCAGTTTTCTCTTTTTTTTTTTGTGGAGTTGTTTTTCTTTGTATAGAAGTTGATTTTAAAATGCAATGTAAACAACACACAAATACTTTGAGGTCTTTGTGATCTAAATCACAAGATAGGCTCCATTTGAATCCCAGAACAATTAATAGAAGAACAAGATTCATCCATGCATTTTAGTATTTAGTATTTCCAAAGAGTTTCCTCAAACCAGAATTTTAATTTCATCTCCCTGCCTTCTAAAAAATCAAACAAAAAAAAAAAAACTTCCACATACCTCATTATATGGTCCTTGCACAATTGCACCACCTAGTGTTCACTAGGCAATAAACCTACAAATTTAGTAAAGCTTTCTCTGTATTTAAAACAAAAACCACTACCATCACCATCAAGACACCCCAGTACTACATCAACCATCCAAACTTTAACTTGTTATCTTTGTTTGACTTATAAAAGTTTAATAGATTGAGATACATTAAAATGTTAGATTTTAATTGTGATTTAAATAATCTAAATGTACTCTGAGGTAGGATCCCAATTCTGAAAATGTATTTTACGTGTGTGCAAACTGATTACGTATGACCTCAAAAAGAATCGCATTTTAAAATCTAGAATACATTTCAAAGCCAAAATTAACAGAGACAAATGAGAATGGTGGATGGCCTCTTCATAGTCAAAGGCAATGACGTACCTTCTCTTCTACTACTTTGGCTTCCAGAGGGTAACAAGGTAGGTTCTTCTTCCTATTATCCACCCAGAATCACATTTTAAAGACTATTTTAACTGCGTATAAAAAAAGACATACTGGGGCACCTGGGTGGCTCAGTGGGTTAGGCCTCTGCCTTCGGCTCGGATCGTGGTCTCAGGGTCCTGGGATCAAGCCCCACATCGGGCTCTCTGCTCAGCGGAGAGCCTGCTTCCCTTCCTCTCTCTCTCTGCCTGCCTCTCTGCCTACTTGTGATCTCTGTCAAATGACTAAATAAAATCTTTAAGGGAAAAAAAAAAAGACATACTACTGGGCAACCTGGGTGGTGCCACTGGTTAAGCATTTGACTCTTGGTTTCAGCTCAGGCCCTGATCTCAGGGTCTTGAGGTCAAGCCCCATGTTAGGCTCCATGTTCAATATGGAGTCTGCTTTAGACTCTCTCTCCCTTTCCCTCTGCCTTCCCTGCACCCAGTTTCTCTCCCTCTGTCTCAAATAAACAACTAAATCCTTAAAAAAACAAAACAAAACAAAACAAAAAGATATCCTATCATATTTATATTAGATTTTTTTAATTAATGTTCCTATTATATTGTTGAGCAAAAACTTCTTTAAACATGCATCCATGAATGATAAAATATCATAGTTATATTAAATTTGCAATATTAGTCTCACACTTTTTTTTTTTTTGACAGACAGAGATCACAAATAGGCAGAGAGGCAGAGAGAGGGGGAAGCAGGCTCCCTGCTGAGCAGAGAGCCCAATGCGGGGCTCGATCCTAGGACCCCGGGATCATGACCTGAGCCGAAGGCAGAGGCTTAACCCACTGAGCCACCCAGGTGCCCCTCACACTTATTTAATAATATACACGATAATTAGAAGTCATATTTACAGCTCTATGTGGTAATCAAACATCAATGATAAACTGTTCACATGAATTACTGTTGCCAACATTGCTTCTACATAGTTAAAACAAAGTATTTATTTCTAAGGTAAATTGGAAGGAGAGAATGGGAAACCCCCAGTGGAACAGTAAGGTACTCTAAGGCCCTACCAAAGACATTAGATCTATTATTTATACTTGGAGAAACAAACCCATTCCTTTTCTAGCAGCAGGGTGGCATGGTTGTAGATTATAGAATTCCCTGGCTGGTAAGTCTACCAGTCCTCCAACTTGCCAACCTCCAGTGTTGAAAGCCAGAAGACAGCCAAATACACTTTGGCTTAGAATAGTAGCTAGTGTTAAAGTGTGTTAAAATGTGTGTATGTGCGTGTGTGTGTGTGTGTGTAAGAGAGAAAGAGACACAGGGGGGGAGAGAGGGGGGGGGGGGGTGGGTGGGGGGGGGGGGGTGGAAGGGAGAAGGAGACAGACACATGAAAATGGAGGACTTTAATCCAAACTGAAAACTAGCTTAGGTTCCCCCACTTAAACAGCAGAAGTATCCAATGAAATCTTTGGACAGTGTCTATTTCCCTTTGTTCTCCAGCACTAGGTCTCTATCACTATTCATTTTCTCATCTCTTAAATCCACCATGTGATAATCTATCCTTCCTTTTGTCTTTGGACAGTTCATTTTTCATCTTCCCTAGCTCAAGGGTATGACCTATATAGTTTATCTGTATAAAACTAAACATAGAAATGATCCAAGTAATATTCTTGGCCACTATCAAGCAGAACTCAGACCTACCTGAAAACATTTAAGTGTTTATGGAAAACTTCATAATTCCTAAAAACTCAAAGTACACAAAAATATGACACCTCTATGGCAAAAAAAAAAAAAAATGGGACACTGGTATGCAAAGTTTTGCTCTTGAGCTTCTCTAATTGCTTCTGACATATTCATCAGATTACTGTTACTTGTCATGAGAACTGGGCTCTATGGTAATACGAGGGGCTCAAATGCAAACGTACTGTGAAATGTAGCTATGGTTCAAGAACTTTTTCTAATTTACATAAAACTTACCAAAAACTTTCCCTTTGCGATACTGGTCCAGAGATCCCATGATCCTAGAGGCCAACTCATAATAAAGTCCCATAAGATTCTGAAAGCCATGGCTTTCAAGATCTTAGCCTAACCTAGCATCCCACAGCACCGTAACCACTAAAATTTGTGGGATACATGTTCAACAAAGTAGAAAGATTAGAAAGGATGCTTGTGAGAGGTTTAGCCTACAATAAGGCTAACAAAGAGAAGAGATAAGGGTGATATTTATTCCCTTTCCTCCTGCACAATAAATGAAAGTGGTGAAAACTAAAATATATGTGTGTGTGTGTGTGTGTGTGTGTGTATTTTATGCATAAGCTATGTGGTAATAGATAATTTAGAACCTTAAACATGAACTCAGAGAAAAAGAGTAAAGTAGCTTTTAAATTATAAAGAAAAGAAGGCAGAATGTAAACCTGTCCCAGGTAGGGAATCTAACAGACAACCATTCCCACTGTAAAGCTTAAACCATGAGGTACTACATGCTCAATGTAAAAACAGAACAGAAGTAAACCTACCCAACCCCTCTTACCCCTAAAGGACTTCAAAGAAAGTTACCTTGGGACTAAAAGGGGAGCCAAAGGATCCTACTCCTGAGAAATTGCAGCCTGAAGTCACCCATCACATAGAAATATAGTCCAAATTCTCTTGACCGGAGTATCCAAAGCATTTTAAGTTTTGAATTTAGCCCAAAGTGGTCCCAGGCCATTAGTGATTTCTATAGCAGAAGCAAACATAATTCCTCTTGAAGGAACGAATATACACTTTCATTCCAGACCTCAAGACTTACCAAAATTAATTTTTCAAATAAAGAATGACATAATACATCATGAACAAGAATCAGCAAAGGCAACAAAAAGCAGAAACAAACCCAAAGATATAATATGTTGGAATTATTTGGCACAGATTATAAAATAACTATCCTTACTATATTTAAATAAATAAAAACTCAAGTTGAAAATACTGGAGAGAATAGTAAACAACAGATTTTAGAGAAAAATAAAACTTCAAGAAATAAAAGAAATATAGTAATAGAAATTTAAAACTCAATGGAAAAAATTAACAGCAGAATAAAGAGCTGGAGGGGTGCTTGGGTGGCTCAGTTGGTTAAGTGACCGACTCTTGATTTCAATTTAGGTCATGATCTCAGGGCCCTGGAATTAAGCCCCATGTTGGGCTCCATGCTTAGCACAGAGTCTGCCTGTCCCTCTCCCATCTGTTCCTCTTCCCACACGTGCTCTCTCTCAAATAAGTAAATAAAATCTTAAAAAAAGAAAAAAAAAAACAGTACAAAGTGAGAAATTATTTAGTATACCTGATCACTGCTCAAAAACAATAGAAGAGATCAGGGCAGAGGCAAAATTTGAAGAAATACAAAGAAATTTCTCACACTGATCAAATATAACAATGTACAGATTCAAAAAGCTCAATACATCCAAAGATGGATTTTAAAAGAAATAAAAATTCATGCACAGATACATCACAGTGAAACTGCAGTAGGCCAAAGACAAAACCAACATCTTAAAAGCAGATAGACAGACTGCCTTAAAATAAGCAACAGGTAGACTGGCAGCTGACTTCAACAGCCACAAGAGAAACCATGTGCTGAAAGAAACTAAAATGTGAAACTAGAAATTTAAACTCAGTAATAGTATCTTTCAAGAATGGGGGCAAAATAAAGGCATTTTCAGACAGACAAAAGCTAAAAGTCTGGTACCAGCAAACTTTGAGAAAGACAATTCTATAAATATACTTCAGGAAGAAGGAAAATAATCCTACTAGATAGGGATCTGAGATGTAAAAAGGAAAAAAAGAAAAGTGAGAAACACATGTATGAAATTCTGTATTAAACCCCTAATAATAATTTCTTTTGATACTAAAAAAAAAAAAGAAGTGAAATATAAATCAGCAATAACATGTAAGTCAGCAGGCAGGCAAAAGTAACTAAAAGATCCAAAGTTGGGGGTTCCTGGGTAGCTCAGCTGGTTGAGCACCCAACTCTTAATCTCGACTCAGGTCTTGATATCAGGGTTGTGAGTTCCACATTGGGCATGGAGCCTACTTAAAAAAAAGTTCTAAGATTGTTCTATTATTTGAGAAGAAAACAGAGGTATTAATTGGCCTTCAATCTTGAAAAGTACAGTAAGTGTAATTTTGGGATACCCACTAAAAGAAGAGAAATAAGTATATAACTCCCAAACTAGTAGAAGGGGAATATGAAATGATTTTTAAAAAATCAAGGAAACAGGGATACCTGGGTGGCTCAGTCAGTTAATCATCTCCCTTCAGCTCAGCTCGTGATCCCAGGATATTGGGATCAAGTCCCACATCTAGCTCCTTGCTCAGCGGGGAGGCTGCTTCTCCCTCTGCTTGCTGCTTTCCCTGCGTGCACTCTCTCTCCTTCTCTTTCACAAATAAATAAATAAAATCTTTAAAGAAAATCAACCCAACAACGATAATACATACCTATTAGAATAGTGAAAATTCGAAACACTGATACATAAAATATAAGAATGAGAAGCAAAAGAACTCTCAATCATTGTGTATATGGACAACATCTTCTTTATCCATTGGTCTGCTGAAGGGCATCTCGGCTCTTTCCACAGTTTGGCTATCATGGACATTGCTCCTATGAACACTGGGGTTTCACTACATCTGTACCTTTCAGTAAATATCCAGTAGTGCAATTCCTGGTCATAGGGTAGTTCTATTTTTAATTTTTTGAGGAACCTCCACACTGTCTTCAAATTGGTTGCACCAACTTGCCTTCCCACCAACAGTATAAGAGGGTTCCCCTTCCTCCACAACTTCTCCAACATTTGTTGTTTCTTGCCTTGTGAATTTTTTCCATTCTAACTGGTGTAAAGTGGTATCTCAATGTGGTTTTGATTTTAATTTCCCTGACGGCTAATGATGATGAACACTTTTTCATGTGTCTGTTAGCCATTTGTACGTCTTCTTTGGTGAAGTGTCTACTCATGCCTTCTGCCCATTTTTTTACTTGTTTGTTTTTTGGGGGGAAAAAAAAAAGAACTCTAAATCATTGTTGGCTGGAATGAAACCACACTGGAAGACAGTTTGGCAGTTTCTTACAAAACAAAATATACCCCTACAATACAATCCAACAATCACACTCCTTGGTATTTTACCCAAATGAAATAAAAACCCTAGCCCACACAAAAACCTGTACATAGATGTTTATAGCAGCTTTATTCAATATTGGCCAAAACTTAGAAGGAACCAGGATGTCCTACAGTAAATGAATGGATAAACTGTGGTACATCCAGATAATGGAATATTATTCAGCACTATAAGGAAATGAGCTATCAAGTCATGAGAAGACATAAAGAAAACTTACATGCATATTACTAAATGAAAGAAGCCAATCTGAAAAGATTACATACTGCATGATTCCAACTATATGGCATTTCTGAAAAGGTGAAACTACAGAGATAGTAAAAAAGATCAGTGGTTGCTAGGGGTTGGGGGAAGGGAGGGAAGAAAAGGCAGAGCAAAGATTTTTAGGGCAGTGAAACAATTCTGCACCATACTATAATAGTGGATAAGTTCATTATATATTTGTCAAAACTCAGAGAACATACAACACCACAAGGGAATCTTAATGTAAACTATGGACTCTGGGTAATGATGTGTCAATGTAGGTTCATCAACTGCAACCAATGTACATTGTGGTCTGGGAAGCTATGTGTCTCTGTGTGGGTAGTGAGGAGCAGTGAATATATGAGAGCTTTTTGTACTTTCTGTTCACTTTTGCTACAAACCTAAAACTGTTCTAAAAACTATTTTTTAAAAAATCAATGCAAAAGAAGGCAAAAGAGGAGAGAAAAAGAAACATAAAATAGGAAAAACAAACAAGAACCACAAAATAAGACAGTGACTATGAACCTAAAAATATAAGTAATTACATCAGATGTAAATGAATTAACGGCTCTAGCTACAGACTGGATTTTTTTAAAAAGTGACATTTAAAAGAGATATATCTAAATATAAGGATACATAAAAATTCTACCTAAGAAGGAAAAAAGATTTACCATGAAAATACTAACCAAACAAAGGCGAGTATAGTAACATTAACATTAAGCACACACAAAAAGTAAAGCTTTAAGATAAAAGACAGTACTAGAAATGAAAAGGGTCAATTCCTAATACTAGAGGTTCAGTACACCATGAAAAATTTATAATGAATATGCATCTGATAACAGAACTCCAAAATATATAAAACAAAAATTAATAGAATTAAAAGGACAAATAAATATGTTTTCTGACTGAATAATCAGAAAAAAATTTGGACGATAGAGGATTAAAAAAATACCATAAACAAACTTATCTCAATGCATATATAGAGACCACTACATTCAAAAGCTAAGGAATATACATTCTTTACAAACTCAATTTGGAAATAAAAAACCGAATAGAACAAAGCAAGTCTTCACAAATATAGGATTTAGATCCTATAGGACACATTATCTGATTAAGTTAGAAATCAGCAACAAAAATGGAATTAAAAGAAATCATCATGTGTTAGAAATCAAGAAACATACTTTTGTATAACCACGAATTAAGGATAAAAAATCAACAGAAATAAAAGTATTTTGAAATAAACATGCTAAGTTTATTATGCTGGAGGACATTATGCTAAGTGAAATAAGCCAGACACAGAAAGACAAGTATTACATGACCTTATTTTTTATGTGGAATCTAAGAAAGTTGAATGGTGGTTAACAAAGACTTGGAGGTAGAGGGAAAGTAGAGATATTATCAAAGGAAACAAACTTTGAGCTATAAAATGTTAAGTCCTGGAGACCTAATGTACTGCATGCTGACTATAGTTAGTAATAAGGTATTGTATATTTGAAATTTGCTAAAAGAGTAGATCTCAAGTGTCTTCACCCTCCACACACATAAAAGAGTAACTATGGTGGAGCATAAGGAATAACACAGAGGACTTTGGGAGATGGAGAAGAGAAGTGAGTTGGGGGAAATCGGAGGGACAGACAAACCATGAGAGACTGTGGACTCTGAGAAACAAGCTGAGGGTTTTGGAGCAGAGGGAGATGGGAGGTTGGGTGAGCTTGGTGGTGGTTATTAAGGAGGGCACATTTTGCATGGAGCACTTGGTGTGGTGTATAAACAATGAATCTTGGAACACCGAAAAAAATTAAAATAAAAATTTAAAAAATAGTAACTATGGGAGGTGATGGACATATCAACTAATTTACATTAATAATTTCACAATGTATACATATATCAAAACATCATATTGTATATCTCAAATGTATATGAGTTTTGTCTTTCAAAATAAATTAGTAATAAACTTTTAAAAGGGCTATAAAGTAAATTCAAAGTAATTAGAAGGAAATAGCAGAAATTAATAAATTCAGAAACAGAACCAACAAAGCACTTTAGTAGAAATTGGAAAAGATTACTAGATCATTACCAAAAAGGAGGTTTTAAAACTCTTTCCATAAACAATTAAGAATTAGAAAGATAGAAGAACACTCCCAAGTGAATGCTAGTCTACCCAAGATTCTGATTTGTAGTTCCAAATGGTAAAGGAGGAAGATCTGAAATACGGCAGTGAATTAAGAAGGAAAGATGTTCTCTCCCAGTTCTTCCTTTCCTGCACAGTATCCCACTGCTTCTGTCCATGCCAGACCTTTCTGCAGTACCCTATGAATAGCCTCTGAATCTGTCCCAAACATCCTCAAATGCACTGGAAGGCATGCTGTCTCTCCTCCACCTACTCTAACTCCTGAAATGAGAACTCTTGAAAATAGTATTACTTATCAAGGACCAAAATGGAAGCCCTCATCTTCACTGCGGAAACTTGTCCATCTTTTTGTGATTCCAGTTTTAGTGAACAGTACTAGCATTCACTGAATTGCTTAAGGAAAAAACTTAGATTGTTTACTCTTTCTCTCTTGCTGTTCACATCCAATCAATCAATATCTAGTAAACTCTACTTTATAAATGACTTTCAAATTGATCTGAATCTCTTTTCCAAAATAGCATAATTTAAGATTTCAAAAATCAATACCCTAAAATTCATAATTTCTTATAAACAATACAAACTTTTCCTAACTTTCATAAGAAAAACTACACTAGCTCTCATTTATTTATCCATCCAAACTGAACTATGTTTAAATGAAGAGGAGAAATAACCTAACATCCCAGATATACAAAGGACTATAAGAGAATATTATGAAAAATTATTTGCCAACAAACTGGACAACCTAGAATTGGATAAATTCCTAAAAACACATAACCTCCCAAAACTGCATCAATGAAGAAGAAAATGTGAACAGACCAATTAGTAATAATGAAACTGAATCAGTGACCAAAAAACTCCCAACAAACAAAAGTCCAGGACCAAATGGATTCACAGGTGAATTTAACCAAACATTGACAGAAGAGTTAATACCTATTCTTCTCAAACTATTCCAAAAAACAGAAGAGGAAGGAAAGCTTCCAAATTCCAAAGTAATCAGAGCATTACTCTGGTACCAAAACCACATAAAAATACTACAAAAAATGAAATCTACAGGCCAGTATCTCTGAAGAACACAGATGTAAAAATCCTCAAAAAACTTAGCAAACCAAATCCAATGACACATTAAAAAAACCATTCACCATGATCAGATGGGGTTTTTCCAGAGATGCAAAGGTGGTTCAACATTCACAAGTCAATCAACATGATACATCACATTAATAAGAGGAAGGATAAAAACCATATGATCATTTTAACTATGTTTAGTGTCTCCCATATTTACAAAAGGAGAACAAAACAAAAACCCTTCTACTCCTATTTCCTTATACTCCCAACTGAATTATTTCAATTAATTCATTCACCCAAAATTCCTTGAACACTTGATATATTCCAGCCACTGTGCTAAGAAATGAAGAACAGACTCTCTGTGCTAAACAATTATCCAGACTGCTATATAAGCCCCTTATTTAAAAATATTGTATAGCATAGGAAAAACAAATCCAAAAGATCTTATTCTTCTAAAGAGAGGGCTCTGGGATACCAGACCAAGGGTGTCCTTAATATACTGCAGGTGAAAGTGCAACATGTGATCATACAATAAAATTATTCATAGGTAAGAAAGAAGATAGCTAAGTAGAATTCACACTGCCCCATGACTTGAACCCTAGTCCTGTGGGAATGCAAAGGCTTAAACCATAGAACCAAACTTTTCAGGATAACACATGAAATCAGATTCCTTAGAGTTATCCTCACTGCCAGCCTTATCAGGATTGCCACCCCCTCAAATCCTGATCTGCCAGACATTTCATATTTTCCACTGAGGGGTGTTTAGACTTCAGAAATACCTGGTTCTGGGGCGCCCAGGTGGCTTAGTCAGTTAAATGTCTGCCTTTGGCTCAGGTCCAGATCCCAGGGTCCTGGAATCAAGCCCCGCATCCAGCTCCCTGCTCATCAGGGAGTCTGCCTCTCTCTCCCTCTGCCCCTCCCCCTACTCATGCTCATCCTCTCTCTTTCTCAAAAATAAATGAGTAACATCTTAAAAAAAAAAAAAAAAAGAAAGAAAGAAGAAAAGAAATACCTGGCTCTAAAGGTTATGAGTTCATATTCCAATTGTCTTCCATTTCAGAAGGGCCCTGTTCAAATTAAAACCCAACTACACCTCAGCCAGTCAACCCAAACAATGAAGTGAGGTAGATATAGGAATAGCAGCTGGGTGCCAGGCCTAGGGTACAATTGGGCCATCATCCCTTCCTCAAATAGTTCTCATCACTAGGATGATTTTTCAAGTAAGGAGGTAGGCAGGGATTCAAATTCACCCAAGCAACTTTGTCAAACTATACCCTAAAGATTAAGATATGAAATACGTACTGGAGTCCCTGTGTGATGCAGTTGGTTAACCATCAACTCTTGGTTTTGGCTTGGGTCGTGATCTCAGGGTAGTGAGATTGAGCCGCATACCATGCTCCACACTCAGTGTAGAGTCTTCTTGAGTTTCTCTCTTTTTCTCCCTCTGCTCCTGCCCTGTGTTCAAACACTCTCTCATGCTCTCTCTCTCAAATACACAAAATCTTAAAAAAAAAAAAAGAAATATGCATTTATTTTCAAACCCAACAATCCTTCTAAGAATGTGAAAAATACAAAATGTCATATGCCCAAAATGTCATATGCAATTCACTGCAACATCATTTATAATAGCAAAGTAATGGAAACAATTCAAATATCCATCAAAAGGGAAGTGGATGAATAAACCATGGTACATCCACATAGTGGAGTTCTATACACCTTTAAAAAGGAATGTAAGGTATCTCTATATATTCCTATAATTTGATATCCAGGATATACTGATTAGTGGGGAAAAAAGCAGAGAATGAACAGTATCCTGCTTTTTATCTACTAAAGAGATACACAAATGCTTATTTTTTTTAAATGGAAGGATAAACCAAAAAGTTAAAATAAAAAAGTTACCTAGAGAGTAAGAGAAAGGAAGAAAGATGCCAAGCTGAAGTAGAAAAGAAAGAAGTTAGATTTCTCTACATGTACCCTGTTTTAAACACTTGATTTGGGAACCATGTGATAGTTTACAAAACTATAAAATGTAATTAAATAAAAATGAAGGGGTTAAAGCCATTCCCCAAAACCAAATACAAAATGAAGTTCAAACAAAAAAGAGAAGTATGAGAAATTGGTGAAGTAGGTGGTCCCTAAGCTCATCCCATCCCACATTTACAACTAGAGATCACTCACATCCATGTAAGTAAACCAGAGAGTGAACTGAAGGCTGACAAAACAAACTCCATAACTAAAGGTAGAGAAGAAGGTGCAGCTGAGCAGTTAGGAAGAACAGAAATAGTGGTCAGGAGCTGCCTGCAGGAGGAGGGAGCTGTGGAAACAAAATAGAAACTAAAAAAAGCAATAGAACAAATCAGTGAAATCAGGATCTGGTTCTTTGAAAAGAGCAACAAAATCTATAAACCTTTAGCCATACTCACCAAACCCAAAAGAGAGAGAACTCAAATAAATAAAATCAGAAATATGAGGGGAGAAGTGACAACTGACACCAAAGATATACAAAAGAGCGTAACAGAATATTATGAAAGTTTATAGGCCAACAAATTGGATAATCTAGAAGAAAAGGATAAATTCCTAAAAACATATAACTTCCCAAAACTGAATAAGGAAGAAAGAAAATCTGAACAGACTGATTCCCAGCGATGTAGTTGAATAGGTAATCAAAAAACTCCCAGTAATTTTATCAAGATCAAAAGCTTTTGCACAGCAAAGGAAACAGTTAACAAAACCAAAAGACAACTGACAGAATGGGAGAAGATATTTGCAAACGACATATCAGATAAAGGGCTAGTGTCCAGAATCTATAAAGAACTTAGCAAACTCAACACCCAAAGAACAAATAATCCCATCAAGAAATGGGCAGAAGACATGAACAGACATTTCTGCAAAGAAGACATCCAGATGGCCAACAGACACATGAAAAAGTGCTCCATATCACTCGGCATCAGGGAAATACAAATCAAAACCACAATGAGATACCACCTCACACCAGTCAGAATGGCTAAAATTAACAAGTCCGGAAATGACAGATGCTGGCGAGGATGCGGAGAAAAGGGAACCCTCCTACACTGTTGGTGGGAATGCAAGCTGGTGCAACCACTCTGGAAAACAGCATGGAGGTTCCTCAAAATGTTGAAAATAGAACTACCCTATGACCCAGCAATTGCACTGCTGGGTATTTACCCTAAAGATACAAACGTAGTGATCCGAAGGGGCACGTGCACCCGAATGTTTATAGCAGCAATGTCTACAATAGCCAAACTATGGAAAGAACCTAGATGTCCATCAACAGACGAATGGATAAAGAAGATGTGGTATATATATACAATGGAATACTATGCAGCCATCAAAAGAAATGAAATCTTGCCATTTGCGACAACATGGATGGAACTAGAGGGTATCATGCTTAGCGAAATAAGTCAATCGGAGAAAGACAACTATCATATGATCTCCCTGATATGAGGGAGAGGAGATGCAACATGGGGGGTTAATGTGGTAGGAGAAGAGTAAATGAAACAAGTTGGGATTGGGAGGGAGACAAACCATAAGTGACTCTTAATCTCACAAAACAAACTGAGGGTTGCTGGGCAGAGGGGGGCTGGGGGGGGGTTATGGACATTGGGTAGGGTATGTGCTATGGTGAGTGCTGTGAAGTTTGTAAACGTGGAGATTCACAGACCTGTACCCCTGGGGGAAAAAAAAATATATATATATATGTTTATAAAAAATAAAATTATTAAAAAAAAAAAAAAAAAAAAAAACTCCCAGTAAACAAAAAGTTTGTAGCCAGACAGCCTCACAGGTAAGTTCTACCAAACATTTAAAGAGTTAACACCTATATTTTTCAAACTATCCCAAAAAACAGTAAAGAAAGGAAAACCTCCTAATTTATCCCAAAGCCAGTATCACCCTGATATTAAAGCCAGATAAAGATACTACAAAAAAAGAAAATTAAAGACCAGTATCTCTGATGAACAAAGATGCAAAAATTCTCAACAAAATATTAGTAAATCAAATTCCAACAATACATTAAAAAAAAAAACATTCAAGTGGGATATATCCTGGGATACAAGGGTGGTTCAATATTTGTCAATCAATATATCACAATGATGGAAAAAGGAATGAAAACCATATGATTATTTCACAGATACAAAAAAAGCATCTGACAAAGTAAAACATCCATTCATGATAAAAACTCTCAAAAATGTTGGATTAAAGGGAACCTATATCAACGTAATAAAGCCCATACATGGAAAACCCATAGCAAACATCACACTCAATGGTGGAAAACAGAGCATTTCCCCTAAGGTCAACAAGACAGGGATTTCCACCCTCACCACTATTATTTAACATAGTACTAGAAATCCTAGCCACAGCACTCAGACAAGAGAAAGGAATAAAAGGCATCCAAATTGGTAAGGAAGAAGTAAAATTTTCACTATTTGCAAGTGATATAATACTATATATTATAGGAAATAGGAAACCCTAAATATGCCACCAAAAAACTACTACAACTGATAAATGAATTCAGAAAAGTTGCAGGATACAAAAATCAACATACAGAAACCTGTGGCATTTTTGTGTACTAATAATGAAGCAAACGAAAGAGAAATTAAGAAAGCAATCCCATTTATAATTATACCAAAGGTAATAACATAGATGCAAACATAACTTTATTCCTACATAGGAATAAAGTTAACCAAGAAGGTGAAAGACCTAAACTATGAAAACTATAAACACTGATAAAAGATACTGAAGATGACCCAAGTAAATGGAAAGATATTCCATGCTCATGGATTGGAAGAACACGTTAAAATATCCAGACTACACAAAGCAATCTACCAATTAAATGAAATCACTATTAAAATACCAACATTTTTCACAGATCTAGAATTTGTATGGAACCACAGAAGATCCCAAATAGCCAAAGCAACCTTGAAAAGGAAAAACAAAAGCTGGAGGTATCACAATCCTAGATTTCAAGTTATACTACAAAGTCATAGTAATCAAACTAGTACGGTACTGGCACACAAATAGGCACAAGATCAATAAAATCGAATAGAGAGCCCAGAAATAAACCCATGTTTATATGCTCAATTAATCTTTGACAAAGAAGGGAAGAATATACAATGGGAAAAAGTCTCTTCCACAAAGGGTATTGAGAGAACTGAACAGCTACATGCAAAAGAATGAAACTGGATCACTTTCTTACACCATACATATACATAAACTCAAAATGGATTAAGGACCTAAATGTGAGACTTGAAACTATAAAAATGCTAGAAGAGAGGACAGGGGAGTAATTTCCCTGGCATCAGATGTAGCAAATTTTTTCTAGCTATGTCTCCTAAAATAAGGAAAACAAAAGCAAAAATAAACTACTAGGACTATATAAAAATAAAAAGCTTGGGCACAGCAAAGTTAACAATCAACAAAACTAAAAGACAACCTACTGAATGGGAGAAAACATATGCAAGTGACATTTCCAGTAAAAGATTAGTATCCAAAATATATAAAGAACTAATAAAACTCAACACCACAAATAATCCAATTTAAAAATGGGCAATGGAGAGGGTGGTTGGGTTATGGACATTGGGGAGGGTATGTGCTATGGTGAGTGCTATGAAGTATATAAACCCTATGATTAAAGACCTGTACCCCTAGGGCAAATAATACATTATATGTTAATAAAAATAATTAATAAATAAAAAATAAAAATAAAAATGGGCAGAAGACATGAACACATATTTCTCCAAAGATAAACAGATGGCCAACAAACACGTGAAAAGATGCTCCTATCACTCATCTTAAGGGAAATGCAAATCAAAACCACAATATCATCCCACAGCTGTCAGAATGGCTAAAATCAACAATACAAGAAACTTTCTTTAAAGCTTTCTTTAAAACAAAATTTTAGGGGTGCCCAGGTGGCTCAGTTGGTTAAGCATTTCCCTCAGTTGGTCATAATCTCAGAGTCCTGGGACTGAGCCCCATATTGTGCTTCCTGCTCAGCAGCGAGTTTGCTTCTTTGTCTCCCTGTGCTCCTCCTCAACATTTGTACTCTCTCCCTTTCTCTCAAATAAATAAAATCTTTTTAAAAAATTCATATCCTATATCCCACATTTTACTAAAAAGGTAAGTGCTGTTTTATATTCCCGCAAAGAAAACTGTAAAAATTTCTTTCACTGGTGTCATATTTAATATGTGAGTATTTGGGCATTTTTAAACTGAACAGAATGTTGAAAGATAACTTCCTTCATAAAAGATAAATCTTCTCTAACCATTCTCTTTTATGTTGTTTTTCCCAGTTATTCCAAGAGAAAAAAGTATACCTACTCCATTCATTTTGAAAAAAACAAAAAAAAAAAATTTTAATTTTAAACAGATTTCAAAAAGTAATAATAATATGCTAATTTTAAAGGATTTATATCCATTTTAGGTAATAAGTGCTTAAAATATAACTGTGTACTTTAAAAAGTAATTCAACTAAAAAGACAGCTAGGCACTATCAGAAAGACTGGGAGGTACAAATATAGTATCTCCTCTTTTGGAGTTTATAAATTAGTTGAGAAACCAAAATGCACAAGATTTAAAGATTAAATGCCAAAGAAAAGGCTTTAACAAACAAGTTGTAAGAAGTCTTAATACAGAGAAATCACCATGGACCAAAAGGACGAGAAACAGCTTCCCAGAAGAAACAGAAACCCACAATGTATTTTGACAGATGAGTAGTGAACATTCAGAGAAGAACAAAAGTGAGAGAATCACATGTAATTAGAAGCAAAAAATTTCTTACAGGGTAAAATAAATACAAATGTGTCAACATGATTTCTACAGGGTAGTAAAGTTAAGTAAGAAACTAAGGTTACCACTAAACTACAGAAGAACATAAATGCCAACTAAGACGTGCAAAATGAAATTTGACCTGTGTAGGCTTAATGGCAGTAAAAGGAAAGCATCCAACATACTTTCACTGACACATGGGGTAAGCAATGAAATTTTTAAAGCTTTCAGTTTCACCATACACTACCAGAAAGGGGGTGGGAAGTGGGGAAGGAAAGAATGAATATAAAAAATAAGCTTGACTTTACTTCATTAGCTTTTCCCAAGTAACAACAAAATCACAAATGAATAATGTGAACTATTCAACTGTTAAATTCTACTTATGAAATATGATACTTTTTCTTTTGTTCTTTTTAAAAGCCTAAGCATTTAATTCAAAGTTGCAGAAAGTTCCCCCATCTTGGTACATGTCAGAGCCAGTTATTTTGTAACTTTGAAGTTCCTTCAAGGTCTGTCATCTGGTAAGGTCAAGAGATAAATGCCTGAGGTGTTTTTGTCCTCTAGGATGCTAATTTTTCCTTAATGCATCTCTGTTTAGAAATGATTTATGTACTTTGGAGGACAGGGATGTTTTTTAAGATAAAAAAAATCAAGTCCCATGTCAACCTTGTTACATCCAAGGCACAACCATCCATTCATCTATTTTGTATAAATACTCAAACTCACTTTTGCATCAATCTCAGCATTTTAAAATTAAACAAAAACAAAAACTTGGGGCACTTGAGTGGCTCAGTTGCCTAAGCATCTGCCTTTGGCTCAGGTCATGATTCCAGGATCCTGGAATTAAGCCCCACGATGGGCTTCCTGCTTAGCAGGGAGTCTGGTTCTCCCCCTCCCTCTGTTCTTTCCCCCACTCATGCATATATGGGTATATATGTGTGTGTGTGTGTGTGTGTGTGTGTGTGTGCGCGCGCGCGCGCACCCACGCATTCTCTCTCCCATCTCAAATAAATAAAATTTTTTATAAAAATTAAATATAAAAACTTTTTTTTGGTCAGTAGACTATTCAATGTAAATTGAGTCATAGAGATATTCAACTTTTGAAGATAGCACTTCTTTAAAAATGTATGTGAAATAACTTAGAAAAGTGGCAATATAGTACAAATAACTCGTATACACTCTTGACCTGGCTCCCTCAATTGTTAACATCTTACCTCTTTAAACTTACATTCACCCATATGTACACAAATATTTTTCTGATCCATTTGGAATTTAAGTTGCAACATGACGTCCATTACCCCTTAATACCACTTTGTATATTCCCTCCAATCAAGGACACTATCCTGCATAACCATAACACAATCACTAAAATGAACAAATTAATTTTAACATGGTTTTACCATTTAAACCAGAAACCCAATTCAAATTTCACCATTTGTTCCAATAATGTCCAAAATCTAATTCAGATCATGTTTTGCATTTCATTGCCATGTCTCTGTGGACAACTTCAATTTGGAATGTTCCTTCAGTTTTTCCTTGTCTTTGATGACCTGGACATTTCTGAAACATAAATGCTGATACTTCATAGAATTTTCCTCAATGGGGATTTTTCTAACATTTCCTTTATCGTGAACAGATGCCACTTACATATTTTTGGCAAGAATATCAAAGAACTGAGGCTATACTCTTCAGGTTCATTATCAGGAGGCATACAATGCTGACTTGTCCCATTACTGGGGTTGGTAAATTTTGTCACTTGTTAAGATGATACTTTGCCTAAGTAAAGTTAATAAGAATTCTGTTCTTATTTAAAAATAATTACTAAGCGTTTTATGGGGAGATATTTTGACTATGCAAATATCCTACTTTTCATCAAACTTTCACTCACTATACTATCCACTGATATTCTGCCTAAATAAATTATTGCTATGAGGACTGCCAAAAGTAATTTTCTTTTTTTTTCTTCCAATATTTTACTTAAATTCAACTTTGTTAACACATGGCGTGGAATTGGTTTCAGGAATAGAATTTAGTGATCACTTACATATAACAGCTAACACTCATCACAACACATACAATCCAAATGGACTCCTCACTCAATTAGCCCATCCCCCCACCCACCTCCCCTACAGCAGCCCTCAGTTTGTTCTCTACAGTTGAGTCTCTTATGGTTTGTCTACTTCTCTGTTTTTATCTTATTTTTTCTTTCTCTTCCCCTATGTTCATCTGTTTATTTCTTAGATTCCACATATGAGTGAAATCATATGGTATTTATCTTTCTCTAACTTACTTCACTTACCATAATATATTCTAGTTCCATGACATCATTGCAAATGGCAAGATTTCACTCTTTTGATGACTGAGTATTCCATTATATGCCTATGTGTGTACATTAATGTTCATATGTGCGTGTGTGTGTGTGCGTGTATCCCATTATATATATGTTTATATACCTATATACACACACATCATCTTCATCCATTCATCAGTAGATGGACATTTGGGATCTTTCCATATTTCAGGTATTGTGGAAACTGCTGCTACAAACATTGGAGTGCATGTGCCCACTGTGAATCTATTTTTGTATGCTTTGGGTAAATACCTAGTAGTGCAATTGCTGGGTCATAGGGTAGTTCTATTTTTAACTTTTTTTTTATAATTTAAATGTATATTTATTTTTTTTAATTTTTTAAATTTCTTTTCAGCGTAACAGTATTCATTGTTTTTGCACCACACCCAGTGCTCCATGCAATCCGTGCCCTCTCCAATACCCACCACCTGATTCCCCCGACCTCCCACTCCCCGCCCCTTCAAAACCCTCAGATTGTTTTTCAGAGTCCATAGTCTCTCATGGTTCACCTCCCCTTCCAATTTCCCTCAACTCCCTTCTCCTAACTCCCCTTGTCCTCCATGCTATTTGTTATGCTCCACAAATAAGTGAAACCATATGATAATTGACTCTCTCTGCTTGACTTATTTCACTCAGCATAATCTCTTCCAGTCCCGTCCATGTTGCTACAAAAGTTGGGTATTCATCCTTTCTGATGGAGGCATAATACTCCATAGTGTATATGGACCACATCTTCCTTATCCATTCGTCCGATGAAGGGCATCTTGGTTCTTTCCACAGTTTGGCGACCGTGGCCATTGCTGCTGTAAACATTGGGGTACAGATGGCCCTTCTTTTCACTACATCTGTATCTTTGGGGTAAATACCCAGTAGTGCAATTGCTGGGTCATAGGGTAGTTCTATTTTTAACTTTTTGAGGAATCTCCATAATGTTTTCCAGAGTGGCTGCACCAGTTTGCATTCCTACCTACCACCAGTGCCAGAGAGTTCCCCTTTCTTCACATCCTCGCCCAAATCTATTGTTTCCTGGGTTGTTAATTTTAGCCATTCTGACAGGTGTGAGGTAGTATCTCATTGTGGTTTTGATTTGTATTTCCCTGATGATGAGTGGTGATCAGCATTCTTTCATGGGTCTGTTAACGATCTGCATATCTTCTCTGGAGAAATGTCTAATCATGTCTTCTGCCCATTTCTTTTTTTTTTTTTTTAAGATTTTATTTATTTATTTTACAGAGATCACAAGTAGTCAGAGAGGCAGGCAGGGGGTGGGGGGAAGCAGGCTCCCTGCTGAGCAGAGAGCCCAATGCGGGGCTCGATCCCAGGACCCTGAGATCATGACCTGAGCTGAAGGCAGAGGCTTAACCCACTGAGCCACCCAGGTTCCCCTCTTCTGCCCATTTCTTAACCAGATTATCTATTTTCTGGGTGTTGAATTTTTTAAGTTCTTTGTAGATTTCGGATACCAGCCCTTAATTTAATACGTCATTTGAAAATACCTTCTCCCATTCTGAAGTTTCTCTTTTTGTTTTATTGATTGTTTCCTTCACTGTGCAGAAGCTTCTTATCATGATGAAGTCTCAAGGGTTCATTTTTGTTTTTGTTTCCCTTACCTCCGGAGTCGTGCGCACTAAAAAGTTCCTATGGCCAAGGTCAAAGAAGTGGCTGTCTGTGTTCTCCTCAGGATTTTGATGGTTGTCTATCTAATATTTAGGTCTTTCACCATTTTGAAATTATCTTTGTGTATGGTGTAAAAAAAAAGGTATGGTTTCATTCTTCTGCATATCATTGTCTACTTTTCCCAACACCATTTGTTTCAGAGACTGTCTTTTCTCCACTGGATATTCTTTCCTGCTTTGTCGAAGATTAGTCGACCATACAGTTGTGGATCCATTTTCAGATTCTCTATTCTATTCCCCTGATCTGTTTTTGTGCCAGAACCATACTGCCTTGATGATTACAGATCTGTAATACAGTTTTCAAACTGTATTGAAATAGGGAACTGTGATGCCTCCAGTTTTGGTTTTCTTTTTTAACATTACATTGGCTATTTGGGATCTTTTCTGGTTTCATACGAATGTTAGAATTGTTTGTTCTAGTTCTGTGAAAAATGTTGGTATTATTTTGATAGGGATTACACTGAATATTGACTGCTTTGGGTAGTACAGACATTTGAACAGTATTTGTTCTTCCAATCCAGGAGCATGGAGTGTTTTTCTATTTTTTGGTGTCTTCTTCAATTTCTTTCATGTGCTTTACAACTTTCCGGGTATAGGTCTTTTACCACTTTGGTTAGGTCTATTCCTCAGTATCTTATCAGTTTTGATGCACTTATAAATGGGACTGATACCCTGACTTCTCTTTCTGCTGCTTCATTTTGGTGTATAGAAATGAAGCAGATTATTGTACACTGATTTTATATCCTGTGCCTTTGCTGAATTTATGTATTGGTTCTAGCAATTTTTTGGTTGGAGTCTTTCATGTTTTCTATACAGAGTATCATGTTCTGCAAAGAGTGAAAGTTTGACTTCTTCCTTGCCGATATGGATGTCTTTTATTTCTTTTTGTCTGATTGTTGAGGCTAGAGCCTCTAGTACTATGTTAAACAACAGTGGTGAGAGTGGACATCCTTGCCGTGTTCTTAACCTTAGGAGAAAAGTGGTCTTTTTTTTGCCATTGAATATGATATTAGCTGTGGGTCTTTCACATGTGACCTTTAAGATGTTGAGGTGTTCCAACTTTCTTGAGGGTTTTTGTCAAGAAGGGATGCTGTATTTTGTATTTTGCTTTTTCAGCATTTTTGTAAGGATCATATAATTCTTATCCTTTCTTTTATTAATGTGGTATATCATGGTGATTGATTTGTGGATACTGAACTGCCCCTGCAGGCCAGGAATAAATCACACTTGATTGTGGTGAATAATCCTTTTAAATATACTGTTGAATTTGATTAGTTGGTATCTTGCTGAGAATTTTTACATTCATGTTCATCAGGAGTATTGGTCTGTAATTTTCCTTTTTAATGGCTCTCTGCCTGGTTTTAGAATCAAGATAATTCTGCCCTCATAGGATGAGTTTCAGAGTTTTCTATTTCTTTTTTTAGAATAGTTTCAGAAGAATACATATTAATTCTTCTTTAAATGTTTGCTAGAATTCACCTGTAAGCCATCCAGCCTAGACTCATTTGTTGGGGAGATTCTTGATCACTGATTTAATTTCTTTGCTCGTTATGGGTTTGTTCAAATTTTCTATTTCTTCCTGTTACAGTTTTTGGTTGTTTCTAGGAATTTATCCATTCCTTCCAGATTGGCCAACTTATTGGCATATGATTGCTCATAATCTCCTATTATAATTGTATTTATGTAGTGTTGGTTGTGATCACTCATCTTTCGTGATTTTATTTATATGGGGCCTTACTATTTTCTTTTTGATAAGTCTGGCTAGGGGGTTATCAATTTTAATTCTTTCAAAAAATCAGCTCCTAGCTTTGTTGATCTGTTCTGTTTTTTTTTTTTCTTAATTTCTATTCACTGATTTCTGCTCTAATCTTAATTTCTCTTCTTCTGCAGGTTTTAGGCTTTATTTGCTGTTCTTCCTCCAGTTCCTTTATGCGTAAGATCAGGTTGTGTATTTGAGATTTTTCTTGCTTCATGAGGAGAGACTATATTGCTATATACTTCCCTCTTATGACCACCTTTCTGTATCCCAAAGGTTTTGGACTGCCATGTTTTCATTTTCATTTACTTCCATATATTTTCTTTATTTCTTCTTTAATTTCCTGGTTAACCCATTCATTCTTTAGAAGGATGTCCTTTACCCTCCATATATTTGTGGTCTTTCAAAATTTTTTCTTGTTGTAGACTTCAAGTTTCATAGTCTTGTGGTTCTGAAAATATACTTGGTGTGATCTCAATCTTTTTGTACCAACTGAGGCCTGATTTGTAACCCAGTATGTGATCTATTCTGGAGAATGTTCCATGTGCATTCAAAAACAATGTGTATTCTGTTACTTTAGGATGAAATGCTCTGAATATAGTTGTTAAGCCCTTCTGGTCCAGTGCATCATTCAAAGCCATTGTTTCCTTGTTAATCTGCTGTTTAAATGGATCTGTCCATTGTTGAGTGGGGTGTTAAAGTCCCCTACTATTACCGTACTTTTATCAATGATTTTCCTTAAGCTTGTTACTGATATATATATATTTGGGTGCTCTCACATCGGGGGCATAAGTATTTATAATTGTTAGGTCTTCTTGTTGGATAGACCCCTTTAATATGATATAGTGCCCTTCTTCATCTTTTATTACAATCTTTGGTTTAAAATCTACTTTGTCTGATATATGTATGATGACTCCAGCTTTCTTTTGATATCCATTAGCAGGATAAATGGTCCTCCATCCGCTTTCAATCTGCAGGTGTCTTTGGGTTTAAAATGACTTTCTTATAGCACACCAATGGGTCTTGTTTTTGTTTTGTTTCAGCTTGGTTTTTGGTTTTTTGGTTTTTTGTCCATTCTGATGCCCTAGGTCTTTTGATTGGAGCACTGAGTCCATTTACATTCAGAGTAATTACTGATAGATATGCATTCAGTGCCATTTACACCTATAAAGTCACTGTTCCTGTAGATTGTCTCTGTTCCTTTCTAGTCTTCATTGCTTTTGGTCTCTCTTTCCCACTCAAAGGATCCCCTTTGTTGTCTCTTACAGAGCTGGTTTAGTGTTCATGGTCTCCCTTTAGTGTTTGTTTTGGAAACTCTTCATCTCCCCTTCTATTCTGAATGACAGCCTTGCTGGATATAGTATTCTTGGCTGCATATTTCTCCCATTTAGCACATTGAATATTTCATGTCACTCTCTTCTAGCCTGCCAAGTTTCTGTGGGCAAGTATGCTGCTAACCTTAAGTGTCTACCCTTATTAAGGGCCTTTTGTCCCTAGCTGATTTCCAAATTCTCTCTTTATCTTTGTATTTTACAAGTTTCACTATGACATGTCTTGGTGTTGACCTGTTTTTGTGGCTTTTGAGGGGCGTTCTCTGGGCCTCTTGGACTTGAATGCCTATTTTCTTCCCCAGATTAGGGAAGTTTTCAGCTGTAATTTGTTCAAATAAACCTTCTGCCCCTTTTTTCCCCACTCTTCTTCTTCTGGGGCTCCTATGATATGGATCTTAGTGCTCTTTGTGGAATTGCTGAGTTCCCTTAGTCTATATTTGTGATCTAATAGTTTTCTTTCCCTCTTCAACTTCATTATTTTCCATAATTTTATCTTCTATATCACCTATTCAATTCTCTGCTTCTTCTATCCTCATTGTGATTACATCCAATCAGTTTTGCATCTCAGAGCACTTTTTTTATTTCAGCCTGATTAGTTTTTAGGTCTTTAACACTACATCAAGGGTTTCTCTGGTGTCTTCTATATTTTTAAGCACAGCTAGTAGTCTTATGACTGTTGTTCTAAATTCTTGTTCAGAAATCCCTGACTGTAATTTCTTTTTGAACTTTCTTTTGGGGAGAATGCCTCTATCTTGTCACTATGTCTATAAAGCTTGTTATGCTTTGTGCTACTGAGACAAATGCCATATTAAGAAGGGGTCATACACTGTGCAGGACCTGGTGCCTCAGGAGGGGTTTGGGATGTATGCTGTGTGCACTCTGCAGTTGTGTTTCGGCTGCTCTTTCTCACAGGTCAGTCCCCTGCAGAGCTCCTTCGTGCTTCTACTGGAGAGTGTTTGGACCTTCAAAGAGATGTGCTTTGATTTACAATAAGCCTGATTTTGAAAATAAATAAATAAATAAAGCCTGATCTAAAAAGAGAGAGAAGGAACAAAAAAGCAAACAAAAAATTATACACCTGATTCAAAAAATAAAAAAGGAAGAAAGAAACCTGATCCCCCCCACCCCAAAAAAAGAAAGGAAAGAAAACAAATAAACAAAAAACTATAAACCTGATTAAAAATAAAAGTAAAAATAAAATTAGTAAAAAGGCCTGGTCCTATTTCCACCAGAACTGAAGCTGACACTTTGGGGCACTCTATGATCAGTAGACTCGGTACATACTGTGTCCTGTGCTAGTCCTGTAAGGGACAGATCTGATGTGCTGGCTCACAGTTATACCTGCCCTAGTAAATATGGCCCTGCTGGGTGCAGGGAGACAGAGTTTGGTGTAAGTGACTCCATACTCCACTGGGGGCTCTATCTCTCTGAAGTCCCAATGTGCTGGTGGGCTGGAAGACAACGTCATCCCACACTCTTCTCCCCCTGAGGGCCACTCCCAGCAACCACCACTGTTCAGGAGGCCCTCATAGAAAAGCCAGCAATGCAGCTGGGATTCAAAACTGAATCTTAAAGGGCATGGCAAGGTTCAGACCTGCTCCCCTCCACTGGAGGAGAGCCTCACAGCACTGCTCCCAGCACCATTCTGTCCCAGAAAGCAAACAGCTACTATGGTGAAGTACAGCAAAAAGCTGCAATTGGGTTATCTTGCCTCTGCATGTACCTCTGCCCTCTGCTGTTGAATGGCTATTCAGTAACACCTGACACACCTTTTGTCCTTGGAGAGGCAATATACCCTCTTCCAGAGGTACTCCAGAAAGGAAAATATTTTCTCCGAATGGAACCCCACACCTCTCAGGGGATCCCACACCACCATATCTCATTTGAACACTATGCATTGATCTCTTTACCCTTGCTCCCTCTCTCCCTGCCTTTTCTCTGTGAAAAGGGCTCCCTTCCCTCTGTAGCACCACAGCTTTTCTCTCCCCCGATTCATGTCTCCAAACCTCCCATCTGCCAATTCTCTCCCTCTAATTGTACAGATCATTTTCTTAATCCTCAGATTTCCTAGTTGTTCAAAATGACTTGATGTTCATCTAGCTGTGTTTGAGGGATGAGGCAAGCCCAGGGTTCCCCTACTACTCTTAATTTCCCAAACCAAAGGTCATTTTCTAATTCCAACATTTCATCTAGATTAGTTGGTGTTCTACTGTAAGATAGTGTCTTCCATTCAACCCCATTTAGTTATTCATTCATTTATTTATATCAGTATATATTCATGGATTTCAATTTATTCAGTGAATTCAACCAATCATTATTTATTTTTATATTCAAAAAGTCACTAATTCAACCAGCACAACTACTTTGAGCTGGTTCCTGTGTGCTTTTGACATGGTTTTATCATTCATTCAACACTTCATTGCTTTCTAGCTCAACAAACCATTTCCCTAAGAAGGCCTGATTCCTTTCAGTAGAGAATGACTTCTAGAAAACAGGATCTGGGCACAAGTGTGCTCACTGCTACTAGACTTTTAGTGCTTCTAGATCCTCTCATTGGACAGAGCTAAGAAATATTTGTAGGTACTACAGATAAATACACACATATGGCCCACTGCTGGTTCCGTGACTGAAAAGAATTTTGTTCGTAATTCTAGTCTTAGGATCATCCAAAGAATAAGGTTTTGATGATTAGGGGCACCTGGATGGCTCAACTGGTTAAGCGTCTGCCTTCAGCTCAGGTCATGATCCTCAGATCCTGGGATCCTGGGATCTGGGATCAAGCTCCACATCTGGCTCTCTGGTCAGTGGGGAGTCTGCTTTTCCTTCTCACTCTCCCTCTGTGCTGTCCCTCTCTCTCAAATAAATAAAATATTTAGAAAAAAAAAAAAGGTTTTGATGATTATACAATAGTTTTGAAATGACCTCACAAAAAGGGCTATTTCTAGAAGAGGTGACAGAAGAGAGCAATGAAGAAGACATCTACTAGTTCAAGGAAGTGTCATGCAGAAACTGTCACATATGTTAAAAACACAGTAACAAGTATTTTGTCTTGTTGGAAAATGGTATTATTTAATAAAATAACCACCACAATGTGGAAACTTAAAAAATCTAACACACTGCAAGTCAGTTTCATCACTGATTATGGATTCTTCAAAAAGAAAGAGTCAAAAGACACAAAAGGTCACATATTATATAATTCCATTTCTATGAAACATACAGACTGGGCAAATCCATAGAGACAGAAAGAAGGTCGGTTGCCAGAGGCTGGACAGAGGGGAAGATGGGGAGTGACAGCTAATGCATATGGATTTCTCTTAGGTCTGATGAAAATATTCTGAACTAGAGAGTGATGATGGTTAACAACTTTATGAGTACACTAAAAATCACTGAACTGTACATTTTAAAGAGGTGAATTGTATGGTCTATGAATTTTATCTTAATTTAAATAGGGGGGCCAATAATGCAAGACTTCTTAACAGCACACCAAATGTTAACTTCAAGGATTCTCATGTTGCCAAATTTTCTGAGGCTTTTCTGTATACCAAACACCTCAATTAACGTGTGATAGACAATCTTGCCATTTAGATAGAAATGTGCTTCATCAGAAAAGGTCAACTTGTCAAAAATAAAATTGGAATTTTCGACTTTTCACTTTATTAGTTGTCAATAGTCTAACTTAGCATGGTTATCTTTTGCAATATTTGAACAAGTAGGCACACTTTGGAATTTCACTGTTAAGAGTTCTGTAGCTTGAGGTTTTTAGAATATTTGATTCAGCAGATGTACAATGCATGTTTTTGGGACTCTGTGCCAACACTGTCTCAATTTTAGCCATAGTCTCTGGCTTGCTGGCACCTCCCAGATCTAGGTTTAACATAAACTAAGTCCAATGTCCTTGAGTTTTCCATCTAGTTGCTAATTATGTGTTTGTGGGGAGCCTCTTTCTTATAATAGGAAGTGAATTTTCTTCTTACTGTTAATGTGAACTTGATTTCAGCTAATCAAGAGCACAGGTAACTTTTTCTTCAGTGTCTGCCATCTTCAATCAAAAGGATTGAGACAAAAAGTTAAAATTAAAATTTTTCTATTTGAAATTCATAAAAACATGAATAAGAGAAGTGTCAATAAGCTTTAAAATGATTTCTTTTTACGTCTGTAGCATTTATACTTCTGAAGTTATTAAAACTTAAAACTGTGATAAGACTTCTGAGGCACTCTTAAGTTACATAAAATCGTAAATTTAGCTGTAGTCATTTAAAAAGGAATAAAATTCAGAAGACCATAGCCAATATAACAACATGTACTCCCTAAAGATATGAGTGATTGTCTTTTCTAAAAAAAGAACTTGGAAAATATATAAGAAATATAGTAATTGTTTGGGTAGAAAACCAAGTTTCTAATTTCCAAGCAACAGCCTAATTAAAGAGGACTTAGCTGATCTTTTTTAAATCTAAAAGTTCAATGAAAGGCATCCTTCAAAGCTAAAGGAACTGAGTTAATACTTATCTTTGAGAAAAATCCATTAGAAAAAATAACTTGAAGAAAGTACCTAAAGACAGAAAAATTCCATTGGGATATAGAATGTTGAAGGTAGCAGGACACTAGATTCAGTGATGCTGAAAACTTTATTCCCATGAATCTTTTATCTCTACATAATAAAAGGGGAAAATTAAATTTTTAAAAATAGGATTACTAGGCAATGTATTTTTAAGTAATCTCTATTCCCAATATGCGGCTCAGAATCATGACCCCAAGATATCAAGAGTCTCATGCTCTAGTCACTGAGCCAGCCAGGTACACTGTCAACATTTTTTTTTTATAATAGTCTGATCAAAGAACAAAAGAGAAAGTTTAGAAAGTCGTTTAGATTTCATATAACAAAGGCCTATTAGGTGGTTATGAACTGGTTATAATTTCATTTGTTTTTAGGGAAATTTGTCTTAGGGAAATAATGTTTTTTAAAACTGGTTATAGGCCCAGTATTAGCTAAATATTTTCAGTCATGACAGATGACTGGCTGAAGCAACTATCAAATACCCAATAAACCAAAAGGGAAATAATGGACCTGGTAGTGGTCCCTTAAAGAACAGCTAAAACAACCAAGTAATGTGTATTCACATAAAAAAGACTAAGGATAAGACTACTTCTGTTTAGAATGACCTAAGTAAAATGAAATGGGATTTACCCTAAGGCTTGAAGGCCACGAATACGCTGAGCATGGAGTGATTATCAAATTCTACAATATTAGAATTGACAACTGTAACTCTCAGGATAAAAGGCAGAGAGGAACAGGGAATATAGCCAATGGTACCATAATAGCTTTGTATAGTGACAGATGGTAGCTACACATGTGGGAGCATAACATAACATACACAGTTGCCCAATCCCTATGCTGTACACCTAAAACTAATGTTACATTGTATGTCACCTATACTGCAATTTTTAAAAAAAGAAAACTGTAACCCTCAAAGCTTGTAGGAGACTGTTTTAAGATCTTCCTAAAAAGGACTATTTTTTAAATGAGGAGAAACCTATTAATTTGTTATGAATAAATGATTAGAAATACAATTAAGTTTGGGGGCACCTGGGTGGCTCAGTGGGTTAAAGCCTCTGCCTTCGGCTCAGGTCATGATCCCAGGGTCCTGGGATCGAGCCCCGCATCGGGCTCTCTGCTCAGCAGGGAGCCTGCTTCCCCCTCTCTCTCTGCCTGCCTCTCTGCCTACTTGTGATCTCTGTCTGTCAAATAAATAAACAAAATCTTAAAAAAAAAAAAAAGAAAGAAAGAAAGAAAGAAAGAAAGAAAGACAGACAGACAGACAATTAAGTTCAATATGGGTCTGAACAAGTGTATGAGTGAGTAGTGGTTACAGCCAATAAAAAACACACTAGAAGATAACTGAAGAAATATTCAGAAAATTCAAGAAATATTCAAACCCTGTAAGATGAATTATACTTAAGACATCTAGGAGCCACTGAAGAAAATAGGGTGTGAGTGAAATGTACTTACATTTAATTTACCTCTTAATTGCTTATTTTCTCTAACCAGTGCCTTGCTCATTGTAAAGTCTCAAAAATTTTTAAAATTATCATATTCCTACATAATCTAAAAAGTAAACAGGAAATCAGTATATAAAACCAAGAATCCCACATTAGTTAAGCATCTATTTTTATTAAGATTATAGGGGTTTTTTTAAAGTTTTTATTTATTTATTCATTTAAGCAATCTACACCCAATATGGGCTTCAAACTACAACCCCGAGTTCAAGAGTGCATGCTCCTCCGACGGAGCCGGTCAGCTGCCCGAAGCATCTATTTTTAAAAAGTACTAAATTCTATTACAGTTTATTCAACTGAAAAGTTAAAAATCTGAGCGTGTTGAATAAAAAATGACAAATACAATTCGAAAGTTAGCAAAGAAGGTTGATAAATCAAAAACCAGAGCTATCTTTGACACCTTCCTCTCTCACCACCCATGGTTAAAAATACAACTATCACCCAGTCTTGTCTATTCTAGATCTCAAATATTTCTCAATGTCTAGCTCTCTCCATCGCCAAGGCCATCATCTGCCACCTCTAAAACTGATTAGTCTCCCCAACTAATCTATATTTAATAACTTCTCTATGCTGCAGGTGGCACCTTTGTGATGTAAATGGACCCTGTCCCTCTCCAACTTCAAATCCACTGCAATTCCCCTTTGTGACTTGGCCTGCAAGTCTTTGCATGTATCTCTTCCAATTTCTTCAATGCCACTGCTCCCACCTTGCTAAGCTTTAGTCTCTCTGGCTTTCCTTACGCCCCCAACACACCAGACTCTTCTCCACCTAAAGTCCTGCCACATTATGACCTCTTATTGAGAACACACCTCTTCCTACTTTACTTTTACTGCAGCCTAAATACCAGTTGCTAAAAGGGGCTTTCTCTACCCACTCCATCTCAAGGAGACATTCCCTTGTTCTTATCCCCCTCATAGTCCATATTCTTTCCTTTCAAAGCACTAATAACAGTTTGAAATTCAATACTTGTGTATTTATTTTATGTTTCTAATCCCTACTAAACTCTTAAGTTTCCTAAAGGCAGAAACATCAGTTTAGTTGCTGATTGTATGCCCAGTTACTTATATAATGCCATGCACCTAGTAAATGTTTAAGTTTTTGGAATAAATAGGTAAATTTTTACTGAAAAGTAAGCTTTCAAAAGGAGAGGACTGGGAAGTAATAAATTTAAATCTATAAATGGGTCTTTCATAAAAGATACTAACACGTTTATTCCACTTCCATTATGGGTACAACTGAATAATGAAATTAACATTTATTAAACATTTACCATGTTTCAGACACTTTACATAGATTAATTCATTAATTCTTACAAAAACCATATAAGTTAGTTTGCAGGTGACGACCTGAGGCCAGAGAGGTTAAATAAATTGCCCAAAATTACACAGACATGAGCGAGTTAGGAGTTTTGAAGCCAGTTTAACCATTATGCTTTCTAGAACATAAGGAAATGTGTTAAACTATAACTACTTTAACTAAGAAAACAGGAAAAAGTCTCTGACTGTGGAAACTACTAAGGAGATTCCCAAAGACAGTCCTCTGAAGAACTTGAAAACTCCATGAGAGCTTCTCATATGTACTGAGAAACAAGTACAAAAATATATATGGTAGCAATGTTTGAAATAGTTAAAATAACAACTCAAAGGTCACTGATACAAAGAATGAATAAAGTATACAGCAGACAACAACATGACTGACTCTCAAGTATACTGAGCAAAGGAGCAAGCTGAAGAAAAATACCTATGATTTCATTTATACAAAATTTTTAAATGATCAAAACTAAATATGACACAACTTAGGATATAAATGAGAAATTTATGAAGAAAAGCTAGAGAATAACTTAAAACTCAGGATGGTTATCTCTGATAGGGAAGGAAGGGAATGACCATTAAGGGACCTATAGGTGCTTTAGAAGCACTAGTAATGTTCTGTTTCTTAAATGGGGTGGGGGGGGTAGATAGTACACTTACGTGACTTCTTTCCATTATGCCTCATATATGTTATGAATTATTTGACATATATCTAGATAGAGCTATACTATGTCATCTACACAAAGAGCCAACTGGATGGAGAGAAGTCCAAGGAAGCAATGTCAAAACACAGATGGAAGGGCCCAAGGATTTTAAGTGTTATCCTACCTGAAAATGAACACTACCTGGCTTTCTTCCTTCTTTATCTTTAGTGCTGGGGCCTACACCCAATTTCCTGATTATAAACATTTGCTAAGTCACATGGGTAAGGCATAAGTGCACTGGAGCTATCACTGACATACAAAAGCAAAAAGGCAGTTTAAAAAAAAAAAAAACCCATAGTATATGTGATGACTATTATACCTCCCAAACTCTCCACCTTCCATGTTATTTGCTGTATCCAGGGTGATAAGCCTAGCAAGCATATTTTCAGTTTAGTCAGTGGTCCCTCAGAGTAGGCTACCTGACTTCAACCACAGGAAGTACCCCAAGGAGCAGTTCAAAAGACCCTTCAGACTTTTACATGCCTTAAGCCTCTGGTGTCTATACATAGTTCTAATCACTCAAGATAATCCAAGAAAAGGGAGGAGATGGGATACAGTGAACCCCTGCCCCTCTGTTAGTAGGGCCATTTTTTACCACTTTAATACTCAGCAACTAAAACCACAGATATAACTGAGACTAAGTTCATAATTATCTACGTTATTTTCAAATTCTGCTTTTAGCAAAATGTGATTAATCTCACGGACTTGAGGCAAACATTACAAATGTGAACTTACTAAAACATCTGTGTAAATAAAATACTACTTTAAACAATGCAATAATGAAGTTTTTAATTTGGAAGAAGGGTTCTTTGCTATTTAACAAAAAAAGTTTGAAAATATAGCTATACTACGCATTGTAAAACAGAAATGCAGAAGATAGAATGCAGAACACTCTATATATATATATATATCCTTCTCCACCAACAGTAGCCGGATTTTCCTCATCTCCACGGCCTATGAATCTCAAACTTTTCCCTCATTTTTCCTACTCCAGGCTATAAGACACTCTTGTTTTCCAGCCAGATATATTGAAAGAGGGGGCCACCAAAGTAAAGAAAGTGCTATATGACAAAATAAAGCCAAAGAGTAGAGAATTTGAGATAGAAATAATCTATCCCAAGGATTAACCACAGAGATACACTTAGATGATCCTTATCAAGTTTATAAAGGAGAAACTGACATGTATATATCACACAAGAGGAAAAGAGAATGCTAAGAATATTAGAAATGGGAATTGACACTTTCTCATATTTCATATTTTAACAAATCCTTCACCTTTAGTTTATTCATATACAATACTTTATTTGCAATATATGCTGGTCATAAGCTTAATTCAAGTTTCATTTTCTGAGGAATTCAATATAGTAGTTAGGAGCACAAGCTCTAAAATCAGATATTCTGGGTTCAAATTTTGCCCCTGCCACTTACTAGCTATGATACCTTCGGTAAATTATTTAAAAAGACATTATTTAATACCTCACTTAGGATAAAATGGAACTAATTATAGTAACTACCTTATTAAGGATGTTGTAATGAATAAATGTGATAATATATGTAAAGAGCTTAACACAATGCTGATAATAGCACTAAATAAATTATAACAATAACTATTATTACTTATCCAGGAGTTTCTGTATTATTTCAGCACTTTTACAAGCCGCTAGTATTTTCTACTTTACCATTTAAAAATTATCTTAGGGGCGCCTGGGTAGCTCAGTGGGTTATGATCTCAGGGTCCTGGTATCAAGCCCCACAGCAGGCTCTCTGCTCAGCGGGGAGCCTGCTTCCCCCTCTCTCTCTGCCTGCGTTTCTGCCTACTTGTGATCTCTGTCAAATAAATAAATAAAATCTTTAAAAAAATTATCTTATACTGGAAATTAATCATTTAAATAAATTTGAAATCTGGATTCAGCTGCATGCCAGCATATTAAAAACTGTTAACGTCATATTTTAGCAATCCCTCTTTACATTATTTTTAGTAATTGCTCAAAGCATAACAACATATATCCTCAACTTTCCACAGTCTACTGAGAGTTAATATTGTACCACTTTATGAAAATGCAGGAACCCTCAATTTCCCTTCTTCAACATTATGCTATAATCTTTGTAGGTATTACATTTACATATGTCATATTGAAACCTCACAATACAACACTACAATTTTTACCTTAAACAGTCACATGTGTTTTAAAGGAATTAGGGAGTAATAAATACATTTACCCAAATACTTCCCATTTCTGGTGCTGTTTATTCCTATGGAATACATGAGTTTCCATTGGGTATCCCTTCCCTTCAGCCTGAAGAACTCCCCTTCAGCATGTCTTGCAATGCAGGTCTGCTGGCAATAAAATCTCATTTTTGTTTATGTAGTGTTATTCTCTCCAAGTGTTGACTTCCCTTCCATTTCTGCCTGCTTATGGTCACTCTCCAGTGCCTTCAGAGTTGTGGGGTTTTTGTATTTTGTCCAGAATTTATAATGGTTTTCTGCAGGAGGATTAGTTCAGTACGAGCTACTCCAGTATTACTAGAAGCAGCTAATATTTTAAGATGCCAGAGAAGTTTTAAATATTCAAAGGATATTCTTGGGCATGGGACTCTAAGGTAAAAGATGGATTATAATACTTCAAAATGATATATTCATAGTTGTACTATTATTCCATAAATTGATTCATGTGTCTGTTAGGTTACAATTCAGCAATCTAATGATTTCAGCATTGTTTCTATTTTTCTCACATACAGTAATATATACTTCACTTTGCATTATATAAATTTGATATGATCATATAACTAGAAACATATTCATGTACTTGATTATTTCTTCTATTAAAGTTTTGTTTTGGTTTTTGTTTGCTTAATAAACAACAGAAACAAAGTCCAATTAACTTCAGCAGAAAAGAAACTGATTGCCAAAAAAACCCAGGTAGATCATAGAACCAATGGAAGCCCAGACAATCACACTCCAAAGGAAATCAAAGAAGGCAAGGTATGATGAAAATCCTAAGCCATAAACTCAGCCCTGAGAACCCACTGAATACACATCCCCACTCTTCACACCCATACTGCTGAAATTACTTCACAGGTGCATCATCTCATCTGACTAATTTAACATCCATCACTCCCTTAAGAGTCAATGTCTTGAGCAGGACTATCTGACTGACTCACAGTCCAATTGCCAGGGTTATAGGTAAAGTTTACGTCACCATACCGGTATTCCTCAAAATGAGAAGGGTATGTAACTCTAAGTTAGTTCTAATATATTATTATTAGTTATTAAATGGGAAATACAATGATCAGCAAGACAGCAAACATCAGAGCAAAATCATACAATATGAGTTTTTCATGAATGTAACATGCCATACTTGCTTCATTCATGGTGCAGTGCTTCTAATTATTTTGGAGTTAAAGTTATACCCAACTTAAAATGTGATATACAAAGCTCCCATGTATAAAATAAAAAGGCAAGGAGGAATTAATTCTATCCAAAGAGAATTCTTGCTTTTCAAAAGTATTCATTGATGGATTCCTTCAAATAACTGACTCCTCCATTACAATTAAAAAAATATTCGATTTATAAAAACTTTATATTCTTCTACTTTCTGAAGCAGGACACAGGTTTTAACCATTCAGCTTTTGCAACTACACCCAGAACATTATTTTATTGATTTATAGATTCATGCATTTTTGAGTACCTGCACTTACAAAATTTACATGATTAAGCTGAAATAAGTAGATGGACATGAAACAATTTCTCCCTGACAACTACTCAAATCAAGTTAATATAAAATACCAGAAATGAAAATGGTAGTGAACAGTAAGGAAAAACTGTTCAAGACTGAAATTTAACGTGAGTCTTGACTAGTTCAGGCATTTGTCATTGACTAGACTTTTTTATAACTCCATAGAAACAGAAGTCAACTTGTGGAAATGGATAATAATACAAACATGTCCTAGAAATGCAAACTGATCCTAATTATTGTCCAGTGGATATTGATCAGTTTTATCTGTTCTGCATTCACTTGCATATTGATTTCAGTATCCCTTATTTGACCATAAACATGTGGTACTTTGGACAATCTCATAATACCACTAATTAATGAGTTAAATATAATATTTAAAATGTATTCATTTTTTATTTGTATAAAAGTCACAATCACATTTTCTTTTAAAAGGTATCCTTTGAGGGGCGCCTGGATGGCTCAGTGGGTTAAAGCCTCTGCCTTCGGCTCGGGTCATGATCTCAGGGTCCTGGGATCGAGCCCTGAATCAGGCTCTCTGGTCAGCAGGGAGCCTGCTTCCCTTCCCCTCTCTCTGCCTGCTTCTCTGTCTACTTGTGATCTCTGTCAAATAAATAAATAAAATCTTAAAAAAAAAAAAATGTCCTCTGACAACAGTCTGCTTAGTAGAGGGCTACAACAAAAATAAATGTACACCACTGCCACCAGTAATTCTATATAGTACAACCTTAAAATATATGGCAAAGGAAGTCCTGCTTATAAGATAATTGTTCTAATTAAAAAGACTTAGGATTACTGATATAATTATTTCTCCATATGACATAATAGAAATAGCCTAGAAATGTACTGTTCTCTACTATATATATATATATACACATACACATAATATATATTATACTACATATGTCAGCCTGTTTCTCTGTATACACACGCACACACTACATATACATACGCTATATATATATATATACATACATACCTTATACGATTATAATATATGTACTGCATAAGTATAAATACAAGAATCTTATAGAGTTAGAGTGTGTAATAGCCTATAGCATATAGTTTGTGTATATATGTGTATATTGTGTATATGTGTATACATAAATCCTACAGACAATATAAAAAGATCATTTCCACCACTTAAAATAAGAATTCAGATAATAACTGAATCCTAGATATCTGTATTTTAACTTTTCATTCCGTTGTTTATTACAATAAAGCGTGATTCATAATTTGGCATTGAGAGGTTATTTTCTTTTTACAGGCACACAGTTAAGTAATTTTGCTTTTTCACTCAGACATGGGTTATATATCACTAGTTAATAGCTTTCTCATAATCAACTTAAAACAAAAATCACATTTTCACAGCCAGGAAAGACCACATTCTTTTAAACCCTTCATGATGAAGTATTTCCACAGTTCAGTTTCCAAACATTCTTAAAGCATTTAAAATAACAGTAACCAAAATGCTTTTAAAAATCCATTGGCAATGGGTTCTGTTCAGTATGGTAACTTCATTTTAGATACATATTTCAAATTTTTATTTAATCCTACCTAGAGACTAATTTCAAAGTGGTATCTCCTGAAGCCAAAACCTAGACTTCATGTCTCTAGAATAATCTTGCCTCGTAGTAGTTTTAACTTCAGTAAGTCTATATGCCCTTCCCAAGTAGTTCTGGCTGGCCTGGACTTGCTGTAAATAGTTGATTCCCTCAGGCAGCTTTTTTAAACGTCAACACATTTAACAATTCACACAATGTACAAGGAAAGTATCGTACTTTAAAATAAAGGTTTGCTTCCTCTTTTGAAATAGTTAATCATTTGGGAGAGTCTGCTTAAAAGAAATGAGATAGTTTTACGTTCTCTAGAAAAGAAGTGAAAGGGTATCTCATCTCACTTTTCTTACCCTTTATTCCATTTTGAGCAAGACCTAGAGATCAAATGTTTTATGTATTGACAAAAAAGAGGCACATAACATTAAAGGATGCAAACCTGCAAAATCTAATAGTCATATAAGCTTGTGAGATTCCCAAAAACTGTTCTGTACTTTTAATATCTGAAAATAATCAAATAATTTTACATTAAATTTTCCAAGCTCTCTAGTATATCCCCTCTAAAATTTTAAACAAATATACTTCATATGAAAATAGCATTTTATCCAAATGTCAAATATTATACTGAGTATTTGAATAGCAAACACAAACAGTCCTAATCCCAATCACAGACTATGTTGTGAAATGTTAATGTATTTAAATTTTGTAATTACACATGGAATTAACTGAAATACTCTACTTTAAACAATTAGTTAATAATATTTCAGTCATATTAAATAACAGGAACACATGAACAAGGGAAACTCAATGCAGGAAATTTTCAGAGGCAAATTATACAATGTGGGAAGTCTATTTTGGGCTTCCAGAAAATGTTAAGGGGAAATAGTCTGTCTACACAGATTTTCATAGAAAGTGCTAAATAGCTCTTTTAAGTCAAATATTAAATAATGATGCTGTAGTAACACAGAAGTATAAGGAAATATATAGTTATATTTATACCTCTTTATCAAGCTAAATTAATGAGGTACACTTAATTAACAACCATGCTTTCATAAGACTTTTAGTGAATAATAACAGGTATGAGGTTATTGAAATTCCTTGTCTAAGTTTTATACCAATTTTCAGTATTAGGATTACTGAAAATAAATTAAAATAAATATCACATATTAATATTCTGAAAATAACTCAGAAAGTCAATCACTTAGCTTACATTGCCTACACAGTTAGGCTCTGTTCTGGAAGGACAAAGAACCAGGATGCAGATATATATTGCAAACTGTATCCATAATAGCCACTTAGGGAAAATGCCCTCTCCAGCAACCCTACTACAAGGGGAGCTAGCCATAGGATATTCCATGAAAAGGAATGTGTTCTGAAAATCATGACTCCCTACATCCACCTAAGTGGGCTGGGAATGGGTACCTGCTATAGTCTGAGGATTAGTAGGCAAATTATGAAGGTTCTTGTAAGGGAAGCTCTGCCCAAGCAACAACGGTGAGAACCTCCCATGCCTTTCTCCCTCTCTCTCTTTTTCTCAGCAATTATGGATATACCAGACAGTTAAGAGTAGAAAGAAAAGCAAAAAGACTTAAAAAGAAGTCAGGTTGTTGGTGGATCTGTGAACTCCTAAAGCTAGACGGACAAGATAACCAAGAATCCAAGATAACCAGAATCCTTCTGAGATTCTAGAATGACCTATCAGTTCTATTCTCCATGAGGATCACATAATTGTCCCATTTGTTCCTGTTTGGGGAAAGGGAGAGTGGGACTAAAATCTGACAGTTTAACTTTCCCTAGGTTCTGAGAGGTCTTGCCAAGTTGCTGAGACTTGTCCTTTTCTTATTACGTGTATCCTTACAGTACAGCTTCAAAATTACAAAACATCTGAGGAAAGCTCTGTTCCTAAAAAAAAACAAAAATACTAAATAAAAGAACTTTGGCTTTGATTTTAGCTCATTTCCTCTTATTAGGTCATGCCAAATTAGGGGAAAAAAAAAGTCATTATCATGTACTTAAAAATAAACCCTTGGGGTGCGTGGGGGCTCAGTCTGTTAAGTGCTTCAGCTCAGGTCATGATCTCAGGGTCCAGGGATAGAGCCCTGCATCAGACTCCCTGTTCAGTGGGGAGCCTGCTTCTCCTTCGCCCCCCTGCTCCTCCCTCACCCTGACCCCCGCTCATGTGCTCTCTCTCAAGTAAATAAATATTTTTAAAAAAGAGAGAGTGAGACAGAAACCCTTAAGATACTAATGTAATTCACTAAATAAAAATCCACAAGTCTGTACTAACTAGATAGAGTGATACTGTGATATAATAAACATTTGGTCTTCATTCCTGGTTTCCTAGCAAAAGAGCTTCTAAAACCCTTGGAGTTTCCTGAGTAATAAGTGCCTTTGGTAATACTGAGAGGATTCTTGGCTGAGGTGCTGGTCACCAGAGGTGACCAAGGCATGATTAAAGGTTGAGAACTTTCAGCTCCACCTCAGGATATCCAAGGAGGCGGGAAAGGCTGCACAATGAGTTAATCAATAATGGTTAGTGATTTTATCAACCATGCCTACATAATGAAACCTCCATAATAACTACAGAGTTGAGAGAACTTCCAGGTTTGTTTGTTTTTTTAACACATCAAGGTGCTGGGAGGGTGACATGCCCAGAGAAGGTTCCATACCTTTTCCCCCAACACCTTACCCTATACATTTTTCATTTGGCTGTTTCTGAGTTGTACCATTTACAATAAATCAGTAATAGCAAACAAACTATCTTCCTGAATTCTGTGAGCCATTCTAGCAAATAACTGAACCCAAGGAATGGTTTTAGAAACCAGTGATTTATAGCCAGTTGGCCAGAATTATGGGAAGTCTGGACTTGTGATGGCTCTGAAGTGGGGATCAGTCTTGTGTGACTGAGCCATTAACCTGTAGGGTCTTGCTAATTCCAGGTAGTGTCAGAATTGAACTGAATTGTAGGACACCCAATTGGTGTCCACACAGAAATGGATAATTTGTTTGCTGTAGAAAACACATACATTTTGTGTCAGAAGTGCTGGTAGTAAGAATAGATGATACACTGATAAATAGATAAGGGAAAACAAACTTACAGCTGAAGGACATCTGAGAAATGTTGAAAAATGACCAACTTTGAAGAGCATTTTACCGTCATTTAAAAACATGCAGTTTTTAATAACTGATTCAAGAAAAAAATCACCAGTGAAAGCTAAAACTATTGGTTAAATTTTGGTCAGATCCATCAAAGAACACTGGTTGTTTCCATAACTTGACTACGTAAATAATGCTGTAATGAACAGAGAAGTGCAATATATCATTTCGAATTAATGCTTTCATTTTCTTTAGATAAATACCTAGAAATGAAATTGCTAGATTATATGGTAGTTTTAGCTTTAGTTTTTTGAGGGACCTCCATACTGTTTTCCATAGTGGCTGCACCAATTTCATTCCCATCAACATTGCAGGAGGGCTCCCTTTTCTCTATATGGTTTCCAATACCTTTCATTTCTTATCTTTCTGATAATATTCATTCTGACAAGTGTGAGGTAATATCTCATTGTGGTTTTGATTTGCATTCTCCTCATGATTAGTGTTGAGCATCTTTTCATGCACCTGCTGGCCATCTTTTTGTAGTCAGATTGTTTATGGGTACTTTTGTTACTGAGTTGTAGAAGTTCTTTATAGATTTTGGATGTTAACCCTTAATTAAATATGACTTGCAAATATGTTCTCCCAAGCATTTGGTTGTCTTGTTTTGTTGATGATTTCCTTTGCTGACCAGAATCTTTTTCATAGTCTCATTCGTTTATTTTTGCTTTTGTTGCCATTGCATTTGGAGTCAGACCCCCTCAGTCAAAAAAGAAGAAAGAAAGAAAGAAAGAAAGAAAGAAAGAAAGAGAAAAAGAAAGAAAGAAAGAAAGAAAGAAAGAAAGAAAGAAAGAACAGAAGGAAGGAAGGAAGGAAGGAAGGAAGGAAGGATCGATCTCCAAGAGTGATGCCAGGCTGACAACCTCCATTTTCTCCCATAAGTTTTATGGTTTCTGGCATTACATTCTTTAATCTATTTTTTAATATCTTTAATCTATTTTGAGTTAATTTTTCTGTTGTATGGTAAAATAGTGATCCAGTTTCATTATTTTGCATATATCTGGCCAGTTTTCCCAGCACCATTTATTAAAGGGACTGTCCTGTCCCTATTGTGTATATTTGCCTCTTTTGTCATAAATTGGTCATATACGCATGGGTATACTTGGGGGCTCTCTCCTATTCCAATGATCTATGTGTCTGTTTTTATGCCAATACCACACTGTTTTAATTACTATAGCTTTGTAATAAAGTAACCTCAGTTTTGTTTTTTCTCAAGATTGCTTTGGCTATTGAAAATCTTTGATAGCTCCATAAATATTTTAAAATTGTTTTTTCAATTTCTGTGACAAATGCCATTGGAATTTTGATAGGGATTATACTGAATCTACAGTTTGAGGTGATAAAAATATTTTAACAATATGAACTCTTCCAATCCATGAGCATGGACTCTCTTTCCACTTATTTGTATTGTTGTCAATTTCTTTCATCAATGGCTTGTAGATTCCAATATACTGGTTTTTGAACTCCTAGGTTAAATTTATTCCTAGGTATTTTACTTCTTTGATGCAAACTCCTTTTTCCTGATAGCTCATTGTTAGTGTATAAAAATGGAAATGAGTTTAGTATATTGATTTTTGTATCCTGCAATTGTACTTAATTTGTTTATTAGTTCTAACACTTTTTGATGGAGTCTTTAGAGTTTTCTATATATTAATTCATGTCATCTGTAAATAGTGAAAGTCTTACCTCTTCCTTTGCAATTTTGATGTCTTTTATTTCTTTTTCTTGCCTGACTGCTCCAGGTAGGACTTCCAATACTATGTTGAATAAAAGTGGTAAGAGTGGGCATCCTTGTCTTTTTCCTGATTTTGGAAGAAAAGCTTCCAGCTTTTCACCACTGAGTATGTTAGCTGTAGGTTTGTTATATGTGACCTTTATTATGTTGAGGTATATTCTATCTACATCTGCTTTGTTGAGAGTTTTTATCATAAGTGGATCTTGAAGTGCCTTTTTTCCTACAACTATTGAGACGCTCACATGATTTTTTTATCTTGCATTTTGTTAATGTAGTAAATTACATTGACTGATTTGCACATGTTGCATTCTGAGAATAAATCCCACTCTATCATGGTGTATGAACTTTTTAATGTATTGCTGAATTCAGTTTGTTACTCTTTCGTTGAGAATTTTTGCATCTATGTTATTTACAGATATTGGCCTGTAATTTTCTTTCTTTTCTTCTCTCTTTTTTTTTTTTTAATTTTTCTTTTAAAGATTTTATTTATTTATTTGTCAGAGAGAGAGGGAGCACAGGCAGACAGAATGGCAGGCAGAGGCAGAGGGAGAAGCAGGCTCCCTGATGAGCAAGGAGGCAGAGAGGCAGGCAGAGAGAGAAGGGGAAGTAGGCTCCCTGCCGAGCAGAGAGCCCGGTGCGGGTCTCGATCTCAGGATCCTGAGATTACAACCTGAGCCAAAGGCAGAGGCTTAACTGATTGAGCCACCCAGGTGCCCCTATAATAAATATTTTATTTTTTTTAATATTTATTTATTTGACAGAGAGAAGGGTCACAAGTAGGCAGAGAGGCAGGCAGAGAGAGAGGGGGAAGTAGGCTCCCTGCCGAGCAGAGAGCCCGGTGCGGGTCTCGATCTCAGGACCCTGAGATCATGACCTGACCTGAAGGCAGAGGCTTAACCCACTGAGCCACCCAGGTGCCCCTCTCCAATATCTTTGTTCAAAGGGTCACAGCCTTCACCCTCTCCTTCTGTGGGAACAATGAGATCAACTTTGTTTTCTGTGCCCTCCCCCCTTTGTTAAAGCTGACCTATGGGGACAGCTAAACCCAGGAGGTGGTCATTATTGTGTTGGCCATCTTCGTCATGCCTCTTTGTGTAATGGTGATCTTGGTGTCCTACCTGTTTATTATAAGGACCATCATGCAGATCTGCTCTGTAGGAGGCCAGGCCAAGACCTTCTCTACCTGTGTCTCCCACCTTACAGCTCAACACCTTCATCTTCATGTACCTTTGAAGTAAATCGAGCCAGTCCCCAGAGAAAGACAAAGTGGTATCAGTGCTCTACACAGTGGTGACCCCCATGCTTAACCCCTTCATCTAATAGCCTAAGGAATAAGGAGGTAAAGGAGGCATTTATGAAAGTCCTGAGCAGGTCAAAGGCTTTTGGAAGGCCCTAGATGGACTCTTGCCAAATACTCATTCCTTAGTTTTTCCGTCCTTTCTGTCTATCCGCAAATATCACCTACTTGGGGAGACTTTCCCAGGCAACCCTACTTAAAATTGCGCCTGAACTTCCCACTCCACTTCCTAATTTATTATTCTATGTAATACTTGTCACCATCTGTTGTACTATGTGCTATATATTCAATACTGTTTAAATCTCACAAGTAGAAAGTAAATTACATGAGAGAAAGCAAAAAACAAACAAACTTTGGAGGCTAGAAGACAATGGGCAAACGTATTCAAAGTGCTAATTAGAAAAACTGACAAGCAAGAATCCTGTATCTGGCAAAACTGTCTTTCAAAGGTGGAAGAGAAATTAAGATATTCCCAGACAAACAAAAGTTGAGGATATTCATGATTCCTAGACCTGCCCTGCAAGAAAAGTTTAAGGGAGTCCTGCAAAGTGAAATAAAAAGAGACTAGACAGCAATTTAAAGCCATATGGAGAAATAAAGATGTCAATAAAGGTCAATACATGAGCAATTATAAAAGCCGATATTACATAACAATGTTCTGTAACTGCACTTTTTGTTTTCTACTTGATTTAAGAGACTAATTCGTTTAAAGGAAAAAAAAGCTATTATTAGTGTAAAAATCAGTATTATTGTAACTTAGGTTTGTAACTCCAATTCTCGTTTTTTACATAACTTAAGAGACTAATGCATTTAAAGATTTTATTTATTTATTCATTTATTTGACAGAGAGAGACACAGCAAGAGAGGGAACACAAGCAGGAGGAGTAGGAGAGGGAGAAGCAGGCATCCCACCAAGCAGGGAGCCCAATGCGGGGCTCAATCCTAGGACCCTGGGATCAGGACCTGAGCCAAAGGCAGACGCTTAACGACTGAGCCACTCAGGTACCACGAGGCTAATGCATTTAGAAGAATTATGTTTGGGGGCACAAAATGTGATATCAACAACCAAAAGGGTGGGACTACAGCTGTAAAGGAATAGAGCTTCTGTAGGTTACTAAAACCGATATAAATTTAGATTAGAGTATTATGACTTTAGGATGTGAAATGTATTCCTCATGGTAACCCCAAAGAAATTAACTATAGAATATACACGAAAGAAAATGAGAAAGGAATTTAAATTTTACCACACCAAAAAATCAACTAAACATAAAAGATATAGCAATGAAGGAAATGAGGAACCAAAAGTCTATAGGACATACAGAAAAGAAATAGCACAATGATAAAAGTCTCTCCTTATCACTATTTCATATGTAAATGTATCAAACTCTCCAAACAAAAGACAGAGATTAAAAGAATGGATAAAAATATATGCCCCTCGGGACGCCTGGGTGGCTCAGTTGGTTGGACGACTGCTTTCAGCTCAGGTCATGATCTCGGAGTCCCAGGATCGAGTCCCGCATCGGGCTCCCAGCTCCACGGGGAGTCTGCTTCTCCCTCTGACCTTCTCCTCGCTCATGCTCTCTCTCACTGCCTCTCTTTCAAATAAATAAATAAAATCTTTAAAAAAAAAAAAAATATATGCCCCACGCCTGGGTGGCTCAGTGGGTTAAGCCTCTGCCTTCGGCTCGGGTCATGATCTTAGGGTCCTGGGATCGAGCCCCATGTTAGGCTCCTTGCTTGGCGGGGAACCTGCTTCTCCCTCTCTCTCTGTACCTGCCTCTCTGCCTACTTGTGATCTCTCTCTCTGTCAAATAAATAAATCTTTAAGAAGAAAAAATATATGCCCCAACTATATGCTGTCTTCAGGAGACCCACTTAAGATGCAAAGACATAAAATGTTCAAAACATATGAAGCAAAAAATGACAGAATTTAAAAGAGAAATAGACAGCTCTACAATATTGCTGGAGACTTCAATACTCAGTTCACAATAATGAACAGAACTGCCAGGCCAAAGATAACTAAGGAAACAGACCACCTATTACAATAAACCAAACTAGATCTAAAAGACATTACAGAACACTCCACCCAAAGACAATGGCACACACATTCTTCTCACATGCACATGGGCATTTTCTAGGACACACCATATATTATGCCATAAATTAAGTCTCAATATATTTAAGAAGATATCATACAAACCCTATTCTCTGGCCACAACAAAATGAAGTTAGAACTCAATAACAAATATCAAAATTGTGGAAATTAAAGAATATACTTGTAAACAATATTTCAAAGAAGAAATCACACTAGAAGTTAGAAAATACTTAGAAACAAAAACAAAAACAACATACAAAAAATTATGGAACATAGGAAACCAGTTCTAAGGGAGAAATTATAGCTATACATGTGTACATTTAAAAAAAAAAAAAAGATATCAAATCAACAACCTAACTTTACAACTCAAGGAACCAGAAAAAGGAGAACAATTAAATCCAAAACTAGCAGAAGGGAAGAAATAATAAACATTAAACGGGGACAAATGAATAAATAGAAGAGCAGCAAAGAAAATCAATGAAACAAAAAGCTGATTCTTTGAAAAGTTCTACCAAATTGACAAACTTTTAAGCAAGACAGACTAAAAAAAGAGAGAAGACTCAAATTACTCAAAATCAAAATCAGAAAAGAAAGGAAAGACATCACTACTAAGTCTACAGAAATTAAAGGATTATAAGAAACTACAGTGAACAACTAAAGAACTGGACAACATAGATGAAATGGACAAATTCATAGAAACACAGAATCTACCAAGACTAAATTAGGAAAACAAAGAAAATCTGAACAGACCTATAAGAAATAAGGAGATTGAATCAGTAATAAAAATCTCCCAATAAAGAGAAGTTCTGCAGCTGTCGCAGGTGAATTCTACCAAACATTTAAAGAAAAATTAATCAATTCCTCTCAAATTTATCCAAAAAATTGAAGAAAAGGGAACACTTTCTAAGTCATTCCAAGAGACCAGCATAACACTGATACCAAAACCAAACACTCTAAGAAAATTACAGATCAATATCTCTTATGAACAGATGTAAAAATACTCAACAAAATGGTAGAAACAGAATTCAGCATCATGTTAAGAAAATAACACCATGACCAAATGGATTAATATAAGGTTGGTTCAACAAATCAATTATTTTCATACAAACATCAACAAGATGAAAGAAAAAGCACATGATCATCTCCATTGATGAAGAAAAACAGTTTACAAAATTCAACATTCTTTTTATGATAACAACACTCAACAAATTAAAAATAGAAGAAAACTACCTCAACATAATATAAAAGCCATATATGAAAAACCCATAGTAAACATCATACTCAATGGTGAAAGACTTAGAAGCTTAGAAGATCTTAGAGCTTTCCCTCTAACTTCAGGAACAAGGCAACACGCCAATTTTTCACCATCTCTATTTGACATAGTACAAGAAGTTCTACTTAGAACAATTCGGCAAAAAAAAAAAAAGAAAAGAAAAAAAGAAAAAAAAAGTCATACAAATGGGAAAGGAAAAAAAGTACAATGATTTTATATTTAGAAAACCCTAAAGACTCCACAAAACAGCTGTCACAACTAATAACAAATTAGCAGGATACAAAGTCAACAAATAAACATCAGTTACATTTCTATACACCAACAATGAAAAATCTGAAAAGGAAATTATAAAATCAATTCCACTTGCAACAGCATCAAAAACAATAAAGTACTTAGGAATTAACTTAAACAAGGAGGTAAAAGACTTGTTCAATGAAAACTACAAAACAGCACTAAAAGAAACTACATATGACATAAATAAATGGAAACACATCTCATGTTCACAGACTGAAAGATTTAATTTAGTTAAAATGTCAATACATCCCAAAATAATCTACAGATTCAATGCAATCCCAATGACATATTGCGCCAAAACAAAAACTCACCTTAAAATTCAAATGCAATATCTAGGGCCTCCAAAGAGCCAAAATAATTGGAGAGAGAGAGAACACAAAACTGGAGGCCTCACACTTCTTCATTTCAAAACTTACAACAAAGCTACAGTAATTAAAATAGTGTGGTAGTGGCATAGAGACAGATATATAGACCAATGGATAGAATAGAAAGCCCAGAAATAAACACTGACATATATGGTCAAATGACTTTTGACAGGGGTGATAAGATCATTCAATGGGTAAAGGAGTCTTTTCAACAAATGATGCTGGCGAAACTGGATATGTGCAGGCAAAAAAATGAAGCTGGACCTTTACCTAACATCACATATTAAAATTAACTCAAAATGGATCAAGGATCTAAGTATAAGACCTACAACAATAAAATTCTTTTTTTTAAGATTTTATTTATTTATTTGAGAGAATGAGTAAGAGAGAGCATAAGCCAGGGGAGGGGCAAAGAGAGAGAGGGATGAGCAGACTACCTACTGAGCAGGGAGGCTGATGTGGGACCCTGGGATCATGATCTGAGCTGAAGGCAGACGCTTAACTGACCAAGCGACCCAGGCACACTGACAATAAAATTCTTAAAAGAATATATAGGACAAAAGCTTAGTGACATTAGATTTGGTAATGATTTCTTGGATATGACACCAGGTCCAAGTAACAAAAGAAAAAATAGGCAAATGGGACAACATGAAAATTTTAAAATCTTACACATCCAAAAGACACTATCCCTAGTGAAACAATGAATTACCTAAAAAGTCATGCATTGGTACAAAAGCCATTTCATGTGCAAGAAATGTCTATAGATTTTTTTATGTAATCAAATAGGAAATATTCAAAGATACTGTTTCAAATTCCATTTTGCAAATAACCTTTGAGGAACTACCACTGGTGTAATTTTAATTTACTATTAAAGATGAATAATCACAAATACCTGAAAAGCATTATAAGAAAAAAAATTATAAGAAAAAAGATACTATCCAGAGAGTAAATGACAACCCACAAAATGTGTGAAAATATTTGCAAATCATATATCTGGTAAGACACTACCATCTAGAATCTATAAATTCTAAAGCTCAACAAAAACAAAAACAAATGAGGCACCTCGCTGGCTAAACTGGTAGAGCATGTGACTCTTGGTCTTGGGGTTGTAAGTTCAAGGCCCATGATGGGCATAATGCTTACTTAAGAAAATAAGATTAAAAAAAAAAAAAATCCAATTCAAAAATGGGCAAAGACTTTAGTAGAAATTTCTCCAAAGAAAATATATGAATGGTCAATAAGCACATGAAAAGATGCTTAAATCACTAGTCATTTGGGAAATGCAAATCACAACTACAATAAAGTATAATCTCATACCCATTAGAATGGCCTACTATCAAAAAAAAAAAAACCCAGAAAATATACTTTAGCAATGATGTGGAGAAATCAGAACCCTCATGCAATGTTGATAGGAATATAAAATGGAACAACAGTAAATAGAAAGCAAAATGATGGTTTCTTAAAAAATTAAAAACAATTACCATATGATCCAACAATTCCACTTCTGAGTATATACCTAAAAGAATTGAAAGCGGGATCTCAAAAAGGTATTTGTACACCCATGTTTATAGCAACACCATTCGCAACCATGGAAGCAACCCAAGTAGCCATCTATTGAATGGATAAGCACAATGTGGCATATGCATATAGTGAGTGGTAAATCAGCCTACCTTTAAAAAGAAAACTCTGCAATATGCTACAGCATGAATAAGCCTTGAGGACATTATCCTTAGTGAAATAAACCAGTAACAAAAAGTCAAAAACTATGTGATTTCACTTATACAGGTACGTGGAATAGTCAAAATCACAAAGACAGAAACTGTAATAGTGGTTGCCATGGGCTGGAGGGAGGGGAAAGTGGAGAATTATTGTTTAATAGGCATAGAATTTCAACTTTACAAGATGAAAAGTGTTATGGGGATGGATGATTGTGGTGACTGCCCAAAATTATGACATTTAATACCACTGAACTCTATACTTAAAAATAGCTAAGATGGGTGCCTGGGTGGCTCAGTGGGTTAAGCCGCTGCCTTCGGCTCAGGTCATGATCACAGGATCCTGGGATCGAGTCCCGCATCGGGCTCTCTGCTCAGCAGGGAGCCTGCTTCCCTCTCTCTCTCTCTGCCTGCCTCTCCGTCTACTTGTGATCTCTCTCTGTCAAATAAATAAATAAAATCTTTAAAAAAAAATAGCTAAGATGGTAAATCTTATATGTATTTTACCATAGTAAAAAAAAAAAAAAGAAGAAGAAGAAAGAAAGAAAGAAAAGAAAACTTTATAATAATTTGGTCTCTGATCTATTTAACAAGTCTTAATCTTGGTTTTTAAAAGATCCTGTTTTGGGGGTGCCTGGGTGGCTCAGTTGGTTAAGTGTCTGCCTTAGGTTTGGTCACAATCCCAGGGTCCTCAGATCTGCTCAGCTGGGAGCCTATTTCTCCCTTTCCCTCTGCCACTACCCCCCTTGTGCTCCCTCCCTCTGTCTCCCAAAGAAATAATATCTTTAAAAAACAAAAAAATAAAAATAAAAAAAAAGATCCTGCTTTTAATTATGCTATCATATACCATGGCTCTTTATTAATTATACAGATGGTATGTAAAACACGTATTTCTAAACATGCATATACTTAAACCAAAAGCAAAGTTATTGTAAGATTACTCCCTAAAGCAAGATAGCAGAGGAGTAGGAGACCCAGGAGTTCAGCTAGATAGTTATCAAAACATTCTGAACACCTACAAACTCAACAAAAGATAGAAGAAAAGAAGAGCAGCTATTCTAAGAACAGAAAATCCACCACTTTCCACAAGGTAGGACGTGCAGAGAAGTGAATCCGAAGCCACCGGAAGATAGGCCGCAGGGTGAGGGGCCAGGTCCCGGCAAGTAAGAGCCGCAAAGCACAAAATTGGAACTTTTAGAAGTCTGCTCCACTGAGGGACCTCACTCCAGAGAAGGAGGGGTGGAGCCCTTGCAGGAACAGTGTGGTCTCAGGACCTGCTGGGTCACAGAAAGACCAGGGGTACCTGAGTGTGTCAGAGCTCCCAGGTATAGGAACAGGGAAGCCAGCTACAGAGATGGAGCCCAGGAGTACGCTCTCAGCTCAGGGTTACCTTAAACCATGATCCAAGGCACAGCCAGACCACTACACTTAGAGCAGGGACACCACAAGAGGCAGATCCAGGGAGACTCACCTTCCTCCTCCGGGAGGAGCATCATGGAAGCACACCACAGGAATCTACTCAGTTTGGAGACTCCAAACGGGGCCATGCACCAGAAATAGAAACACTATGTCACAAACCTGGTGAGCATGGAGTGCAGCCATAGGCCAGGGAAATGGGAGGGACTGGCTGCTTTTCTCTGAGGACACATTGAGGAGTGGGGCCCCCAGCTCTCGGTTCCCCTGGCTAGAGACTAGGAGGCTGCCATCCTGATTTCCGTCCTCCAAAGCTCTACGGAAAGCGTTCAGGGAACAAAAGCTACCAAGAGCAAACCTGAACAGATTACATAGCCTGGCCTCTGGCAAGGATGGTGCAATACCGCCTCTGGCAAAGACATTTGCGAATCACTGAAACAGGCCCCTCACCCAGAAGATCAGCAAGAACATCCAGCCAAGATCAAGTTCACCAATCAATGAGAACTACAGAACTCCAGAGCTAGGGGAAAACAACACAAAGAATTCATGGCCTTTTTCCCAGGACCCTTTAGTCTTTCAAAATTAAATGTTTTTAATTTTATTTTTTCTTATTCTACTTTCTAATGTTTCTTCTTTCCTATTTTAACATTGTTTAACTATTTTATCTTATCAATACCACTGGAAAAAAATCTTTTTAAATTTTCATTGTTATACTCATATTTTATCCATTCGTTGTATTTAACATTGTATTTAACAAAAATTTAACAATTTTTGTATATATATAGGTTTTTTTCTTCTTTAAAGTTTGGGGATACAACTTTTTCTAATCAAAATATATCATAAATCTAGCACATGGCTTTGTTCTAGTCTCTGGCCTGATCACATTCTTTTTTTTTTCCTCCCCAACCAAATTATCAATAACTTTTTTTAAAATTTATTTATTTGACACGCAGAGATCACAGGTAGGCAGAGAGAGAGAGAGAAGTGGAAGCAGGCTCCCCACTGAGCAGAGAGCCCAATGCAGGGCTCGATTCCAGGACCCCTCAGATCATGACCCGAGCTGAAGGCAGAGGCCTTAACCCACTTAGCCACCCAGGCGCCCCATCAGTAACATTTTAAAAATCACTTTTAATTTTCATCTTTAGAGTCATATACCATCCCTTCATCATGTTTGCCCTTATTTTTGTATATGTAAGTTTTTTCTTCATTAAAATTTTGGAAGGTAGTTTCTTCTAAGAGACCAGAATACCCCCCAAAACCTACTGGGTGACTTTGTTCTATTCACCAGTCTAATATATATATTTTTTTTAATTTTATTTTTTAAATATTTTCCCCCTTTCGTCTCCCCACCAGTTTCAGCTCTCTTCTGATTTAGTTAGCATATATTTTTCTGGGGTCTATGCCAGCCTTCTAGTATTTTGTTCTCTCATTCATCTATTCTCATCTGTAAAAAATGACAAGGTGGAAAAACTCACCACAAAAAGAAGAAAAGAGGCAGCACTGACAGCTAGGGATCTAATCGATACGGATATTAGTAATATGTCAGAACTAGAGTTCAGAATGATGATTATCAAGATGCTAGCTGGGCTCAAATAAAGTGGAAAAAAAAAGTGGAAGATATCGGAGAATCCCTTTCTGGAGAAACAAAAGAACTACAACCTAAGTTGAAATCAAAAAACCTATTAAAGAAGTGCAATAAAAAATATAGGCTCTTAGTGCTAGGATAAATGAGGCAGAAGAGAAAATTAGTGATATAGAAGACCAAATGATGGAGAATAAAGAAGCTGAGTAAAAGAGAGACAAACAACTACTGGACCACGAGGGGAGAATTTGAGAAATAAGTGATAACATAAGACAAAACAATATTAGAATAATTGGGATCACAGAAGAAAAAGAAAGAGATGGGGCAGAGGTATACTGAAGCAAATTATAGTAGAGTATTTCCCTAATATGGAAAAGGGAAGAAGCATCAAAATCCAGGAGGCACAGAAAAACACCCTCAAAATTAATAAAAATAGGTCCACACCCCGTCATCTAATAATAACACTTAGAAGTCTCAGTGACAAAGAGAAAAACCTGTAAGCAGCTCGGGACAAGAGGTATATAACATACAACAGTAGAAATATTAGATTGGCAGCAGACGTATCCACAGAGAGCTGGCAGGCCAGAAAGGGCTGGCATGATATATTCTGAGCACTAAATGAGAAAAATATGCAACCATATTATATCCAGCTAGTCCGTCATTGAAAATAGAAGGAGAGATAAAAAGTTTCCAGGACAGGGTGCCTGGGTGGCTGAGTGGGTTAAGCCTCTGCCTTCAGCTCAGGTCATGATCTCAGAGTCCTGGGATCGAGTCCCACATCAGGCTCTCTGCTTAGCAAGGAGCCTGCTTCCCCCTTTCTCTCTGCCTGCCTCACTGCCTACTTATGAGCTCTCTCTCTCTGTCAAATAAATAAATAAAATCTTAAAAAAAAAAAAAAAAAAAGCTTCCAGGACCAACAAAAATTAAAAGAATTTGCAAACACCAAACCAGCCCTACAGGAAATGTTGAAAGGGGTCCTCTAAGCAAAGAGAGAGCCTAAAAGTAACAGACCAGAAAAGAACAGAGACAATATACAGTAACAGTCACCTTACAGGCAATACAATGGCACTAAATTCCTATCTCTCAATAGTTACCCTGAATGTAAAAACAAGCTAATGCCCCAATCAAAAGATAATGGGCATCAGAATGGATAAAAAAAAAAAAAAAAAAAGAAGACCCATTGATACACTGTATGCAAGAAACTGACTTTAGACGCAAAGTCACCTCAAAATCTAAAGTGAGGGGGTAGAAAACAATTGACCAAGATAATGGACATCAAAAGAAAGCTGGGGTGGCAATCCTTATATCAATTAGATTTTAAGCCAAAGACTAAGAGATGAGTAAGGACACTATATCATACTCAAAGGGCCTGTCCAACAAGAAGATCTAATATTAAATATCTATGTCCCTAACATGGGAGCAACCAACTATATAAACCAATTAATAACAAAATCAAAGAAACACATTGACAATAATACAATAATAGCAGGGGACTTTAACACCCCTTCACTGAAATGGACAGATCATCTAAGCAAAAGATTAACAAGGAAATAAAGGCTTTAAATGACACACTGGACCAGATGGACATCACAGATATATGCAGAATGTTCCATCCAAAAAAAACAAAATACATATACTTCTCTAGTGCACATGGAACATTCTCTAGAATAGATCACGTCCTGATGTGTGACCCAGGATTCAACTGGTACCAAAAGATTGGGATCATTCCCTGCATATTTTCAGACCACAATGTTGTGAAACTAGAACTTAGTCACAAGAGGAAAGCTGGAAAGAACTCATATACATGGAGGCTAAAGGGCATCCTACTAAAGAATGAATGGGTCAGGGCTCCTGGGTTGCTCAGTGGGTTAAGACTCTGCCTTCGGCTCGGGTCATGGTCTCGGGGTCCTGGGATCAAGCCCCACATCAGGCTCTCTGCTAGGCGGGGAGCCTGCCTCCCCCTCTCTCTTTGCTTGCCTCCCTGTCTACTTGAGATCTCTCTCTGTCAAATAAATAAATAAAATCTTAAAAAAAAAAAAAAAAAAAGAAGAAAGAATGAATGGGTCAACCAGGAAATTAAAGAAGAATTTTTAAAAATAATTGAAACAAATGAAAATGAAAACATAATATTTGGGACACAGCAAAGGCAGTCCTGAGAGGAAAGTATATAGCAATACAAGCCTTTCTCAAGAAACAAGAAAGGTCTCAAATACACAAACTAACCCTACACCTAAAGGTCCACAATAGCCAACTATGGAAAGAACCTAGATATCCATCAACAGATGAATGGATAAAGAAGATTTGGTATATATACACAATGGAATACTATGCAGCCATCAAAAGAAATGAAATCTTGCCATTTGCAACTACGTGGATGGAACTAGAGGGTATTATGCTGTGTGAAATAAGTCAAGCAGAGAAAGACAATTACCATAGGATCTCTCTGATATAAGGAATCTGAGAGGCACGGCAGCAGGCTGCAGGGGGTAGAGAAGGAAAAAATGAAACAAGATGGGACCGAGGAGAGAGACAAACCATAAGAGACTCTTAATCTCATGAAACAAACTGAGGGTTGCTGGGGGTTGGGGAGTAGGGATAGGGTGGCTGGGTCACAGACATTGGGGAGGGTATGTGCTATGGTGAGTGCTATGAAATGTGTAAGTCTGATGATTCACAGACCTGTACCCCTGGGGCAAATAATACATTATATGTCAATTAAAAAAAAAAAAAAAGATTACTCCCTAAATATTACTTCACTGGTTTCAATGAAACAGAATCAGATTATAACAAAATTGTTACATAAAGAACTTTACCTCATAATTCATTAAAGAAAACATTAAAATGAATGAGTTTTAACCAGAATCATACCAATTTTATATATGCTATAAATAAAATTAATGAGGTTAAATAATTTCATACTGTGTAAGTATAAAATCATGTAAGCTCCAAAATACCTAGAATAACAAGAGCCAATGTTCAATTTTAGGGATATGAAACTTAATTCTCCTTCAATAGCTCTGCTGGATGTTGTTAGAATTGTATTTCAAATATTTTCTGTCGTTTGAATTAAACATTACCTAAATAATGCTGAGCTGGGGTAAAAAATGTTAAAAACATCTCCAAATCTAACATAATAGATTAATGCACCAGTGTTTGTTGCCTTAACAAAAGTGAAAGCTTATGAGGAATTCAGAAACCACCTGAAGATTCAAACTCACAATGAAATTGCAATGACATATTGTGCTCCTTGATATTACTACCAGAGATGGCTCTTTGAGTAAAGAAGACAACCTTATTATTAGTGTAATTGGAAATGTGCTAAAAAAAAAAAAAAAAAAAAAAGCTAAAATGTCCACCAGAACAAAAATCCTCTCTTGCAGCATATTACATTACCTGTGAAAGGTAATCTATAAACAATCAGTGCAAATATGTTCCTTAATCTGACTTAGAGAAGAAGGAACTATAAAGAGAACAAGGCCCAGGAACTACCATAAAGCTGACTTTGTGTGTATTTGGACTACAGCAGTGGGAGGAGTGTTAGGATACAGTCTATGGGCTATTTGGGAGTATGGATATGTCCTATTTTGCTGTAGGACTACAGTGAGATTTCTCATTTTGAAAACTCTCCCTTCAAAAATTCACTATAAATCAAGGCCAGAAATCATGAGATTCTAAGAACAACAAGAGGGAAAACCTTTTCCTCTTAGCAGTTAGTAGTATACATGTAGTAGGATCATGGGAGAAATTTTCTATAAACTTAGAAGCTAGGTTTGGAGAATAATGCACACCTACTCTGTAAGAGGATATCAATCTGTTCCCTCCCCACCCGCCCACCCACCCCCCAGAGGAGGAAAGTCGGAGAGCCAGAGGGAGCATGCAATGTCCCATGCCATGAGAGCCATCCTGGCACTCTATGCCCAATCTTTAGTAGGAACTTAATGCAAATCACATTTTTTAAGCAAATTACATAATGAAATATTTATTAGAATTACAGTCAATTTTGATCTTAGAAAACATTATTTTCTAGTTTCTATTACCAAAATGTAAAATTATATGTTAGTTGCCAGACCAACTCATTTTTTGTAATTCACTTTCTTTCTTCATTAAACACATCGGAAAAGTCTGACTATGAAGTGAATGGTTGAGATGTAAGAAGTCTAACAAAATTTCTGTATTTACTTCTAACTTATATACACGATTCTTAAGTACTCAAGTACTCAAAACCTTTGATACCCATTTACAGAAGAAATATCATACCTTTTATCATATTCTTCACTTCATAAATCATTTATCATTTTAGGTCCATTTTATATCACTTTTGTAAATTAAGCAATGAGAAATAGCATTATTGTGATTTTAATAAGTCATTTCAAACAATACTTTGGGGTACCTGGGTGGCTCAGTCGTTAAACGTCTGCCTCCTGCTCAGGTCATGATCCCAGGGTCCTGGGACTGAGCCCCACATCAGGCTCCCTGCTTGGCAGGAAGCCTGGTTCCCCTCCCACTCCCCCTGCTTGTGTTCCCTCTTTCACTAGGTCTCTGTCAAATAAATATTTAAAAAATAAAATAAACAAAAAATAAATAAAATAAAAAATATTTTATCTCTGCATCACTTTAACCTTGACTTTCTTGGTTTAAAAATCTCTCTCAAATGCATTCCATAATTTATTTCTCAGTGGTTTTTATAGTATTCATCAAAATAGGTATTAACACATTAATTTAAAATGAAGTCTTTTTTTTTTTTTTAAGTAAGTCAATCTTATTTGACTGGGCTTCACCAATTAGGTTACATGGCATTATTTTATCCAAAATTAAAAATTCAACAGGGGGGCACCTAGGTGGCTCAGTGGTTTAAGCCTCTGTCTTTGGCTCAGGTCATGATCTCAGGGTTCTGGGATCGAGCCCCGTATCAGGCTCTCTGCTCAGCAGGGAGCCTGCTTCCCTCTCTCTCTCTGCCTGCCTCTCTGCCTACTTATGATCTCTCTCTGTCAAATAAATAAATTCTTAAAAAAAAAAAAAATTCAACAGGCAAATAAACCACCTCAAGGTTCTGAAATACTTAAACCTTAAAGCATATGGTAAGATGAAAGCATTTAATTAAAAATATTGTTTGGGGAAGGTCACAATGAAATCCTATTTCAATTTTTCCTAACATTTTCAGAGCATATTGAATTAATCAAGGTAACTCTAAATGAAAGAGGACTGTATAGTTTTAGGCAAATTTTAGTAAAGCTTTGAAAGGGTAATTAATCCTTTTGGAAGTTAGGTGGTTTTCAATCTTTTTTTTTTGCAGCCAAATTAAAGATAGGGCCTAAATGAGTTACACCATTGAAAACAATTTCTGATAATGGGCCACCATGTGATTTTGTTTTGTAAATAACATGATAGGAGTTCAAATAATTCCCATCTTATTTATGTGAATAGGTTTCTAAGCACTTAGATCTATAACTCTGGAAAAAAGGAATAAATTTGAAACAAAATCCAGTCTCATTTTAACCACAAGTAATATTCATCCACATGTATATAAACTAACCAGGGAGGAAAAGTCCCATCCATTGAGATACATTCCATTAAATTTTTACTTTTAATTTTTAGTAAGTATCTAAATTTGTAACATTCACTTTGATAAATTTTATGCTTTTAAGAACTGTAATGATAATAGGTTTATTATACTTGCAGGCACAAATGACAGTTTATATTCATATTTTTGTGAAAAACCTGACAGTATGATCATAAAAAGACTTTTTAGCATTAAAATACATTAAAGTAAGATAAAATTGTCAGTAAAGTGTATTGGAAGTTTGAGATTAGCAATGTATAGAAACCTCAACTTCTGACTGTCAAAAAAGAGATATTTACCTATTTTTTAAGTGGATGAGGGTAGAAAGAGATTTAGATTCCGCTGCATATTTTTGAAAGAATGATCTTTTTTTAAAAAAATTCAATACTCATAAAACATTGGAAATTACAATCTTTAAAACTGTATAAACAATACTTTTTTTTTAAGATTTTTTTTTTTTTTTTTTTGACAGATCACAAGTAGGCAGAGAGGCAGGCAGAGAAAGACAGGCAGAGAGAGACAGGCAGAGAGAGACAGGAGGAGGAAGCAGGCTCCCTGCTGAGCAGAGAGCCCGATGCGGGACTCCATCCCAGGACCCTGAGATCATGACCTAAGCCAAAGGCAGAGGCTTTAACCCCTGAGCCACCCAGGCACCCCGAACACAATACATTTTAAGTGTTCATTTTAAAACGTACAAGGGGATATGTAATTTGTTTTCTTAATGTAAGAAGGTCTTAGTTTTCCAGACATGGCTAGAAGAACTTGAACAAATCACAACCTTTGAAATTGAGTCTCTTAAACTATAAAATGAGAATCATATTCACTCTACCTCAGATTATGTAATATTACACATATTCACTATATGTTTTTGTAAAATGTAAAACAATATGATTAAATTAATGAGGGCCTAGGAAAGTAATAACTCCCTTGATTTTGTGTCCTTTTCATATGAAGTAGACCAAGAAGACAGCCCATGACAAATCCCAGCTGTAAGTCATGAAAACTTGATTCATTTCCAGGAGCCATATATTAAATTGATCTATAAATAACTAAATTCCTATGTGCCACGATTCTTTAAAATTAAATTTAGCCAAATATAAGAGGAGGGTATTACAAAACCAGACTTGGGAACTAAGACACTGAAATGTAAAAAGGGAACAGGGGATGTAGATTTAGAAACAATGTTATGGAGGGCCATCCTTACTCAGTCAATCCCATCTTTTGGGGCGTTTGCAACTTTCTACCTTAAAATAAGCATTTTCTAAGATAAATTCTTAGGCCTGCAGCAAGGTTATGAAACAGTTAGGAGTAACATATCCCCATTTTCTGGTCCTCCAACTACAGTTCTCAGTAGTTTCACTTAGACGGAGCCAAGTATATTCCCCAGGCAAACCAAGCATACTAGATAATAAAAACATCATACTGAAATAAAAAATAATTTTCCAACATACAAATTTTATAATGAAAACTGTTCTTAATTCTGCCTCTAGGTTAAGCCTGATAATTTGGCTAAATGACTTTGGCTAAATGACTATGCACGCCATTGTATACCACAGGCAAAAGGGATGTCCTTACAAAGATATGTTGCAGCTGTGCCTGCTCTTGGTGATGCCTTGATTCCACTAAGTTCTAGCAGCTGTGCAAAAGAACTTTCTGTGATAATGGAAATGTCTGATATTCTGTCCCATATGATTAGAACACTTGAAATATAGGTATGACTGAGGAACTGGATTTTTATTTATTTTTATTTAATTTTAATTAATTTAAATTAGGAGCCACAGGATTCATAGCTACAGTCTTGGGTAATCCAGTTCTAGAGTCTTAGTTAAAAACAAAACAAAACAAAAAAAACAAACAAACAAACAGGAACTTAAAGCATGTACAGTTGCAAATGGACTTACTGCCAACCCAAAACCCTACCACAACACTGCAAATGTGGTTCTACCTCCTACCTTAGCTGCTTGGCCAAAACATCCATTTGTCTTCATTCAGGCAGCAACTCCTTTGCAAAGCCCAGAGTTACTACTCTTTATTACTACTAACCAGGTCATACCATATTGTCATTATGGGTTTACATCGCTGTATTCCCTGCTATTATGCGGGCTCTAAAAAGGCAGCAACTGTATATATTAATCTCTAGATTCCCACAGCCTACTAGGGTGCCACATCCTAAAATCCTTTCCCTACATTTTCCTGGCCAATTTATTAAGCCAGTCTTCATCTAACCAATCACAGCTCTTTACCACTCTACCATTTGAAATCTCATAATCCCATCCACAACAAACATCTTAGAAATGGAGAAATTCCAGGTCATTTTTATCTATATCAAAGGGTGTGGTGTTGTACCTCTACCTATGATTGTTCAGCTGAAAACACTGTAAAATAGTGAAAATGATGCATTTAGAAAATCAAGTAGAAATAATGAGGAAGTAGTTTGACACAGAATCTGGAATTCAGGACAAGACACAAATTTGGGAGTTTTCTGATATAGATGTAACCAGACATTTGACATCTGTAACCAAGCAACTCGTAATTTATATCACATAGGGATTAAGTGTAGACAGAAGAACAAAGGCATTCCAATGTTAAGAAGTCAGAGGTAAAAAAGAGGGGCAACCAATGACATGAGAGGAAAACCAGTAAAGTATATGAATAAGAAGTGAATAAAGGCATTAAAGGAAGACAGAATCACTCGGTTATAATAAATACTACTGATAAAAAAAATTGGAAATGTTATATTCTTTCCCACAATAGCAAACCCTCCAAAATGAAGAGAGTAAAACTGAAAGGTACCAGTTGGCTTTCAATTACCAGTTGATAGAGAAAAACCAGAAGTTACAATAACGTTATCTAATACAGATACTGCACTGATTTGCTTACAGTTATGCTATTCCAGAACACCCCGTCTTCCTTTCAATATCCACATCAAGCTAGGTTTCAAGGAGCACTACAACTCTCTTGGGCAGCATTAATTTTAAATGAAATCCTCTTAAGTTGTTTTACCAGTTGAGATTCTGCCTGAAACAACCAGTTTCCCATACAGCTGCCACACTTTACTTAGAAATGCAGGCTTGGCATCATTTCAAGGTCAAGATGGTTTATACAGCAGCCAGTCTCCGGGCAAAACTGAACGGGCAAAACTGTCAACACTCACGGAGGACTTAAGAAAAAGTTAGATCCGTGAACTGTGAGCCCCAGGAAGGGAAGGGCTCATTTCATTTCCCACAAGGCAAACGCTCACTATTTTTTATTTAATTTTGAAAGAGCTGCATCTTACAGAAAGGAGGGGGCGAGAACTTCAAGGCACTACACCCTCCAGAAGGCTATTACCTTAACAGCGCTGCGTAGGGACCGGCGAGCCTGCGGGTCAACAGCTCAGCACCTGAGTAGATAAAAACAACGCGGAACGGCGCACAACCTCATTTCGGACCCTAATGTTAACAGAAAACCCCTTGCCCTTGGGCCCGGGCTCACCTGCCTCTGGAGTCGGGAAGACGCGCGGCAGCTGGCCGCCTCAGAGGGGCGTCCCCTCAAGCTGCTCAGCTCGTCACCGGACACTACCTAGAGCGGAGGGTCCCCTGGCAACTACGGAAGGAGGACCCGGCAAGCTGCGGCGCGCTCGCTGGGAATCTTTGGTCTCTGAGCTGCGAGAGCCACAAATCCCTCAGGTACTCGCCAGCAGCCCGTGCGTGCGCGCGCTCTCCCGCCTCGTCGCTTAGCAACTTGCGAAGCCTTCCAGCCTTCGCTACACGTCAATTCCGCCCGCCCCTACAGAGTGTGAATAGTTTTAAAGAGACTCTGTTTCCGGGTCGAGCTGATTTTACGCAGCGGAAGGTCTCTTTACCTCCCACTTTTACCCTTGGGGTAAGATAAGTCTCACTCTCACACGAGTTGGTGATGTAGCTAAAGGGTCTGTATCTCCTCCCTCGACTTCCACGTGCCTCCCTCCCACCAATTATTGGGCGCCAACAAGCGGGTCCTTCCACCTAAGCACAAATCTTCAACTCATCGCTGTCCTCCAATCACAGCGGCCCGCCCTCGGGGACTACTTTGCAATCGGCGAAGAGCGCAGGAAGAAGGGCGTGATCGAACCTCTGACCTCGGGAAGTGTAGTTCAACACTTGAAGAAAATGCGTTGAAGAATGCGCCATAATCCGGCTGCATAAACTACAGTTCCCAGAGGGCGCTGCGGTTGGGAGACGAACATTTTCTTTCTAAGAGCGTTCGCCCTCACCAAGTCAATTCCGCAGTAGAGGTGACCCGATTCCCTGAGGCTCATTTTACAGGTGCTGGAATTGTTCGCGCACTTCTTAATCATGGTGAGTGTTAGCCCCTGGATCCTGCTTACCCTCGACCTAAGCGCCCCAGTGTGGGGTTTCTTGCATTTGAAGGATTTGTGGGGCGGGGGGCGGCTGTGCAAAGCACTGTCTTTCGAGCCCTTTGGAAAAACCCGACTCATCTTTTGGGGACTGTCGCAGTGACCTAGTAATTGGGAAGGGGTTGGTTTCCACCTGGGGAGCTCTTACAAGGGCTCCGGAGAAATTTGTCCTTGGAGAGGTTTGATCTCAGTCCTGCTGCGTAGCGTGGGTGCAAAATAACCTGCAGGTTTTCTCCAAAGCACGGTACAGGGTTTGATAAGGATGATAACGTTTGACTGGGGAGGCGGGGGTGTTGGTCCTAACTTTTTTTTTTTTTTTTAATCGAGTGAACAGTATTTTTAAGGGCTTTTGTCACAAACCCCTTGAAAGCAGAAGGCCCTTAGTTGTAGATTGTGTTTACCAGGTACTTCAGATTACGATCGACATTTTCGAGAGCCGTGTTTCCGCCATATCTGATTTCATAAAATGTTATTTAAAACCTGTTCATTGATGTCCTTTTGTAATGACAGAACGTGTTGCAGTGGTGGCATCACTAGCCAAATAACTAGTGCAGATGTTCTTTGTTGGTTTGTAGGTTATGAATTCTAGAGCCACTACTCAGTGTTACACAATGTAACCATCTTGTGAAGGTCAGGATACCTAGATCATCACATCTTGTCTCTCCTGAAAGGGGGGGAGGCTGGTGAGGGAACTCTGACGTATAAATAATCTGCATGGTGTTTGAAGGTGACATTTGACATCAGACAAATTTCTCTAGTACTTTTATTTATAGTTGAAGTTATTCTTCCCCGTTATCCCAAAATACTGAGATAGGTGGGGATTATGGGGAAATATTTGAATGAATTGGAAAATTTCCAGAACCTGGAAAGACATATTTTTAAGGCAAGGGTATCACTGCCTCCTCCACCTTTATAAGGGGCCAGTGGGGACAGCTACTAATTCTCAGTCAATGTTAAACCTCAGTTTCCTACTTAAAATTTAAATGATGATTTCAGTGGTCTCTCACTTAAGAAGCTTATCAAGAATGCAGAGGTAACAGAGAACCTGAGACTTCATAATTTTGGAACTGGATGGGACCTTTAAAGATTATTTTGATGGGGGCGCCTGGGTGGCTCAGTGGGTTGGGCCGCTGCCTTCGGCTCAGGTCATGATCTGAGGGTCCTGGGATCGAGCCCCGCATCCGGCTCTCTGCTCAGCGGGGGGCCTGCTTCCTCCTCTCTCTCTGCCTGCATGTGATCTCTCTCTGTCAGATAAATAAATAAAAAATCTTTAAAAAAAAGATTATTTTGATGAATTTCCCCCTACTTCATATCTTAAAATTGACTTTATTGAAACCCAAAGAGAATGATTTACTCAAGGTCATACAGCAGTTTGCTCCCAAGAGCCTTACACTCTTTCTGTCATACCATATTGTACAATACAGACAATTACCAAGTCATTTTGAAATTTTATTTTCCGTAGCTGAGGTTCTGGAGGAACATAAAAATTCATATTGCAAATACAAACTAAAGTATTTTATCAGCATTTATATTACCTGATAGCTTTATTCCCTGCAATTCATTATATTGGAATTCTAGAATTAGAAGGGAATTTGGAAATTATTTACTCTAATTTTAAAAGTTAGCCCAGTGACCTTAAATGATTTTACCAAGGTCACAGGGAGAATCCTGGGCCCCCATTATTTTGTTGTTTTGCAACATAGTAGATAAAGACAGGTCTCACTCATGGAAGGTCACTCGGGCACCAGATAACACAGATGTCCCTAAGAAAGAACACTCCTGTCAGTTTACTGAAACTGACAGCCCTCTCAGGTGACTCAGAATCTCCTTTCCTCCTCAGGAGACCATGTGAACAATCACTGAGTTTAAAAAGAGTCCTCTTTTGTAAGCTGTTCAAAGCAGTTTTTTGTGTTTTTTTTTTTTTTTTAAAGAGGAAATAGGGAAGGACCTCAGGGATTAACTGTATGAAGGAATCTGAATGATAGTTTCTTTTTTATATTACAGAAATATATGTAAATGATAAAGTAAAAAAAGGAATACGTGGGGTTTTTCTGTAGAATAACAGAAAGAACACTTATATTCAAGCTTTACAACTGAAACTTGAGTACATGCGCAAGGCAGTCTGAATCTGCAGGAAGGTCCTTAGAGCCCTGCCAAGAGCAGAGACATTCCTCCTTTGGATCTTGGCAGACTGCCCAGATATCTAAGCAAAGAATAGTAACTTGTCTTCACACTGTAACATTGTAGAAAGTCAGCAGCAATCTCCCACCCTCCTGCCATTCTACTGCAATGTTGCAAAGAGCAAAAAGAACCAAATAGGCACATCCTTTCCGATTTCATAATCAAACATTCAGGCATTTACTAGGCTTCATCCTACTTTTAGTAAGATAGAATTACCTATCTGTGAAAATAACTTGTTCATAGACCTAGAAGAAGGAAACTGCTGAGATGGAATTAGCAGCTCTTCATTAGCTGGCCACAAGCACTTCACTGAGGACTGTGATACTGGGAGCACATTTTTTTTTAGCAGCTAAACCTAAGATTGACTACATTATTGTGTTCTAACCATCTACCTGTAATCTTTACAGATTGTGATACTCACTTTCCCCCTTATTTCTTATCTTGGCTTGCTTTACGTTGAAGTAGCATGTTTTATTAATTCAGCAAATACTTGTGAACACTGTAATGGAGCACAAATTTGAGGCAAAGGCAGACTTCCCTCACAGCAAGGCTGTGGTGGTTCACAGTCTAGTAGAGAGTAACAGACATATAAGTAGAACACCACAGGGTAGAAGAATCCTTAGAGGAAAATTCTGTGGTGACAGAGATCTATAATTCTAGTATTGGCAACATACTGTTCTTAATGCTTTTTATGTTAACTTTCAATCTGCACAACTACCTTATTTGTTAGGTACCTGCTATCATTGTCTCCATTTTACTGTGGGGAAACTGAATGCAGAGGTTAAGTAACTTGTCAAAAGCACACAGCTGATGAGTTGTAAAGTCAGGATTTGAACCCAGAACATCCAGCTCTGGAGGCTATCTCTCTATTATACTCTGCCACCTCTCTAGACCCCTGTTTTAGGAAATTGGGTTATCCTCTTGTTTCCTGCATATAGTTCACTAATGGATTATCTGGCCTGAAATAGTACCAGGTACATAATAGAGATCCAGTAGTGTATTGTTTAATGAATGAAGTAAGATAACAGTTTATCAATTGATTAATAAAACTATATCATTAGAACTAGGACATAATTTTCCTAACTATAGATGGAATTATTCTGATCACTAAGTTTCCAACCCTCTCAATGCAAATATATATGAATAAATTACCTTAACCAGTTTTTTAGAGCATGTTAGGTTTGCTTCCAAACAACTCTTTTACATTTCCAAGTTTGGGGTAGTGATTTTACAAGATCCAGCCATTCCTTCATCAAGTATTTGAGCTCCAATTATGTGGCAGGCATTGTTGTAGGCAGTTGGAATACAGTAGTAAATAAAACAGACAAAGCCCCTGTCATTAAGGAGCTTGCATTCTAAAGAGAAATTCTTTAGAATTTAGAAATTAGAATTTAAAAATTTAGAATTCAGAAATTCTTCCTCTATTCCCTTTTTCTCATCTACTCCAAGGGAAGAGGGGAAAATGACAGAATTAAAAACATGTAAAGGCCATATGATAAAAAAAAATAACCATACATGATAACTTTAGCATTCCTTATAAACCTGACATCTGTTTGGAAACATAAGACTGTCTTGAAAAAAAAAAAAAAAAAGGGTAATTTGGGGAATTACCGTATTTTGTCTTTTTAGGGGTATGAAGGCCTAGGGGAAAAGTTGGAAAAGAAAATGGGGAAGAGACTCAGAAGTTCAGGGAGTAAACTCTGTAGTTTTCTCCTTTTTTGCACTCACATCCTGGTCACACATCTGTGAGGAAAAAATATACATAGTCTGCTACATACAGATTCATTTCTCTACAGCAGTTGACACTTCTTTCCTTAGAGTTTTTTCCTTTGATTTCTCTGGGTGTCAAATTGCTAAATACTTCTGACCTTCAGAGGTTAGGATTGGAAGGTCATAGCACATAGTCTCCTTCCATCCCAAAGACATGACTCACCTGGAAAAGGAAATTCTAAATATAAAGAAATCAAAGACTTCTGCCCCATTCATTTCAGTGGCCCACTTCTTTCATGCAGGTAACAATAGAGGTGACTCAGTGAAAGTCCATTTACACAGTATTGTCAAGGAAGGGAACAGTCCACCTTGATCAGATTTGTACATCTAATGTATCCACTAAGTTTCCAAACATTTTTTTTTTTTAAGATTTTATTTATTTGTCAGAGAGAGAGCAAGAGTGAGCACAGGCAGATAGAATGGCAGGCAGAGGCAGAGGGAGAAGCAGGCTCCCCGCTGAGCAAGGAGCCCGATGCGGGACTCGATCCCAGGACGCCGGGATCATGACCTGAGCGGAAGGCAGCCGCTCAACAAAGTGAGCCACCCAGGCGTCCCGTTTCCGAACATTTTTGTTCAGCTCTTTTTAATATAAATATTTCTGTCTTTTTAATTATCTGAGCTTCTTTTTTTTTAGTGACTCAGGATCATCATTTTGAATATTAGTTATTATTTGTGTCCATATGTCTGTATTTTGTTCAGGGTCTGTTGAGGTCTATAAGGCAACTTCTGTTACAACTATTATGCTCTTTGTACTTCCCCTCTTTTAAAATTACTTTTCCTTTGGAATCAGGTTGTCAAATGTCACTGTATTGTGATAATAGTTATTTAACGGTAAAATTTATAATAATCCAGTATTCACTTGCTTATCTTTCTCTTTAAATAAAGAATAAAGACTTATTTTTCCTCCTTCAGGTAGTCAAGTCGAATCATGATTAGTAGTTTTATTAAAACTTCTGACTCATTGTAAGTGGAAAATTTTGACCACTGTCACTCGTCCTCTTTCTGGTGTGAGGGATTCTATTCTAGCAGATGGGGAGTGGGGGGATTTGCATAAGAGGATTTATGAGGTTCTAGTTGCTGCCAGAGTTTGTATCACCATATAAGGCACATCAACTCTTTTGGGCCTATTTCAGTGGCAAAATAGCCTTAAAGAGATGGATAAGACTTTGTAAGTAACTCCAGGATAACAGTGAGAGTTAAGTAATACTGCATAAATATCTAGCCAAAGGACACATGTTCCAGAAGTTGCTCAGCTGATTTGTGCATGCTGTATTTACTGGGACAAGCCTGGAATAAGTTTATCTTCCACTAAGCCAAATGTGAAGAGACTTTAAAATTTTACATAAACTTCTGAAGTATGGGGTTGTCTTATTAGAGAGAAAATCCTGAATGTCTTTAGGGCAAAATAGCATTTTTAAATAAGATGTTAATTAATGGGTCTCTTTCATTACAGTCTGAACCAATCAGAGTCCTTGTGACTGGAGCAGCTGGCCAAATTGCATATTCCCTGCTGTACAGTATTGGAAATGGATCTGTCTTTGGTAAAGACCAGGTAGGGGAACTCTCTATGAACTGCAAGTCAAAATAAGAATATTGTCAATAAACCCTGTATTTAGTTTCAAAGAAATATTTTAATGACAAAAGGGATGGGTTATCCCAATAATTATACGGGGCACACTGCTATAAATGTAAGCTGGTATCTAAATATGTACCCCTCCAGCCATTGAAAATGCTTTGCGTAGTAACTATTCTGCATACTTTATTTAGTTGACTTGGTTCAGCCAGCAGATAATGGTCTCTGGAAGATTTTCACTAGTAACAGTAACTATTAGGGAGAGTCATGTGGGAGAGAAAGTTGCTGAATTAGCACTAACTTAATGATAAATGGACTTTAGACCCAAAATAGTCAGAAGGCAGATCTGTTTTCCAGTTTAAAGAGACACCCCCTATTCTTTTTTTTTTAAGTATAATGACACCCCCTTTTCTTCTTATTCCACTAAAATCCTTTCTAAAGTGTGCATTTATACCTTCTCTTCACCCATAGATAGCAGGTTCATCCCTCATGTCAGATAATATTTAGGTTTCCGTGAACTAAAATTTACAAGAGGACTTTTTTGTGACTAAATGATATAACCTACACTGACAGATGTTGTCCTTACTATTTATTTGGCAGCCAATAATTCTTGTGCTGTTGGATATCACACCCATGATGGGTGTCCTAGATGGTGTCCTAATGGAACTGCAAGACTGTGCCCTTCCCCTCCTGAAAGGTGAGTTGAGGGGGTGGAGGATAAAAGGATTTTATAGTATTTTATGTCTTTCAAAAAACAGGTTTAGATTTTTAACTAGCCTCTCAATTAGAAACTATTTCAAAAAAGTGTTTTTTGTTGTTTTTTGAGCTACAACTATTTGGTAAGATGTATACCAAGAATAAGTAAGGGTAAAAGCAAGAAGTAACCAATGTCAGTTAAGAGACTATGCTTTTTTCCAACATGCTTATAATTTACCTTACTAATTAAGCATAATATTGCACAAGGGTTATACACTTGAGATTGTCTGCATTGTGTTGTTATTTGAAATGTATTTAAAAAGCAGTAGTAATGCCTAAAATACGCAGCTCTAAATGATGTCTTCCAGACTTATACATTACCCAGAGGCTAGAAATTGTTTGGTCCCTCACATGTAGTCCTAACCCACAGCCAGTCATCAGATTGAGATACAGTATAAATTGCTCTAATCATATGCTGCATAGTTTGAAAAAGCCCATGAGAGTTCTGCAAAGAGCCGTTAGGAATCATTGAAATATTACACAAATGTAAGATAGAAGTCTTAAATTTGATTGACGGCTTCATTCAAATGTTAGGTCAACTTGTAAATTAATTTGAATATTTTTCTTTAGGTATCCCTTCATTACTATCATTTTTTTTTTGTAAGGATTAATTAATAATGCTCTCCCAAGTTTGCACAGAGCAAAATATATACACATCCAATGGAAATCATGCTCAGAGGGGTGCCTGGGTGACACAGTGGGTCAAGTGTCCACCTCTTCTTGGTTTCAACTTGCGTCATGGTCTGGAGTTCTGCATCGAGTTCCACCCTCAACAGGAGTCTCTCAATCTTTCCCTCTCCCTCTATCCTACCCCCACATATTGCATGTTTGTGGATCTCACTTTCTCTCTTTCTCTCTAAGATAATAGGTGAATAAACAAAAAAAAAAAAAAAATGCTCAGAATTCATATGTCCATTCAATAAACAATTACAAAGGGGTACTCTCTTGTCTAAATCATTTGGTTGCATAGTTATATAAGAGAGAGCATTGCCCTGCCAAGCTATTCTGCTGGCTCCCTTTCCTCATGCTCTCTTTCTTTTTTTAAACTGAAGTATAGTTGACACACAACTCACCCTCTATTTCCGAATCAGCTTTATTGCATTGTCACATTTTTATTCCTTTCTCTGCTGAGTTCTTTTGCTCTCTAATGGGTCCAGGTTACAGTCAGCTTGTCCTTAGTCAGCTGAATATGACAGGGAGTATAGAGTCTGCAAATAAGTATGCATGGCTGGGAAGAAGATTCCCCTCACTAACTGGTGTTTCTTTGTATACCTATTGGGGGCTCTACAGCAGCCTTACTGTAACACAGTTTGACTCCCCTAAAAACTTACCAATGACAATGCTGAATCCTGGTTGGCTTAGTCCATTTGGGCTACTATAACAAAATACGATAGACTGAGTTGCTTATAAACCACAAAAATTTAATTTTCATAGTTCTTGAAGTTGGGAAATCAAGATTAAGGCATATTCACATTCTGGTGAGAGGCCATTTCCTGGTTCCATCTTCTTCCTGTGTCCTCAAGGCAGAAGGGGTGAAGAATCTCTCTGAGACCTCTTATAGAAGGCCATTAATCCCATTCATGAGCGATCTACCTTTATAACGTAATCATCTTCCACAGGCCCTGCCTTTTAATACCATCACATTGGGGATTAGGTTTCAGCCTGAATTTTGTGAGGGACAGAAACATTCAGTCTATAGTACTGATCATGGCCTTTTTAATACTGTCAGTAAAGGGGAGTGATGATGTATGTTCTTTAATCAAAGAGTAAGTAGTATATGTTTACTGGACTAGCACAGGGAATAGTGGTTGACCTCTTGACCAGCCTGGGCTGGAATTACAGGTTCACTGCTTTTTGATGGCAAATAAACCTCCTTAAACCTCTTTGTCTTCATAAAATACTAAGATTAAATTTGATACAACAAAATTTGTAGTGTTGTTCCTGGCATGAAGCTCCTCAATAAACATTATTTTGAATCTGTGATTGATATCTTAGATCTTAAGGTAATCACAACTTAAAGGTTAGGTAAATTAATTTCTCCTTCATGTTATCTTTGGTAATTGGTTTGAATAACAAGTGTTGCACAGAGTTGAAAGTTATATTATGTTTTGCATCATACCTGATCATAGAACAAAAGCTGTAGAGTTTTCAATCTTGAAATGATTACTGAAATAGGAAAAGCAAAATTAATTTACATTTTATTATGTTTGTTGATTATATAACTTTTCCTTTCTTAGGCCCCTAAAACTTTTATCATTGTGCTATGTAAAGTAAACATTTGCTACAAAGTGAAAGAATTACTGGGGAGGTTCAGTGTGAAAAAGAAAACCTCAGACTTTGGTGTTTCATTAGCTCTACATATTTATTGCCCTGTTCACAGATGTCATTGCAACAGATAAAGAAGATGTTGCCTTCAAAGACCTGGATGTGGCCATTCTTGTGGGCTCCATGCCAAGAAGGGATGGCATGGAGAGGAAAGATTTACTTAAAGCAAATGTGAAAATCTTCAAATGCCAGGGTGCAGCCTTGGAGAAGTATGCCAAGAAGTCAGTTAAGGTGACCAATATAGTATTTTATGGGGTTTCTATTATCAGCATATGAAATTTTTTCTTTTAGCATTTAAGTAAAGACAAAATTATTTGCTTTCTCCCCCCATTACTTTTCTGCAGTGGTCAGTAAATACAGATAGTGTTTTACTTGATAAGCTCTCCTTTTCTGAGTTTTTTTTTTTATTATGTAGAAATCTTTATTTAGAGGTTCTCCAAAATATTTTGTCCATTACTGTGATACGGAAATTTACTGTTAATTTACAGACCTATAGAGAAGGCACAGAACCTTCTGGTGCCTTTTTGATGCATGGGAATATTTGTTCAGATGTTTGGATTTGTGTGTATGATGGTAGGGAGAGATGGCTGTAAGCTGTGTTCTCAGCATTGAGATGGTGACTTCTGAAATGCTCAGATTTTTCTTAATCCAGAGAAATTTGATATATTTGTCTTTTGAGGAGTTGGTTGGTATTACTTCCTCTTCTCTTTGTGTGCAAGCTACTTTAGTTTCTGAATTTGCCTTACTTAATATTACAATAAGGCCTCCTTTTACCAAATAAGTAAACAAAAAGGCTTGTTGGTTAGAGGTTTTACTGATTTTGTTAGACTTGTTCTTCCCAGTCCTGACTTTAAACAAAGGTAAAAGAAAATGTTTAAGATTTTAAAGTTGCTAGTTACGATGTTCTATTATAATATTTTATACATACCTGAATTTTTGCTTTCTGTAGAATTCATCTTAAATAGCGTACCTTTATTTTCTGTGATCACTAACAGAAAATAGTAGAAATGAGTAGAAATTCATGGGTCTCTTAATAAAAAATGACAGCATTGTTTGGACTGATCCAGGCTGCTTAGAGCTGTGCTGCTTGCACTATAATCACCCCTCAGCTAAGTGTCCTTTTTGGAAAAATATTTACTGACACTGGAGTACTTAGGGGCATTAGAGTATCAGATCTTTAGCTTGTTCTCCAATGGGCCAGGAAGACTAAGGGTACTGTGTGTGTGTGTGTGTGTGTGTGTGTGTGTAGAGGGAGAGAAATGGAAAAAATTAGGAAATCTGGGTAAAGAGGATGTGGGAGATAGTCTTTGTAATAAGCTCACAGCTTTTCAGTAAGTTTGACATTATTTCCCAGTAAGTTTATAGTTTTATTAAAGAATCTAAAACTTAAAAGGTTAAGTACATGTGGACATCTTCCTATACTGTATCATAATATAGTATATCCTGTACACTTCCCCAGTTAAAAAAAAAAAAGTAGCCTGAAGTGCTTTCTGCTAAGGATTGATTCAAAAGGTATAGAGGAGATAGGATTTGGTAATCTGTATTCTAGCAAACCCCAGTTAATTCTTAGGATTAGGCAAGATTTAAAAATTCCTTTAATTAATAAAAAGAAATCATTGTCCTAAAGTTAAACTGCTCAAGTAGAATTTCTTTCTTGGACTAGTTTTATAAGAAGGAAAATTTTATGAATGAATTGTTCTCTCAGAGCCTTTGATTGCATGTTTGTGTGTCGTGTGTGGTAAAGAGATATATGCTCTGTCTCTGTTCTGGCACAAAACAAAATGGATAGACATGTACCTTTGGTCTTGAATGCTGCCACCTGGAAAGCAACTTGTATACGTGTTGGTTGCTTTATTAAAGAAAGACATGTTTTCAGTAATCACACCAGACACCAGCAGTGGAGTGGAAATACTATGGAAACTATAGTGGTAACTATACTTAGCTCGTACAAACTTGATACAAAGGCTACATGTTGCACATTTATCAGTCATATTCTAAGATAGTTTAGTTCATCAGTATATGATGTGTAACTTCACTGTGCCTCCCATATATCCTAGGTTATCGTGGTGGGGAACCCAGCCAATACCAACTGCCTGACTGCCGCCAAGTCGGCACCGTCCATTCCCAAGGAGAACTTCAGTTGCTTGACTCGTCTGGATCACAACCGAGCTAAAGCTCAGGTAGAAAAACACCTTTTAAAATCTTGAATGTTCATCTTTAAAACCTTTTTCTCACACTTTTGAAGTAGCTAAAGCTTACTTTTTTGTTTTTGTTTAGTAGGAAGCTATTCTTTTTTTTTTTTTTTTAAGATTTTTATTTATTTACTTGACAGAGATCACAAGTAGGCAGAGAGAGAGGGGGAAGCAGGCTCCCCGCTGAGCAGAGAGTCCAATGCGGGGCTCGATCCCAGGACCCTGGGATCATAACCCAAGCCGAAGGCAGAGGCTTAATCCACTGAGCCACCCAAGCGCCCCCAAGTAGGAAGCTATTCTAATTTGTTAGGGAGTCTTTGCATCTAGACTCTTAGGGAGGCTGAACTTGTACTTAACTTTCTTAACTATAGTTCATTTGCTAACTATGCCAAAATACTGTTCCTAATGTCCTTACTATAGGGGTTAAAAAAACCAGTTATTAGGGGCGCCTGGGTAGCTCAGTCATTTTAAGTCTCCAACTCTTGATTTTAGCTCAGGTCTTGATCTCATCAGGGTCATGAGTTTAGATCCTCCCTGGGGCTCCATGCTGGGCATAGAGCCTACCTTAAAAAAATCGGTTATTAGTATAATTAACAGGACAATACATAGTTTATTTTTGCCAGATATATAGAACATTATAAAAAAGATTTGAGCTTTTTGTGTTTTGTGTGGTTCTGCTTCCTTTTTCCCTATAGCTAACCCATCAGATTCAGATTTTTTAATGTTTAATTTTATATTTAATATTTTTATATCTTTTTAATATTCTACATGTTTCCATAAAACGTTCTACTTTGAACTATTTAGAAACTAAATTTTGATTGTTCTCAAGTTTCCTTACCCCTTGGAGTTTCAGATAAATGTGCCAAGGGGTCAGTGACCAGTAGCTCTTCGAAAAATGAGGCGCCACCTCTGATCATTTGTGCTGGTTTCCTAGGCTTTCTCGGGTCTAGATGATCCCAGTGCCCTTCAAAGCCGTAACAGAGTTCTAGTTTCTTGGACATAACCTCTTTCCTTTTTCCCTAGCAACTTTCTGGCTGTATCTCCTCATCCACAGGTCATCACTGTTAGATAGGTCTATGAATTCAGTCCTTTTTCTTCTAAAGAAGACAGTTTTGTTTAGTTTGAAGAAAACATTTTATCAAAAGATGGTGTGAGGTCTAAGTTGAAAAACCACCGCTTTAAACTGAGAATTGATCATCTTCCAGCTTTGGAGTTACCCAGTAACAGAGAAAAGAATTGACATTTGTTAAGCCTCTACCCTAAGCTGAATGCTCTGTGTGTAACTTATCATTTCATTCTTTTAATACCTATATGAGATATGTCATTATCTCTGTTTTATACACAGAAACCTGAATCCCAGAATGGTCTGGGATCATAGTCATATAGCTAGTAAATGATGAAGCCAGCTAGATTTGCTGGACTCCCAGATCCTTAGGTGTGTTCTTACGTAAAGAGATTATGTGGCCTAAGTCCACTTACTGGCTCTGTGACCTTGAGGAATTGTATTCAAAGTATAAAATGGGATAATAATTCTACCTCAAAGGGAGGTTATGTGGATTAAATGAAATATGATCTATGTTAAGTTCTTTTATGGTACCTGTCACATAATAAAACTCAATAAAGATTGGCTGTATTTAGTAGTAATGATTTTTATTAGCAGTGTTAATTTCTTTTTTTTAAGACTATTTATTTGACAGAGATCACAAGTAGGCAGAGAGGCAGTCAGAGAGAGAGAGGAAAAAGCAGGCTCCCCACTGAGCAGAGAGCCCGATGCGGGGCTTGATCCCAGGACCCTGAGCTGAAGGCAGAGGCTTTAACCTACTGAGCCACCCAGGCACCCCAGCAGTGTTAATTATTAAGAGGCCTATAACTAAGAGTTGAGAAGAACCACACCTCATATATCTCCTTGAAAATTCCATTAATTTAGAAGGTCATTAGATAATCTGTTAGGTTGCAGATATTTCCTGTGGGGTTTTAGGCTGTGAACTGGGTCTTTTTCCTTACTTTTTAGCTAAAGTTGGGGGGTGGGGGTAGAAAGAATGGGAGTTCATTTGAATAAGTGGAGGCAGAAGATTGTGTACTACAAAACAGTCATGAAGGAAAAGATGGTTTTAGGTGGTACATTTGTAGGTTCTAGATGGCCAGATGGTAACTTACTTGCAACAAGGGAAAAGAGGTAAAATGACTCCACTGAAAAACTTGGTTTTTACTGTTTCAACTGAGGCATTGGTGGAGGCAGGCACTGGAAAATTCTGCTTCCAGAGGTACTACTAAGTGACACTTTGTCCCAGTGCCCAAAACAGTTCTCCCTGTAGGGGCAAAAGTCTGAGTGAGGAAAGAGAATAGTAGTAGTCTTGTTAGATTTTAACTTTTGGCATATGTTCCAGTATGTCAGTCTGGCATAGTGAGAACTTTTGGCAAGTTTTTGAAAAAGCAGTTTCTTCTTCCTGTAGGAGTTGTTCATCCAGTGAGAAAAATAACAAGCTCAAAGACTTAATTTCTTACATGAATGTTGCTAGCCTTACATAATTCATTTTGGAAATCAGAAGACCTAGCTCCCTAGTGACTGTTCATCACCTGCAGAATTCCCCTGTGTATTTGCAAACCAGAGCTGCATATGAATGCCAACAGGGTATTTTGGCAATAAAACTAATAGCTGGTATGGAGGTACGGAAGAGCAGGAGGAATTACTGGGCTGGAGAATTAGTCCAAAACTGTTTAACAGAGCTACATGTAGGACATGAAAGATCGAAGGGAGCAAGGAAGTGGAATCCTGGATACATGTTAATTTAGACTAGCTCTAACATGAATGAAATTCAGAGACTGCATCTGCAAAGTATTGACTTTGCTCTCCACTCAGAAGTGAATTAGCTCAAGAAAAAATAAAAAGTGGAAGTAGGCAGCAGGACAAAGAAAGTAAGGAGTTTCCTGTAGCTTCATCATACTTTGGAGTAGTTAGGGCTGACATTCAGCAAAATTACAGGTTCTAAGTTCTTGGTAATAGACATCTTGGGTTACTTGCCTCAGGTAAATTTTCCTTTTTCTCTGTGATACTAGCTAAATAGAAGTAAGGGCAGTTCTTCCTAAGTCCTTGAAGGTCATGGCACACACAGAAAATAGTACTTACTGCACAGCACACTCCTGTTCCTGCACCACTAAGCAGATGGGTTGCTGGATTCTCTAGAAACCAACTGTCCAGCTAATTTGTGAGACTAAATGGTAAATAGCCCTAATACTTACAGAACTCTAGATGAAGCAGGCTTTAGCTGAGAAGTGATTTTAAATATCAAAAACAGAATTTTAAGAGAATTAAAATCATTTAACTATTCTAGGATTTAAGAAGTCTCAGCATTAGGGTCATAGTGAAAGTAAACACAATTGGATTCTTACTTGACTGAGTAAATTAGTATAATGATGACTCAAGTCACTGCAAACATTTCAGGTATTGGCCTTTTTCATCAGTATCCTTTTTGTTTGGTTGGTTGCTGTTTTATTTTTACTTTTTATTTTGGTGTAATTATAGACTCAGAAGAAGTTAAATAGTACAGAGAATCCCACGTCCCCATCAACTCACTTCGCCCATCGGTAACATGTTCCATGTCTATAGAGCTTTTTTAAAACTAGGAAATTGACTAAACTACACACAACACTATTAATAGATTCACTCAGATTTCTACAGTTTTTACATTCATTTCTTTCTCTTTAATCACATACGTAGATTACTATAATCACCACAGTGAAGATACAGAACTGTTTGATGACCCATAAGAGAACCTCCTAATGCTGCCTCATTATAGTTACGCACTCCCTCTCCATTCCTAAGCTCTGACAACCATTTATCTGTTCTACATCTAAATTAATTGGGTCATTTTAGAAGGTCACAAAAATAGAATCATGTAGTGAGTAAGAGACCTTTTGAGACTGACTTTTTTCATGCAAAAACAGTGAACTCTGATGCAGCTATTTTTTTCTCCCATTTTTACCATAATATAAAAGAAGGAAAAATCACCCACAACGATACCCTAACACATCAGCTCATAAAATCATAAAAATTTTTTTCTAAAACATACCCTTCTGGTTCATCACAATTCTGCTATCTAAGAACAAATTATGCATACAACTAACCATAATTTCTTTTTGCACATTCCCTTTTTAGGTGAATATCAAAAAACGGATTTTGTCCATTTATATCTTTTTTTTTTTAAATACTTTATTTATATATTGACAGAGAGATCACAAGTAGGCAGAGAGAGGGGGAAAGCAGGCTCCCCACTGAGCAGGAAGCCCGATGCGGGGCTCGATCCCAGGACCCTGAGACCACGACCTGAGCTGAAGGCAGAGGCTCAACCCACTGAGCCACCCAGACGCCCTATTTATATCTTTCAAAACATAATTTTCGAACCTTACCTGTGGATAGTGTACTACACAATATAATTGATAGTCATGTGACTACAAGGCATGCCGGATCTTTTTTTTTTTTTTTTTTTTTAAGATTATTTATTTGACAGAGATCACAAGTAGGCAGAGAGGCAGGCAGAGAAGTGGGGGGAAGCAGGCTCCCTGCTGAGCAGAGAGCCCAATGTGGGACTCAGTCCCTGGACCCTGAGATCATGACCCAAGCCGAACGCAGAGGCTTAACCCACTGAGCCACCCAGGCGCCCCGGCATGCAGAATCTTAAAGTGATTTTTATTTGTTTGCTTTTTACATTTTTTAAATTTATTTTTAAGTAATCTCTATACCCAACATGGGGCTCGAACTCTGAGGTCAAGCGTCACATGCTCCCCCAACTAAGCCAGCCACGTGTCTTCTTAAATGCTTTTTAAACCTATAGCTAGAAACTGTCATATTTGGTATCATTTTAGTATTTTATTTAATTCTTTAAATTCTTTCCTTTGGTTTCCTAATCTGTAAATTGAAGACAACCATATTTTTAGTAATCTGAGCCTCTTTCTACTACAAAATTTCATATTTAAGATCACTTGAAAATTAGCTAATTTAGATATGTGGTATATAAAAAAAATTTTACCTAAATATGGAGAAATTCCCATACTCTAACCTGATTGCTCAGAAGTGCTGAGGAGACATCTCCAAGTAAATACAATAAAACAAAGGTCACATCTATGTATTCTTAAGCTCTTGCTTGGTGTTTTATGTTGGCGTTTTGTGTTTAATAAACCCCCTGTACTGATAAGTTAATCATAAACTGTAGGATGCTCTCTACTCTTAAATATTCTAGCCTGTAATGTTTCAGGTTCACATTTTGTTTATACTGCTAGGCTTTGACGAAATTACCAAGCAATATTTCTTTCTTTTTTTTTTAATACAGATAGATAAAACTTGTGGGTTCTCTTGAAGTTTCAGAGGCCTTAAAGATGTTTGTCATACAGGCACAGTTTGAAATAAAAAGCATTTGTCTTAGTAATGCATTTGTTTTCTGTTTCACTAGATTGCTCTTAAACTTGGTGTGACTTCTGATGATGTAAAGAATGTCATTATCTGGGGAAACCATTCCTCAACTCAGTACCCAGATGTCAGCCACGCCAAGGTGAAACTGCAAGGAAAGGAAGTTGGTGTTTATGACGCTCTGAAAGATGACAGCTGGCTCAAGGGAGAATTCATCACCGTAAGAAAAATCTCTTAACAGCCAAGCATAGAGAACTCTGGAGAGAGACACCACATTGCTGACCCCAACTGTCTCTCCAAGACTGTCTCCAAGTGTCTCTCCATTTGGTGGTGTGGTTCTCAAGGAGAGCAGGCCTTTCACGGTTTTTCTGATGACTACATACAGAGCCAATCATGATCCTATGTGATTTGATCTGCTGTGTGGCAGTCAAGATTGATTGCTAAAGTGGGGAAAAACTAGAGATCCTTCTAGTCCTCCGGTTAATCTTTATAAAGAGATCCATTTCTCTGTGTGGAGTGTAGTAAACTTTCTATATGGATTTGTAGTTTTCTTTTTTCAAAAAGACACACTTATAACTGAAATAGGTTGGTAAGGCCCATGCTGGGTAATTGTATGATTTGGGGAAGGGAATACATTAAACTGTGGCTGCGGTCTCTCACTCCAGGGTTAGTTTGGTAGTGATGAAAATTGTCCTTTCATGATCAAGTAATGCTGTCTCTGCCTGTCCCCAACCAGACTGTGCAGCAGCGTGGTGCTGCTGTCATCAAAGCTCGAAAGCTCTCCAGTGCGATGTCTGCTGCGAAAGCCATCTGTGACCACGTCAGAGACATCTGGTTTGGAACCCCAGAGGTGACGACTCCATGATTTGCACAGGCCACTCTTTGATTTTTGTCCTCTGATGCTGTGATATGAAAAGAACATAACCTTGCAGTTAGGCAGGTTAGGTTTATATCCCAGATCAGCTGCCTATGAGCTGAATAATCGTGGGAAAGTTAATTAACCTTTGGTTTTCTTTTATGTGGCATTTACCTTAGGGTTGTTAAGGATTAGATGAGAGAACTAGAAAACACCTAGCACACCTGGTGGACGTGATTTTTTTTTTTTTTTTTTCTTAAAACTTCTATTGGGCCAGAGCTTCCTCATTTATAAATGAGGATTATGTTTCTCTGGCTTACTTTACAGGGATTAGGAGAGTGGAGTGAGATAATACCCATAAAAGTTACCCTGTCAGGGATGTGCCTGGTGATGCTTCCCTATACAGTATTGAAGTTACACACGTAGTAAGAAAGCATCACCAGGTTTAGTTTTGTTAATTCATTTGTCATTTGGTAGCATAAACTAATCCCTAAGCACCCCAAGAATGTGAAACATTGATTGTCATTTTCAGGGAGAATTTGTGTCCATGGGCATTATCTCTGATGGCAATTCCTATGGTGTTCCTGATGATTTGCTGTACTCCTTCCCTGTTACAATCAAGGTAAAGTATTTTGGGGTTATTTCCTTCTGTCCCATTCTGAGAAAGTAGTTGCATGTTTTTATTAATACTGGTATAATTTAGGAAGTTTTTCCTTTACTAAATTAGACATTTTTCTCAACTTTAAAATTCTGCAAAGCACAACTTCGGGTTACTAAAAGATTGAAATTAATCTAGAAAGCAAGATTCAACTCTTGATATTACACACTTTGTTATTATGACTCTAATACTGGATATCTACCAATAGTACCTTACTTTTATTATAGCCATACTAAAGGCATTAGGTTTTTTTTAATGTTTGCTGATAAAATCCTCTCTTAAAGATTTTTTTCTGGATTCAGTGAGTTTTAAATTTAAGTGTTGAACTTTTATCAGAATTATCTGTTAAGATCTGGATTTTGATTTCTTTAGAATCAGTCTTTAAAAACAGATACTCCTGTAGCTTTAAGTTCAGTCTGAGTTGTTGCTTGCTGGAAGATCAGTTCTAGTTTAATTGTAAATCTTTTATTTGCAATTATTTTCAAACAGAATAAGACCTGGAAAATTGTTGAAGGTCTCACTATTAATGATTTCTCACGTGAGAAGATGGACCTAACAGCAAAGGAACTGGCAGAAGAAAAAGAAACTGCTTTTGAATTTCTTTCTTCTGCCTGACTAGACAATCATTTTGATGTTACTAAAGGCTCTAAAGCTGAAGAATCTAAATGTCGTCTTTGATTCTAGTACCAAATAACAATAATGCTAAACTTAAATTACTTGTGAAAAACACCACATTTGAAAGATTGTATGCTTCTTGGTATAAATTTGTGACAGTTTATCATCATGCTGTTAGTGCCGCATCCTAAATAAAATATATATTCAAATGAAGATGACTCAGACTCTTATTTCCAGCTGACATTTCATTGCTCTTCAAAAAGCAAACTTGCATGTTTCCCAGCTTGGGGTTATTTTTTTTTTTTTTTTTTTTTTTAACTAGAGGAAGGTATTAAAGACAGAAAATGTTAAAAAGTAAAGGTTAATTCTCTTCTATTCAATTTTTTTTTTTTTTTTTAAGAGGGAGCAGGATGAAGGGCAGAAGGAGAGGGAGAGAAACTCAAGAAGCAGGCTCCACGCCTGGTGCAGAGCCCCTCACAGGGCTCGATCTCACAACCCTGAAATCATGACCTGAGCCAAAATCAAGAGTCAGGATCTTAACTGACTGAGCCACCCAGGCACCCCTCTCTTCTATTTAAATAGGATAGGAAAATCGCCTTGATAATGAATCAATCTATTCGAGAATATATTTTTAAACATTACCTACATTAGGCTATTAAATACTCGGTTTTTAAATCTTGACGGTTAGTTCATGCTTTGTGGATAATGTAATTTTAACATTATCTGTTAATTAGGTTGCAGAAATACTGTTACCAGTTTAAAGCCATTTGATGAAATTACAACAATCATTTTTCATGATGGAAGGAAAAGTAATCTTCCCTTGATGTATTACCATATAGCAGATAAGGAATAATTTACATTTCATAACTGGTAAATGCCATAGAAATGTATGTTAGTGGGAATGTTCTCAATCTAAGCTTATAACTAGAAACAGTATTGTTCAAAAAATTAGTCTTTTTTTTCCAAAATTCATCAGGACAGAGACCTCTATCTTTTCATTCTTGTACTTAATTCACTCTACATAATAGACAATATCCTAAATCTCTCAGGGCCTAGTCTAGTGCTCTTCATGGGTACTCAAATACTTAGTTGGATTTGTAACATAAAACTACCCATATCAGGGCACCTGGGTGGCTCAGTTGATAAGCGTGTGCCTTTGGCTCAGGTCATGATCCCAGGGTCCTGGGATGGAACCCCTCATCAGGCTCTCTGCTGGGTGGGCTTTTCCCTCCCTCTCCCACTCCTGCTTGTGTTCCCTCTCTCACTGTGTCTCTGTCAAAATCTTAAAAAAAAAAACAAAAAACTATACCATTTCATATTTCAGATGTAGAAAAAAGAGAAACCAGTGAGTAAAAAGTGGTTTTAGAACTGTTGTTAATCAGATGCATAAAAACAAAATTTCATATGAATCCATTTAGGTTTTATATAAAAGAAGCATGAATGTGTTCCATTTATTAAATTATTCTCTCTCAGTTCCAAACACACCCTTCTATACTTGCTTATGATACTGGGTTGGGACTCTGCAAACATGTCTTTACCAGCTGCTCCTTGAGTTAAAAACCTGCAAAGAAAGGGTACTAGAAGGAGCCCAGCAGGCTGAGGAGGAAGAAGAAACATAGCCATGCTCCTCCTTGTTTGCTTCTTTTATCATTACCTTCACTCCACTTAATAAATAAGCCAGAAAACAAGAAAACAAGTCAAACTTGTCTTTAAAAGAACAATTAATGGGAAGCATGAAGGCAAAAAATTTAATGTACATTTTTTAAATGTCATATGAAGAAAAAATGTACACAAGTTACAAGAGCTAGAACACATGATAGAACTGGAAGACGTATAAATAAAATTAACTCAATAATGTGTCCACATCTATTTTGTCATCCGTTTGTGTGAACTGGCCTATTATTTGATTCTATAAATTAACATCAACAACTTCCCTAAAATCAGGGGTCACATAATCAAATAGTAACAAGGCTTTGGAGAGATCTGGTAGATTACTCGTAGAAACAGTTTCTTACCAACTGCTTCTAAAGCATGACTTTTTGTTTGAATATTCACATTGGGAAGCTGATCACCTCCATATGCCATTTCTTTATGCTATTCACTCTGTCACCTTAACCAAGAGAGCAAAGCATTTTATTGAGTCCTCTCAATGGACTTCCCAGGCACAGGATATTGTGCCCTTAAGAAACATGATAATTTGTGAAAAGCCCAGGCCTTTTGTAAGGATTTTACTAGAACTTTATGAGAACTTGAGGAGATGACATATGGGTGAATTACAAGGCAAAAGACATTACATGTTAATGCAACAAAGCTGGATTCAAAAATTTTCCAGAAAAGGTACAATCTGAATAAACGTTAGGAGAGAACTGGCCTCTGCAGATCATGACCCTGGTAATGTTTACTAACCAAAAGAAAGAGCAACAGCTTTTTTTTTTTTTTTAAGATTTTATTTATTCGTTTGACAGACAGATCACAAGTAGGCAGAGAGGCAGGCAGAGAGAGAAAGGGAAGCACACTGTGACGTGGGCTCGATCCCAGGACCCTGAGATCATGACCTGAGCCGAAAGCAGAGGCTTAAACCCACTGAGCCACCCAGGCACCCCATAGCAACAGCTTTTTCAGAAAAATTAAGGAAAAAAAAAAAAAACTTTGTTAAGAAAGCATAAAGAAAGGGATGCAAAAACTCTACCAGTTAAATCATATTTTTCATAAAAGTAATAGATACTTGTCAAAATCAGTGAAATGGCATTAAATGAATACCAAAAGCCCCTTCTCTCATAGATAAGTGCTTGAAAGAAGAGTTTTGGGTGGGGGGCAGTTCCCATGGATAAATGCATGGAAAAGGGGGTTTCTTTACGGGGAGGGGCCTGCTGGGTGGCTCAGTTAGATAAGCATCTGACTCTTGGTCTGGTCTTGATCTGGTCATGAGTTTAAGCCCCACATTGTGCTCCATGCTGGGCAAGGAGCCTACTTAAAAAGGTGGGGTGGTGTGGCCTAAACTTCCAGGAAGAAAAAATACAAACCCATAGATTTACTTCAAGTGGTGTTTTTCTTTTTTTTTCTGGAGTGAGGGCTATATAGAGAAAAGAACTTATTTTACTCACCTACTCCTCCGACCCACTTAAAGCCCATTTTTGTCTTCTTGTCTGTAATACAGAAACATTTAATTCATAACTCAAGTATATATGTGGGTATGTGTTTATCTTCCCCTTTCTGTACATAAATTATATTAAGTACACTCTTCTGCACTTTGTTTTTTTATCCCTCAATAATATATTTTAGAGCTATATTATTCCTATAGAGCTGCCTCATTCATTTGAACAGCTGTGTAGTACTTCCATTAAATGGATATGTTAACTTTATATAGTCAGTTACCTGTTGATAAACTTTTAGGTTCTTTCCAGTCTTTTACTACTGTAAAGAAGCTGCACTAATTATGTAAGTAGGCTATTTCATACACACATAAGTATATACATGGGATAAATTATTGAAAGCATAGTGGATTTTTTTAATACTGTTGAATTTGATTTATTTTAAAAGCAACAGCCCTCTGGGTCCTATAGTATTATATTTAATTGGCTTTTACATTTTAATTGGCTTTCTTTTAAACTCTTTTTTTTTTCCCTTTTAATGAGAACTTGATTAAACCAGCCACAATATTTCTCAAGAAATGTTGACCAGGGACAAAGTCTATTAGAAGATACCTTTTGGTATATAAACTGAAGAAGGTTGCTATGAAAAACAAAAAGCAACAGAAGTAGGTTGGAAGGAAGAAACTGGAATAAGAACCCATGATCTTTATGGCTTGTAAACGACCTTAACACAACTGGAAACCTATCCATGTTTTGGTTTGTGCATATTGATTGGTTACTACATGGGCTATTGACTCACCAGGAGGATATAGGCTTTAAGGTATCTATCTATTAGTGTCACCTAACTGGTGACGGGTACTTTTTTGTGCGTTGTACTGACAGTAGTAGCCATCCTGAATTTTCATAAGGTCAATAATGTTCATGAAACAGGATTAAATTAGATAATGTTTATATAGGTTGTTGACACTCAGTAGGTGAAAAATAAATGTTACTTCTCTTCATTACATACACCATGCTTAGTGATAGAAGGATATCACTAACTCCATTGGTACTCACTCACTCCATTGCTAAGGTACCAGACTAATCTGGAAAATTATACAGGCTTGATTTTTTTAACATGAAAAAGTCTACCACACAAATTTGAGTCCTTTATATATCCTTTGTTTAGTTTGTAATAAGAAATATGAAATAAAAAATATAAAGATAATTTTAAGCTTCTAGTGGCTTTAGTATTAGAATTGCCAATAATGTTGATTAGTGGACAGTTCTGTTTATACTGACTAGAAGGAGGTCATATTACTCTACTACCTTCCTTTAGTATTAAAATGGAAATATTGTAGAATTACTTCGACACAGCATCTCATGCATAAAAGAAAAATTATTATGAAAGAAAAAGTATATGCAAATAAGGATTGTAGTGATAATGTGAAAATACCTAAATAAAATTACCATCCATAGAAGGATTTTAAAGCTGAAAGAAACCTTTGCACTTATTTAAAAAAAAGAAAGAAAGAAAAAGGATCTTTAGAGGCTAAGTACTTTTGTTTGTAAAAAACAAAATGTCTTTCTACAACATAGCCAAGAGTGAAAGTAGACTCGATTAAATGGAAGAATAAGTTCAGAAATGAACGCAAACCAGGAGCTTTTGTCATGTCTCTACCCTGCTGGCAGGTCCTTTAGTGCAGAACTGAGCTCTCACCATTAGCACCTCATCAGGGAAGAAATTTTTAAGAACTCTCAACTAAGCCATTCATGACACAGAATAAATTCTTGCACATTACTCTGGGGGTAGGGGGGAGACTACATTGGCCATGCTTTTGCAATCAGAAGAGCTAATAATTAACCATGTTTTAATGTAACTGTTGGAGTGATGATGTAGAAGGGCTGCCTTTCAATTCAGCTATCCAACTCAAAATGAAATTTCACAGAATTACCATAAAGATGGGTTGGAAATAAGATTAAAATGATTACATTGTACTTTCAGATGAAATAATGACCTCATTCCTTCATTTCATATGTATATACATATACATTTTTATTTCAACCTTTTACTGGGAAAACACAAGCAAATATCTTGAAACCCCAAGGCTTTTAGGCAAGACAAATGAAAATAAAAGAGAAAGGTGATTTGTTAAAATTCTTTCTCTGTACGGTTTGTTTTCTCCTGTTTTTTTCATTTATTAAAAAAAATGCATTTTGCATTTAAACTACTAAATCCTTGAGGATTAAGACAGATTTAAATGAAAGAGGAGCTTATGTAAATACAACCACCTTTGAGTTGGAAATAGAAACAATTTTCTTTTCTGCTCAGATGCCAATGTCCTGTTGAGAAGAAGATTCTCCAAAATGCTCAAGCAAGTACTTAGAATGAAAACTCAGCCAGCATGGAGTAGAGGACTGGGAAGGCAGGGAGCATGCTATATTTCCTGGGGGAGCCACATCTTTGAACTTAATAGCTTAAGGGGGGGAGGTACAATCAGCAACTTAGGTAGAAATGGACTTCATTGTCTTCCTGCAACACATCCAGCACAGTTGAGTGTAATCACTAACTTATTAAGGATTTAATTGCCCAGGTGTCAGACCTATTTTTTTTCTGACTCTATTTACTGCAATTGTCAAATGATAAGTGATTATCTCCCATCTTCGTCCTTTAGATGCTGATCACCAAGCATGCTGGAGCAATTTCTCTTTAAATACCCTTGGGCTCTGGTTGACAATTCTGCATGCCCTTGGTTCACTTTTGGAAGCATAAGGATCACAGCCCCTAAAATGTGTTACTCTGGATAGAACAGGGATAACCATTTGGTTTTAAATTGGCTATAAATTGTATGTTGTGTGGAGGATCTATTTTGGCACTGATCCACATTAAGATATAAAATTAAAGGAAACCACAAGCAGGTTTCCCAGGAGGATTTTCTTATTCTCCGATCCTCTTTCATTTCTTGACCACTGACTCTTTTCCCAACCATGTCAATGGACCGTCCACAAGGCAACAAGAAAAAAGAATGAAGGGCAGAGAAGGGTTTTAAGCTGGTATCAGTATGCTGGGTCATGAGTAACTCAGATTATCCACAAAAATTACCCAGTTTCCTTTAAAAAGACTATCAGAAGGAATTTCAAGGCTTGAAATGCCCATTCTCATTCACATCCATCTATCCACATCCCTCCCACCCTTCAAGATTTGGTTCAATTATCACTATCTCTGAAAACTCCAATCTGAAGTGATTCTTCCTCAAAACTCCCATAGAGATTTTCACTGTAATTAACTCGTTCAGACACTTATCATATGCTGGCTTAGATCCTCTATCTTTGAACCTAAACTGCTATCATTGTTTACTTTTCCAAGGATGTGCGTGTTATTTCAGTAACTGTAGGCACCTTGAAGAGCAGGATCAATGTTTTATATTCTCCAATAGTCTAACACCATGCCTGAGACCTAATGGACTATTAATAATTACTGTTGACCTGAGGGGCGCCTGAGTGACTCAGTGGGTTAAAGCCTCTGCCTTAGGCTCAGGTCATGATCTCAGGGTCCTGGGATCGAGCCCCGCATTGGGCTCTCTGTTCAGCAGGGAGTCTGCTTCTCCCTCTCTCTGCCTGCCTCTCCGCCTACTTGTGATCTTTGTCTGTCAAATAAATAAATTAAATCTTAGAAAAGAAAGAAAAAGAAAAATGCAAATCAAAACCACAATGAGATATCACCTCATACCTGTCATAATGGCTAAAATAAAAACACAAGAAATAACAACTGTTGGTGAGGAAAAAGAAAAGAAAAAGAAAACTCTGTGTACTGTTGGTGGGAATGCAAACTACTGCACCCACTATGGAAGACAGAATGGAGGTTCCTCAAAAAAATTAAAAATAGAAATAGAAATAACCTATGATCTAGTAAGTACACTACTGCGTATTTACCCCCAAAACACAAAAATACAAGAACACTAATACAAAGGAATACATGCTGCCCTACATTTATTGCAGCATTATCTATAGCCAAATTATGGAAACAGCCCAAGTGTCCACTGATAGATGAATAAAGAAGAGGTGGTATGTATGTGTGTATATGTATGCATGTGCATATGTGTGTATATACAAACAATGGGATATTTTTCAGTCATAAAAAAGAATGAAGTCCTATCATTTGCAATGACATGAATGGAGCTAGAGAGTACGCTAAGTGAAATAAGGTAGTCAGAGAAAGACAAATAACATATGATTTCACTCATATGTGGAACTTAAGAAATGAAACAAACAAACAAAAAGGGGCAAACCAAGAAACAGACTTTTAACTATAGAGAACAAACTGGTTACCAGAGGTGAGGTGGGTGAGACATGAGTGAAATAGGTGATGGGGATTAAGGAGTGTGTTTGTGATGAGCACCAGGTATTGTATAGAAGTGTTGAATCACTATATTGTACACCTGAAAGCAATATTACATTGTGCTAACTAACTGAAATTTAAGTAAAAGTTTTTAAAAATCATCAGTTAAATGCTTTTTGTATTTTTCTGTTGTAGTTGTCTTTTAATTTTTCTTCTTTTGGGAGGCAGAGTTTTAAAATACACGTCAAAAAAAAATTTAATTCCAGTCTAGATACTTTCTAGATCCATCCATGGTATTGCAAATAGCAAGATTTCTTTCTTTTCTATGGCTGAATAATATTTCAGTGTGTGTGTCTGTGTACACACACACACACACACACACACACACACACACACATAAAATGCAATAGAAATGTCTTCATGATTTCTGCCCACTTTTTAATTAGAGTATTTGTTTTTTGGGTGTTGTATCAGTTCTTTGGTATTTTGGGATACTCCCTTTATCTGATATGTCATTTGCAAATGTTTTCTTTCAGTCCATAGGTTGCCTTTTAGTTTTGTTGGTTGTTCCCGTTGCTGTGTAGAAGCTTTTTATTTTGATGATGTCCCAATAGCTTATTTTTGTTTTTGTGTTTGTTTCCCTTGCCTCAGGAGACATATCTAAAAAGTCGCTATAACCAATGTCAAAGAAGTTAATGTCTTTGTTCTCTTCTAGAATTTTTATGATTTCATGGGGCACCTGGGTGGCTCAGTGGGTTAATCCTCTGCCTTCGGCTCAGGTCATGATCTCAGGGTCCTGAGATCGAGCCCCATATCGGGCTCTCTGCTCAGCAGGGAGCCTACTTCCTCCCTCTCTCTCTGCCTGTCTCTCTGCCTACTTGTGATCTGTCAGATAAATAAATAAAATCTTAAAAAAAAAAAAGAATTTTTATGATTTGTTTTCATATTTGTGTCCTTAATTCATTTTGAATTTATTTTTGTGTATGACATAAGCAAGTGGCCCAGTTTTATCCTTTTTCATGTAGCTGTCCAGTTTTCCCAACACCATTTGTTGAAGAGACTCTTTTTCCCATTACCTATTATTTCCTGCTTCATTAAAGATTGACCATATAGTTGTGGGTTCATTTATCAGCTTTCTATTCTGTTCTATTGATCTGTTCTATTGATTATCACTACCATACTGTTTTGATCACCACAGCTTTGTAGTATAACTTAATATCTGGAATTCTGATGCCCCCAGCTTTACTTTTCTTTTTCAAGTTTGCTTTGGCTATTAGGGGTCATTTGTGGCTCCATACAAATTTTAGGATTGTTTGCCCTAGCTCTGTGAAAAATGCTGGTGGTATTTTGATAGGGAATGTATTAAATGTATAGATTTCTTTGGGTAGTACAGACATTTTAACAATATTTTTTCTTCTAATCCAAGAGCATGGAATGTCTTTCCATTTCTTCAAGTCATCTTCAGTTTCTTTCATTAGTGTTTTATAGTTTTCAGAGTACAGGTCTTTCACCTCTTTGGTTAGGCTTATTCCTAGTTATCTTATGGTTTTTAGTGCATGGTACATGGGATTGGTTCCTTAGTTTCTTTTTCTAATGCTTCACTATTAGTGTATGGAAATGCAACAGATTTCTGTAAGTTGATTTTGTATCCTGTGACTTTACTGAATTTATCAGTTCTAGCCATTTTGGGTGGGGTCTTTCATGTTTTCTGTATAGAGTATCATGTCATTTGCAAATATTGAAGCTTGACTTCTTCCTTGATAATTTGGGTGCCTTTTATTTCTTTTTATGGTTTGATTGCTGTGGCTAGGACTTCCAATACTATGATGAATAACAGTACTGAAAGTGGATATTTCTGTCTTGTTCCTGACCCTAGAAGAAGAGCTCTCATTTCCCCCATTTAGGATGATATTAGCTGCAGATTTTTCACATATGGCTTTTATTATATTGAGGTATGTTCACTCCAAACCTACTTTGTTGAGGGTTTTTATCATGAATGAATGTTTTACTTTGTCAAATGCTTTTTCTGCACCTACTGAAATGATTATATGGTTCTTATCCTTTCTTTTATTAATGTGGCATATCACATTGTTTGATTTGCAAATATTGAACCACACTTGCATCCTGGGAATAAATTCCACTTGGTTGTGATTAAGATTTTGTTAATGTATAGTTGCATTCAGTTTGCTAGTATTTTATTGATAATTTTTTCATCCATCTTCATCAAAGATATTGTCCTGTAATTCTTTTTTTTAGTGGACCCTTTATCTGGTTTTGGAATCAAGGTAATGCTGGCTCCATAGAATGAATTTGGAAGTATACTTCCTTTTCCATTTTTTTTTAATAGTTTGAGAATACGTATGAACTCTTCTTTAAATGTTTGATAGATTTCACCGATTAAGCCATCTGGCCCTGGACTTTGTTTATTGGGAGTATTTTGATTATTGATTCAATTTCTTTGCCGGTTATGGGTCTGTTCAAGTTTTCTGTTTCTTCCTGCTTCAGTGTTTGTAGTTTATATGTTTCTAGGAATTTATCAATTTCTCCAGTTGTACAACTTATTGGCATATAGTTTTTCATAATATTTTCTTATAGTTGTTTGTATTCCTGTGATCTTGGTTGTTATTTCTCCTCTCTCACTTGTGGTTTTATTTATTTGGGTCACTTTTCCTTTTGATAAGTGGATTGGGAGTTATCAATTTTATTAACTTTTGCAAAGAACTACCTCCTGGTTTCATTGACCTGTTCTACTGCTTTTTAGTTTCTATACCATTTACGTCTGCTCTAATCTTTATTATTTCCTTCTTTTTGTTGCCTTTGGACTTTGTTTGTTGTTCTTTTTCTAGCTCCTTTAGATGTAAGATTAGATTGTTTGACATTTTCCTTGCTTCTTGAGGCAGACCTATATTGCTACCTACTTTCCTCTCAGGACTACTTTTCTGTATCCAAAAGGCTTTGGACCACTATGTTTTCATTTTCTTTTGTTTCCATGTATTTTTAAATTTCTTCTCTGATTTCCTGGTTCTCCCATTCAGTGTTTAGTAGCATGTTGTTTAACCTCCAGGTATTTGTGGTCTTTCTAAACTTTTTCTTGTGGTTGACTTCTAAATTCACAGCATCTTGGACAGAAAAGGTACCTTGTGTGATTTCATTCTTTGTATTTGTTGAGACCTGTTTTGTGACCTAATATGTAATCTATTCTGGAGAATGTTCCATGTTCACTTGAAAAGAATGTATATGCTGCTATTTTAGGATAGAATGTTCTGAATATATCTGTTAAGTCCATCTGGTCTAGTATGTCATTCAAAGCCATTGTTTCCTTATTTTTTGTTTAGATGATCTGTTCCTTGATATAAGTAGGAGGTGTTTAAGTTCCCTACAATTATTGTGTTTTTATCAATTAGTTCCTTTATGTTGTTATTGTTTTATATATTTGGGTGCTCCATTTTGGTACTCTCACTTTGGGTGCATAAATATTTATAACTGTTACATCTTCATGTGGGATTGTCCCCCTTATGATTATATAATCCACTTCTTCATCTCTTGTTACAGGCTGTGATTTAAAGTCTAGTATGTCCAGTATAAGTATTGCTATTCTGGCTTTCTTTTAATATCCATTTGCATGATAAATGTTTCTCCATCTCTTCACTTTCAAACTACAGATGTCTTTAGGTCTAAAATGAGTCTCTTATAGACAGCATATAGAGAGGTCTTGTTTTTTTAACCATTCTGACACCTTATGTCTTGGAGTATTTAGTCAATTTACATTCAAAGTAATTATTGATAGATATATATTTTATTACTTGTTTCATCATTGTTTCTAGTGATTTTCTCTGATCCTTCCTTATCTTTGTCACTTTTGACCTTTCCATTCAAAGAGTCCCCTTTAATATTTCTTACAAGGCTTGTTTAGTGGGTCACAAACTCCCTTAGTTTCTGTTTGTCTGGGAAAATTTTTATCGGTCCTTCTATTCTGAACAATACCCTTTCTGGATAGAGTATTTTGGGCTGCAGACTTTTCCCATTCAGCACATTGAATATATCATGCGACTTCCTTCAGGCTTGCCAAGTTTCTACTGAGAAATTTCCAGGTAGCCTTATGGGTTTTCCCTTGTAAGTTAAAGACTTCTTTTGTCTTGCCACTTTTAAGATTTTTTCCTTTGTCACTATATTTTACAAAATTAGTTACAATATATCTTGGTGTTAGCCTGCTTTTATTGATTTTGATAGCAGTTCTCCGTGCCTCCTATATGTGAATGTCTGTTTCCTTCCTCAGATTAGTTTTCTGCTATTATCTCTTTACTTAAACTATGTCTTCTTTTCTCTCTTCTTCTTTTCAAACTCCTATAAGATAGCTGTTATTATGCTTGATGGAGTCAATGAGTTCCCTATGTTTGTTCTTATGTTGCATAATTCTACTTTCTTTCTTTTGTTCAGTTTCATTACTTTCTATTATTTTGTCTTCCAGATCACTAATTCATTCCTCTGCTTTTTCCAGCCTGCTGTTCATTGCATCAAGCCTGTTTCAAATCTCATTTATTACATTCATCTCTGATTTTTTAAAATCTTTTTTATCTCTGTAATAAGAGTCTCACTGATGTTGTCTATTCTTTTTTCAAGCCCAGTGAGTATCCTTATGATTGTTGCTTTAAACTCTCCATCAGGCATGTTATTTATATCTGTAGCAGTTAGATCTTTGGCAATGGCCTTATCTTGTTCTTTCATTTGGGATAAATTTCTCTGTCTTGGCATTTTGTCTAAGTCTCTGCCTTCTTCTCTGTGTTAGAAAATCCAGTTATGTCTCCTACATCTGAAAGTAATGGCCTTATGAAAAGAGGCCATGTGGTGCTTGGGGTCTGGCACTTTAGAGAGTCTCTCCAATGTGTACTGTGTGCCCTCTGCTATAATGTTTTGGCTGCTCTATCCTTCAGGCCTGTCATGTGCAGAGCTCTCCGTGCCTTCTGTGGGCAATGTTTGGGCCCTGGCCTGAATGTGGTGAGTTTAACTAGGTGCACTCTGGTCTGCTTTTGAAATGGGACCTGACACAACTTCTACCAGAACTGAGGCCCTGCAGAACTTTCTGGTTGGGAGACATAGTGTGGGCAAGTGTTTGTGCTGGTCTTCAGGGGGAGGGCTCTTCTTTACTGGTAATGAAGCAACTTAACTGAGAGGAGCCTTCCCACCAGAGCACAAAGTGGGTGGGGCTTAGTGTAAGTACGTTAGGCAGCCAATGTTGATACTACACTGTTTCTGCGGGTGGTTCTGTGTGTATGCTGAGGGGCAGAAGAGGGAAATGGTGCCAGCCAGCTTTTTTGTTCCCAGAGAGGTGTCTCTGTGAAAACTGGCTCTCAGGGATTCCCTCCAAAAAGAACAACAATCCCCCTGTGTGCCCCAGGTGTTCTTCAAATCACTGTTTCCCCACCCCCTCCCCTGAGTTGTTTGCCTGCCTTCTCTCCTGGAGTAGGGCAGTGCCCTTAGGGCTCTATCCCAGCCAAGTCTGCTGAACTGAAAAACTCCAAGCTTTAAGCCCCACTGGTTGCAAGAACTCTTGAAATTCAGCCCCTCTCATTTTCCAAGCCAGTGGCTTTCAGGAATGTTCTCCCTGGGTATTCCCCTGTGTGCTCCTCTCTTTTACTCTTCTTCATGACCACAGATCCCTCCACTCTACTGCACCTGCAATCAAATAAATTTGTATGCCTTTCCTCCTGTTAATCTCCTGTTCTCAGTTTACTGCTCAGACCCAGCCAGACAACCTAAAAGGGTAGAGAAGAATTTTCTTCTCCTATATATACATATTGATATTAAAACCAAAATTTTGATAGTGAACACCACTTCTGACAGTTCTATTGATGACTTTATAAGCATAAACAACAATAGTTCTCATCTTAAATATCTATTTAAAAGGCATAAATATCTACTGAGAAAAAACTAAGAATAAGATGTTAAAATTAGGGAGATTTCAGTCTAAGATTCAAAAAAGATTGCTAAACTTCTGTTCTGTTAGGGAATTCTGAGCTGTAAGTTTATTCTTCATATGGTTTAGGGAAATTCAGATTTTTCATACAGAGGAGCAACTCCCAATTTAACACCTTGGTACATGGCTGAAGGAACTTGATAACTGCCATTTTCAACAGCTGCTCACTTTTTTTTTTTTAATGGTTTTATTTATTTATTTGGGGGAGAGAGAGAGTGAGCAAAAGAGAGCACAAGCAGTGGGAGGGACAGAAGGAGAGGGAGAAGCAGACACCCCACTGAGCAGGGAGCCTGACCTGGTGCTTGATCTCAGGACCCGGAGATCATGACCTGGGGGGAAGACAGACACTTAACCAATTGAGCCACCCAGGTGCTCCAACTCCCACCTTTTTAAAAGAAAGTCATGAGGGTCTGGGAGGAAAGTGCATCCTATGTGGTTTAGTAACCAATTGGGTAAGTTGGAGAATATCTTATTGCCTGTAAGATCTCTTCTAAAGTCCCAGATCCAAGACCGGAATAAAGAACATTGCATCTTAGAGCTGGAATGAGCCTCACCATTACCTAATCCAGTGGTTCCACACTTGGACTCAGCTACAAGTGTCAAAAAAAGAAAAACCCTCAGGGCTTCTCCTTCCAGAAAAGTGGAAATATTTTCTCTATCCTCCTCCCTAATTATAACTTAAATTCCTGGACATTATATATAAATAAACACAAGAAGGCTCTGAAAAGTTGAGAGAAGAAAGCAGACTTGCCAGGATTTCAAGAAACAACATGGTGGTGAGTTCCTGGGATTTTGTTTTGTCTTAAATATCCCAGAAACCAACAATCTGGAAATGTCAATGGCTGCAGACAAAAGAAAACTCCTCCATAAGCCTAGCCTCTTTGACCAAAACAGAAGGAAAGGGGCAGCCTAGCAAGAGAAAAACCACGGAGGCAATAACTGCTCTACTCTAGCCAAATGCTATATAAAAGAACTGTGGACCCACTAACCCCTATCAGTAAATGCCAAGTGGGTAACCTGGAATTCCACTCAGACCATGCTGTGAAGAGACATCTTAACACCACCATTGGGTAGTGTCAGAAAAGCCTGAGTAAGTTTCCAGGACTTTCATCTCTACAGGGATGGGCAGTTTGAGGCTATCTCTATGATATCAGCGGAAATTACATGGAGAATCTGGACTTCCACCCCTTCTTCCACCTTTGTGTTAATGGTGTTGTCCAAGGAGGGCTACTGGAGGACTTATGTCACTATTAAGACAGCCAATACCCTCTTGGTGCCAGTAGAGGCCACATGGGAAGCAATAATGAAACACTGCTACCTCTCCAGCCAAGGAAATATCAGTGGAGGCTTACTGGGGAGTTGGAACTCCTATCTTCACACAGCGGTACTGAGGAGTCTCCCCCACACCCGGTTGGATATCAACATAGGCTGAGGGAGAGATCTAGTTGTGTACCGCCAGCTGGCAATAAAGAGGTGCTACCCCACTGCTCTCTTCCTCTTCCTCTCTACCCCACTGCTCTCTTCCTTCCCACTCTGTCAGAGTGATAGCATAGAAAGTTAGCTAAAACAAAAGATGTAAGCAAGATCTAGAGTAAGATTTAAAATCTTATAACGTAATAATGAAAATATCCAGACTTCAATTGAAAATCACTTATACCATCAGTCAAAAAGATCTCAAATTGAGTGAGAAAGATAATCAAGAGATGCCAACACCAAGGTGACAGAAATGTTAGGATTATCTGATAAGTATTTTAAGACAATCATTATTAAAATGCTTCAATGAGCAATTATGAGCATGCTTGAAATAAGTGAAAAATTAGAAAAGTTTCAGCATGTTATATACATCTGATATATAAAAATGTATATAATACATGTAAATATAAATGTGTAAATATATAAATATATATATAAAAGTTTTTAGTAAGCACTAAAAAACTGTAACAGATACACTCAAAAAACTATAAATTAAGATAATTTTCTAAAAAATGTTCAAACAATTCATAGGAGGGCAGGTAAAAGAAAACAGAAACAGATAAACAAAAAACCCCAGAACAAACAGAAAACAGAAAAAAATGGAAGAGTTAAACCACACTTTACTAATAACTAAACTAAATGAGTATGATCAGATAAACCAATTAATAGCAGAGGTTGACACTGAGGATTAAAAAACAGAACCTAGGAGGACTGACTGGCTCAGTCAGTAGAGCATGTGACTCTTGATCTTGGGGTTGTAAGTTCAAGCTCCGTATTGAGTGTAGAGATTACTTATAAACAATAAAATATAAAAATTTTTTAAAATTTTAAAAACAAAGAACAGGACCCAACTATGTAATCTCTAAAAGAAACTCACTTCAAATATGATGAGAGAAACAGGTTGAAAATTTAAAACGAAAATTGAAAAACATATGCCATGCAAATATTATTCAAAACAAAGCATGGATAAAATTAGCAGGATACAGAAGAACTCAACATCAAACAACAGTATCTAACTGACATTTATAGAGCACTCCGCCCCACATCAGCAGAAAACAGATTCTTTTCAAGTTTCCCTGAATATTTCCAAGAGATACTGTATTCTGGACACTATAATAAAACTAACCAAATAGAAAAATTGAGATCATACAGAGTATGTTTTCTGACCACAATGGAATCAAATTAGAAATCAATAGTTAAAAGGTAATGAAAATCAGGATACCTGGGCAGCACAGTTGGTTAAATGTCAGACTCTTGGTTTCAGCTTCAGGTGGTGATCTCAGGGTCCTGGGATCAAGCCCTATGTAGGGCTCTGTGATCAATGTGGAGTCTACTTAAGATTCTTTCTCCCTTCTTCCTCTACCTCTACACCCATGCTCTCTTTCTCTAAAATAAATAAATAAATGTAAAAGAAGGTAATGAGGGAAACCTGGGTGGTTCAGCTGGTTAAGTGTCTGCCTTCAGCTCAAGTCATGATCTTAGGGTCCTGAGACTGAGCTCTGCATTGGCTTCCTGCTCAGAAGGAAGTCTGCTTCTCCCTCTCCCTCTGCCTATTCCCCCTGCTTATGCTTTCTTTCTCTCTCAAATAAATAAATAAAATCTTAAAAAAAAAAAAAAGAAAGGTAATGAAAATCTCCAAACACTTGGAAACAAGAATAAATGAAAAGACAACATATCAAAAATAACTGGGTGAAGCAGTGCTTAAGAGGAAAATTTATAGTTCTAAGTGCATACATTAGAAAAAAAAGAGTCTCAAATCAATTATCTTAATTTCCACCTCAAGAACCTAGAAAAAGAAGAGAAGATAAAAATCAGAAAGAAAATAGTGTAAGAGTATAAATCAATGAAATTAAAAATAGAAAAACAATAGAGAAAAGCAACGAACCAAGAACTGGTTCTGTGAAACTATCAGTGAAACTGACAGACCATTAGTGTGACTGACAAAGAAAGAACAGAAAACACAGATTACTATTATCAGTAATAAAACAAGGATATCATGATAGACTCTGCAGACTTTAAAAGAATAACAAGTGAATACTATGAATAACTCTACATTCAGAAAGCTGGCAATTTAGGTGAAATGAACCAATTCCTTGAAAAATATAAATTACCACAACTCATCCAATATGGACTCGATAATTGGAATCCCCCCATAACTATTAAGGAAATGGGATTCATAATTTAAAAGCTTCCAAAATAGAAATCTCCAAGCCTAGATAATTTTACTAAAGAACTCTTAAAAATGTTTAAAAGAATTAATACCAATTCTCTACATAATCTCTTCCAGAAATTAGAAGAAGTAAATACTTCTCAATTCATTTTATGAAGCTAATATTACTCTGATAGCAAAGCTAGACAAAGACAAAAAGAAAACTACAGACCAACATCTCTCCTGAATAAGATGGAAATAAACTTCACAAAATATTAACAAATTACACTCAGCAATATTTGAACCAACTATGACCAAGTGGAGTTTATTGCAGGGATACAAAGGCAGCTCAGTATTTGAAAATCAATCAATGTACTCTATCATATTAACAAGCTGAAGAAGAAAAACTAGATAATCATATTAATTGATACAGAAAAAAGCATTTGACAAAATTCAGCACTCACTCATGATTAAAAACTCTCAGGGAAAAAGGAAATAAAGGGAAACTTCCTTAATTTGACAAAAGGCAAATAAAATCTATAGCTAATATACTCAATGTGAAAAAATATTTTCTGTTATGGGCTGAATTACGCGTATGTTGAAGTCCTAATCCCCAGTACTTCATAATTTGACTGTGCTTGGAGATAGGGTTTTTAAGGCGTTAATTAAATTAAAATAAGGCTATTAGGCATCCTTTTTTTTTTTTTAAAGATTTTATTTATTTATTTGACAGAAAGAGATCACAAGCAGGCAGAGAGGCAGGCAGAGAGAGAAGGAAGCAGGATCCCTACTGAGCAGAGAGCCCCAATGGGGGGCTCGATCCCAGGACTCTGAGATCATGACCTGAGCCGAAGGCAGCGGATTAACCCACTGAGCCACCCAGGTGCCCCTAGGCATCCTTATAAGTAGAGGAGATTAGGACATTCAGAGACATACCAGGGGTATGCATGCATAGAGAATGGCCATGTGAGGAGATAGCAAGAGGCCAGGCCAGCTATTTGCAAATCAAAAAGAGAGGCCTAAAAAAACCAAACCTGCTTATACTTTGGTCTTGGACTTCTACCCTCCAGAATGTGAGAAAATAAAATTCTGTTGTTGAAGCCATTCTATGGTATTTTGCTAATGGTAGCCCAAGCAAACTAATACACTTTTCCGCTAGGATAAGGGATAAGGCAAGGATATCTGTTCTCTCCACTGTAATATACTGAAAGTTCTAGCCAGAGCAACAAGGCAAGAAAAGGAAATCAAATGCATACAGATTGAGAAGAAGAAATAAAACCTCCCTCTTTGCAGATGATATAAATGTTTACATAGTAACAGTAATCAAGACTAAGTAGTACTGCTAAGGAGTAAACACATATATAAGCAGAACAAATAAAAAACTCAGAAAGATATCCATGCAAATGTGCCCATGTAATTTTCTTAAGTATTCATTCATTCATTCATGTAAACTCTGTGCCCAAAGAAGGGCTTGTACTTAGGACCCCGAGATCAAGACGAGATCTACTGACTGAGTCAGCCAGGCATCCCAGCCCACTTAATTTTTTACAGTTTCAAAAGTAATTCAGTGGAGGAAATATAGTCTTTTTAAACAAATGGCACTAAAGCAATTAGATTGGCCACAAAATTAGCTTAAACCTAAACTGTACACCTTATATAAAAATTAACACATAATAAATCACAAGCTTAAATGTAAAACATAAAACTACAAAACTTTTAGGAAAAAACATAGGAGAAAATCCTCAGGATCTGGAGCTAGGCAAAGTGTCCTTAGACTTAATCCTCAAAATTGTGATCCATAAAAGCAAAAATTGATAAATTGGATTGCACCACAATTGAAAAAAAATTCTCACTGGGAAAGACCTTGTTAAGAGGATGAAAGGACAAGCTGCAAACTAGGAGAAAATATTTGCAAACCACGTATCTGACAAAGGAGAAGTATCTAGAGTATATACATCTCTTAAAACCCAACAGCAAAACACCAACAATTCAATTAGAAAATGGGCAAAAGACCTATACAGATATTTAACCAAAGAGGATATACAGGTATTAAGTAAGCACATAAAAAGATGTTCAACATCATTAGCCATTAGGGAAATACAAATTAAAACCATGAGGAGTTGTTACTACATACTTAACAAAATAGCTTAATTAAAAGATAGTGGCTGTGAAAAATGCTGGCAAGAATGCCGAGAAACTAGATCACTTATACGTTGCTGGTGGGAACATAAAATGGTACAGTCATTAAGGAAAACACTATGGCAGCTTCTTAAAAAACCTAAACATACAATTACCATATGACCCAGCAATCGTACTCCTGGTCACTTATCTCAGAGAAAACAAGACTTAATTTTCACATAGAAATGTGCACATGAGTGTTTATAGTAGCTTTATTCATAATAGCCCCAAAATCTTAGAAAGAACCTAGATGTCCTTCACCAGGTGAATAAACATATTGTACACAATATGGAATACTACTCAGCAATTAAAAAACAACAACAACTATTAGCATATGCAACAACCTTGGTTAATCTCCAGAGAACGATGTTGAGTGAAAAAAAAAATACCTAAAGGTAATCTATTTATGACTCCATTTATATAATATTCTTAAAATGACAAATTATAGACATGAAGAAAAGATTAGTGGTTTCTAGGGGTTAAGGAGGGAGTATAAATGGGAGGGAAAAGGATGTGACTATAAATGAGCACCAATGAAGAATCCTGGTGGTGATGAAAATTTCTGTATCTTGACTGTTATCAATGTCAACCTCCTGGTTGTGATCTTGTACTACAGTTTGCAAGACGTTACCATTGGTAGAAACTGGGTACAGGGTACAAAGATCTCTATCATTTTTTACAATCACATGTGAATCTATAATTATCTCAAAATAAAAAAATTTTATTAAAAAAGGAAATTTTTGTCCTTGGGTCCCATCTATAACCGATCAGTCAGGATCCCAGGAATAAGACCCAAGAATCTGTACTTTTAACATCTTCCTTGACTATTTTCGACCACCAGCCTGACAGTGGGCACACTACCATTTTAAAATAACTGATATAGACTAGCTTCTTGTTGATGTATGGATTCTTTCCAAAATTATCCCTACAAGTGATCCCTGGGTAGCTACTTAAATATTATCATGGGGATAGACCCACAGCTGGGCAAGGCAGCCCATGGGAGAGTATTGTATAGGAATGCTTTTCAGTCTTGAGCCCAAATCTGCCTTTCTTTAAGTTCTAGACTTTGGATCTAGGGCTTCTCTCCGGGCCAACTCTTCATCCCTCATTTCTCCCATTAAGTATGGTTTCAAGTTCCTTCACTATCCTGGACTCACTAATCCCATACTGAGATATATATAATCGAGGACTGAAGGGTTTCTCAAGATGTAAAACATTCAGTGCTAAAACTGAGAAAGTACTGGTCTCATGCAGACTAAGTTGGTCACTCTAAAACTAAATTTGTCAGTTTTTCTTTTCTTATTTTATTTATTTTTGTAAAGATATTTTTTATTTTTTATATTTCAAAAATAAATTTTTGATATTTATTTTTGTAAAGATAGTATTTATTTATTTATTTATTTATTAGCGAGAGGGAGAGCGCACAAGCAGTGGGGAGAAGCAGAAGTAGAGGGAGAGAGAAGCAGACTCCCTGCTGAAAAGGGAGCCTGATGTCAGGCTTGATTCCATGACCCTGAGATCATGACCTGAGCCAAAAGCAGATGCTTAACCAACTGAGCCACCAAAGCACACTCCTTCTTTTCTTATTGGAGTACAATTTACATATAGTGAAGTTTACCTGTTGAAGTGTGTAGTTCAATGAGTTTGCCAAATGTACAGTCATGAAACCACCACCACAATCAAGGTATTTGCATCTCTCTAAAATGTTGTGCGAGTCAATCCTGTCTCCTAACTACCTGCAACCATATGATTTTTGTTGTCTTTTCTAGGATATCATAAAAAGTGAATCAATGTGTAGCCTTTTTTTTTTTTTAAGACTTTATTTATTTATTTGACAGACAGAGATTCCAACTAGTCAGAGAGGCAGGCAGGGAGAGAGAGGAGGAAGCAGGCTCCCCACCAAGCAGGGCCCAATCCCAGGACCCTGGGATCATGACCCAAGCTGAAAGCAGAGACTTTAACCCACTGAGCCACCCAGGCGCCCCCAATGTGTAGCCTTTAATATGTCTTTAATTACCATAATGCTTTTGAGATTTATCCACTTTGTCACATCAATAAGGATGACCTTTTTTATTCTTGAATTTTGTCAGTGTTCTTAAATGCCTAGAACTGAACCCAAGACCCTAGATATTGTCCACTCCGATGAACATAGCAAAAACAGTAACTGCTTTCTTCTTCAATTGGAAAGCTTGTCTTCTATAATTGCAATAAAGAATCACATTAGCTCTCTCAGCAGTCAAATGGCAAAGTTGTCTCATTTAGACTATAGCCACAAAAAAATCCCAAGTCATTTTCACACATACTGCTGTTCAGCAATTGATAGGATCCAAATGATGTTTGAGACTCAAGTACAACATTTAACATTCATAACTCATAACACTTGTAACATAAAATTCACCATTTAATAATGTACACCTCAGTATGTTTACCATGTTGTACAGAAATCACCACTACCTATTTCTAGAATATTTCCATTACCCCCCCCCAAAAACCCTCATACCTATTAGCAGTTAGTCCCTATTTTCCCTTTTCCCCATCTGTTGTTAACCACTAATCTTTCTTTATCTCTGCATTTGTCTATTCTGGATATCTCATATAAGTGGAATCACACAATACGTCTGGATTCTTTCACTTAGAATAATGTTTTTAAGGTTCATCTATGTTGTTACCTGTAATAGTACTTCACTCCTTTTTATGGCTAAATAATACTCCTTTGTGTGCATATGCCCCATTTTACTTATTTGTTCATCAACTGATTAACATTTAGGTTTTTTCCTACCTTTTGGCTATCGTGAATAGTACTGATATGAACACTTGTAAACAAGTCTTTATACAAATGTATAATTCAATTCTCTCAAGTATATGCCTGGGAATGGATTACTGGGTCATATAATAACTCTCTAATTTACTGAGGAAATGTTTTCCACAGAAATATTTAACATTTGCCCTTCTTAAATTTTATCAGTCATCTAAATCATTTCCTTAATTAACTAGCCTAGTAACTTGATTTTTTTTTTTAAAAAAAACGAGAGAGTTAATTTGGCATTCTGACTCCCTTTCTGAGGTCTGGAGTGGACCAGAGCTGATCAGGAGTTGCAGGGCTTGGAGCAAAGGGGGAACAGAAAGGATCCAGGGAAGAGGTTGGTTCAGAAACCAAAGAGACAAACCAGACAAGGCACCAATATAGAAGGCTTGGCTAGCAAGGCCCAAAACAAGTCAGAGCCAAAGGGGCTATGCAGGGCTCAGAAATGAGAAGCAAGGGCAGTAAGGAAGAGAAATTAGTAGGTTTGATCTAAATAGACTCCTTGAGACATTGATATATAGAACCAAGACACAGAAAGGGCTATGGCTTCATCTACGGGTCTGAACTGAGGTATTAGGGTATCCAGTTTGGGTGTTATCTCTAAAACCTTTGTTAAGGTGGAAAAGGGTTGGAGTTTTCCCAGATCTGTTCAGTACAATAGCTCTCAATCTTTTGTTTGAGTCAGTCACCCAGACGGCTGTTAAAATACAGATTGCTGACCCCATTCCCCAAGTTTACAATTTAGCAGGATTGTGCTGGGGCCCAAGAATTTGCATTTCTAACAAATTCCCCAGTGATGTTTATGCTGCCGGTCAAGGGGCTGCACTTAGAGAACCTCTATCTTAGTGAACAGCTTTATCCCATCAGAAAACATTCTGAAGAAGAGAGGTGGTTTCCACTATCAACTCCCTTTAGGGTTAAACCCCTTGCTGGTGAATTTAGTACTAGAGTTAGCCATAGCTACTCTCCTTGTTTTTATATGACTTATATATTATCTTACTTGGCTTTTGGGGAGATAACTGGAGTGTAGGGAGAAGTGTCTCAGTATAACTACTGCAGCTGTAAGTAACAATAGGAGAGAAGGGACTAAAGTGAGAAGGATCTTGAATTGATGCTTTTACTTCTTGCGCTAATCCTTAGCCAGTCTGAGGGTTTCCTGGAGGTCTTTCCTGGTAACCATTGAACAGTTTTCTTAGCAACTGACTAGCTGCCTGAGTGTCCATGGTGCTGGAAGTTGAGAGACAAGAACAGGTTCCATTTTATAGTTCCCATGCATTGAAAGGTGCAATGAAGTGGTATTGGCAAATTCTGTGGTGGAAAGAGAAACAATTACAACTGTAGTATTGTTGGCAAGGAACTGAGGCAACATAAGTACTTTTCAAATATTTTGCCAAGTGTGCTGAAAGCTGGAATGTGGGGACCTGGCAGTAGCCCAGTGGACTTAAGAATTATAGGGCTTTGGAAATTTGCTTCAAATATCAAGAGATAAATTTGGAACTATGATCAGACAAGGACAACATTCATGGAGGTGACAGAAAAACAATATGGATCCTTGGTGCTTTCTGACCTTGTGGAGAACAGGTCACCTATCAACCTGGACTGCTCACCCTACTAAATGCTGAAAGAGAGAAAAATTCTTTTTTCTATTTTTAAAGTCACTATACTTTTGAGTCTTAATTATAGCCACTTAGTCTGTCCTGGATATATTATAAATATATACGGTTAATGTATTGGGGGAGATAAGACATGCATTTATGAAAATAAAGGTAATATATCATGAGCACTAAGTCAGAGGAAGGAGAAATGGCTTTGGGCTAGAGATGTCACAGATGAAACAGACTTCCATTCAGTCAAGGTTCTCCAGAGAAACAGAATCTAATACACACATACACACGCACTATACACATAGAATATAAATTATAAATATATGTATTTGAAGACTTTAAAGGGATTGGCTCATGCAATATGGAGGCAAATCAAAATCCCCAGGGCAGGGTGGCAGGAGTTAATGGTACAGGCTTGAGCCAGAATCTCTTCTCCCATAAACTTTAATTTTTACTCTTAAGACTTTCATTGGTTAGATGAGGTCTACCTACATTATCTTTACTTAGAGTCAATTGATTATAGATGTTAATCACATCTACAAACTACCTCCAAGGCAACATCTAGATTAGTATTTGACTTAATAACTCAGAACTATAGCCTAGCCAAGTTAACATGTAAAACAAACCATCATAACTTCTTATAAGAAGTGGTAATTGAGCTGAGCCTTGAAGAATCAGTAAGATTTCAATGGGCACTTGGCTTACATTAGGCTGATTTTTTAAAGCTTATTATCTGGCTACATATTGCCAAAGGTGTAACAGCTTTCTTCATGGGTATAAACTGCCTAATTTAATCCTTAGCTCCACACAGAAAGAGAGATTATTTAAACCCATAGTCTGGCTCAATCAGTGAGTTAAATGCTGCAATTCTAAGGGGTCATTTGTTCAAATAATGCAATACTGAATTATGCAAGTGGCCCTAATGGTTCCACACATGGACACTGGTATGACATTCTGGAAGGAGAGAACAGTAGTGCAGTGAGAGGTTCTCTGTCTTACGCATGTGTGCATGCGTGCACGCGCACACACACACACACACACACATAACATAAACAGAGTCTAGTTAACTTTGGAGCTTTGTGCATGGCATCCAACACTTGTACGGCACACTTTCTGGGTGAAGAAGAGATTCAAGGACTTGAACTCTTAACGCAAAGCAGAAAATCCCTCAGTGGAGCAGATCTCAATTCAAACAAAGGTGTGTTTTTATTTGAGACAAATAAGGAAATGATTATTTGAAACCAGGACTGTCTCCTGCGTTTACAAACAGGCAGCTCTATAGAAGGATCCCACCAGGTGGCTCTCCTGCCTGCCTCAAAGTCTCCACCATCTGTTGAAATGTATCAGCACTGGTCTTAATTTCTTTCAGTTAAGGATTAATCACTATTAAAATGTTTTAGACTTTCTGAGAAAAAGGTTTTGATAGAAAGGATTTTGAGACTGCAGGAACTTGAACATAAAAGGATTCAGAAGTGAAAGGCAGTTGACTCTGAAGATAAACCTTGCCAAATTTACTACAATCTAAACTGTTTATAGCACCTGTTTAGAAAATTTAAGTATGATTCAGTGTGGGCTATAGATCTTGGATTCATTTGTTAAATCTCAGCCAAAATGTAGAGTATACAGGTGGATATAATTCCTGATAAGAGAGTTTGAAAGTAAGACTGTGGCCCTTAAAAGACTAACTACTACAGATCCACACTACTCCTTGTCTCCCATTAAAAAAAATAAAATAAAATAAAATACCAGATAATTTGACCAAAAAAATGCAACACTTTTTCCAGATATTGGGTAATAAGCAGTGCAGTACTATGATGTCTAAGAGAAGGGAATAAAATAAGATGAACTGTATAATTGCCCTTTCTTTTGGAAACAAATTCTTGGCAGTGGCTCAGGAAAGGGAAGCGAAACAGAGCCTGATGGTCTTCCTGAGTTGAGGTGACAGGGATCCTGAATAGTGGAGAAAAGGGAGTTTTGCAGAGAAACAGATCGAGAAATCTGTATAGAGGTCCTTTTGAGACTTTGGCTATCAGTCTGTACACACAAAGGGTGAAACTCCCTGGGGCTGGGCAAAGAATTGGGAAAGAACAATTTCTGGGAAACTGTAAGCCAAATAGTTCCCAAAGCTCACACAGGATCAAGACTGAATCAGGTTCCCACTCCAAGTGGAAAGACCTTGTTAAATATGTGGGGAGTTTAGTAGAGACCCCAGACAGTTCAAATGTTAATAATGGGGCTGAACTTGATTTATAATTAGGTTACTCTAGACATATCCTAAGGAAATCTTCAAAGCAAGCTTGGAAAAGATCAAGCTAGTCTGCAAACAACTTCCTGTCAGAACAAAGTCAAACAATCTTTACAGGAATAAAACAATATCCAGCTCTCAATATTGTGAAATTTAAGTCCAACACCCAATAAAAATTACTAGACATTCAATGGCAAGGGAAAATAACCCATAGCCCAGAGGAAAATTGGTTGATAGAAACAGACCCAGAAATGACAGTTGATGGAGTTAGAAGACAAAAACTTAAACAGAACTACCAGAAATAATATAAATATATTCACTGTTCTCTCTACGTGTCTTAACAATGTTTTACATCTCCACTGGCCTGAACAGAGCAACTTCTTCACATAATAACTCTGATTTTCACTCATTTTTTAAACAGACAAATGTTTCAAATGGCTTAGATAGAGGTGTCCTGCAATAGTGCAAGGAGAGTGTGCAAGATCCAGATGATCCCTGTCCTGAATAATCTCTGTTCAATGTCAAAACACATTCCTAGAAAAAGATAGAGTGGGTAGTTTAAGAAAGTCCTTCCTGGGATGTGTCAGCTGTTTGCAGCCATGTACTTTTCTACTCCATTTCTGTGATGGGGTAATCAGCCTGAGGTACTGACTCTGCAGAAAGATCATTTGGATCCAGTAATGACAGAAAGTAGCTGCCTAGGATGAACAGCAGAGACTATGAAAGAGAAAACCTTTTAGAATAGAATTGAGTATTTTGATTGAATCAAGTATTTTAATTAAAAGCCTTTAAAAATAATGTATATCCTTATTTATTATAAAAATAAAACACTATGGAAGTACATGTAACTCAGTAGTTCCCAAAGTCAGGAGTAATCTACACTTCCTTTAAATACCCAAATAGTAATAATTTGTACCCCCTATCTTATGTAGTGGCATAAAGTACAGTGGCTTGTTGGGTTCTCTGATCTCAGTATTTCTGAGAATTTCCGGGAAATGGTGACATTGCTCCAGAATCATGAATTTTTTCTTTTTTTGATCATTTCAGCTGACTGGCTTGCTCTGGCTTAATTTTTCTCTTCAGGCCTTCTCACTATTTAACATTCAGCTGGACTGCTCCTGACATCTTCATCTCAAGTGGATGAATCTCTTTACCACAAGACTAGGTCTGATCCCACATGACTGAAAAGTTGAAGACAACAGAAAAAAAATTACGATGCTCGTGAGAAAAAGGAATAAAACTAGATATAGTGGGCTGTATGGTGCCCTCCAAAAAAGGCACATCCTAATCTCTGGAAACTGTGAGTGTTATCTTATTTGGAAAAAAAAAAAGATATAATTTTAAGTTAAGGATCAGGAGAGGAAAAGCTTATCCTGGATTATTTAGATTATTTAGAAGGTAACCACATGTGTTCTTACAAGAGTAAGGGAGATTAGACTGAAAAACACAGAGGAGACAGACACAAAAAGAAGAAGAGGAGGCAACATATTCATGAAGGAAGAGGTTGGAGTGTTGTGGTCACAAGTCAAATATACCTGAAGCTTCTGGAAGCTGGAAGAGACAAGGTACAGTTTATCCCCTAAGCCTTAGGAAAGAGGACCTTTTGATTTTGGACTTCTGACCAACAGAATGGTGAGTGAATACATTTCTGTCATTTTAAGTCATCCAGTTTGTGGTAATGTGTTACAGCAGCCACAGGAATCTAATACACAAGATACCACTCATTATGGATCCTAGAGCTGCCAAAGTGTCCCTAAATGTCCATGTCTATCCTCAGCCCTTGGTCTACGGCCACACTGTAGCACCAGCTCTCTTCCTCATGATCTCCTTGGAGTCTAGGACCCCAACTTCTCTTTCATTCTGGAGAATAGAGAAAATCCTTCCATTTTAATAATCTAACCATTTTAATAATCTCTGTAAAAACGCAACTTTAGCCACAACACATACAGCAGATGGATTATAGGAAGGTGAGTACCCAAGAGTGAATCTGTGCAGGGAACATGAAATGAAGACAGAAAATGAGATGAAGGAAAGAAGTAATGAGAGCCTGAAGCTGCTAGAGACCATGTTCCCATTTGAATAATACTTTTGTAACACAGAATCATTTTTTTTAAGTTTAGTAGTTGAACTTAGTGAGAGCTCTTCACATAAGAATATATTCAACTACAAATGATCATTGCAAATGTTTTCTTTAACATCCCTAAAAAGGACCATTTAACTACATTCATTTGATAAAATTAAATTCCATTTAGTGGGGGAAATCTAAATCTAAAATAAAATTAGGAAACAATATTACAACCTCTCATTCCATTCTTTTAATTCACAGCACTTACCATTTGTAGTTACATATTCATTTATATGAATGTGTGTAACAACTCTCCTCAAAACTAAGTGGCTTAAAACAACACACATTATCTCAGTTTCCATGGGTCAGCTTCTGTGGGTTCTTTGGGCACAGATTCGCTGAGTCTTCTACTTCAGGGTCTCTCACAAGACTGTTAGCTAACACAAAATGTTAGCTGGGAATGTCATCTTATTTGAAGACTCAGCTAAGGAAGATTTACTTCTAAGTTTATTCAACTCGTTGTTGGCAGGATTCACTTTCTCACAGACTGTTGAATTGAGGCCTTAATTCTTTACAAGCAGTTGGATCCTTGCCACATGGGTCTTTCCATAGGGAATCTCCCAATATGGTAGAAGTGAAGAGGACAAGAGAGAGCCAGTAAGAAGAGAGCAAGACAGAATTCATAGTCTTTTGTAATCTAAACATGCTATCCCATCACTTTAGCTGTATCCTATTCATAGCACCGAAAGTAAGTTGGTGAATTCAGTCCACCCACAAGAGGAGGGGATTACACAAGGGCCTGGGTACTAGAAGACAGGGATTGTTGGGGTCATCTTAGAAACCTGCCTACCTCCGTTAAGTGTTCAGTTAATGTCTACCATCCCTACCCCCTGAAAGGGACTATAAACTTTTTAGAACATCTGTTTGTTCATGACTATTTCCTAGCACCAAGAGCAATGCATGGCAAACAGCAGCACTTAATACATACTTATTGGAACAGTGACAGAATGAACATACTTACTGGCTATAATTTATTGATGTTTAACAAGAGAAAAGGATAATTCTGTTATCATTTATGACATGTATTGCTTGAATCATCTTTAACACAGATGTTTTCTGTTATAAATTCCTGTTGTGAACCTAGATGCAAGATGCCATGAAAGTGAATAGCTACACACTACTGTTTTATTTTGAAGTATCTGTGAAACAAACAAAATGGTCGGTGAAGTAATAGAGGCCAAATACAGTATGGGGCAAATGAATATTGCAAATAATGGGTGCTGTGGGAGAGGTATCACCAAGATTCTGTTAATGATTTTAGGTACCTTGTTGACAAATGGAAGGTGGTAAGGAGAATTTCCAAGTGGAAAAAAACACCTAGACTAAGATTTAAAGATACGGATGTGTGTGTTGTGCATAGGGATTCAAAATAGAACAGTAGGCAAGAGAGGAGGGTACCTTTAAGGAGAACTTGGAAACAAGGCAAGAGGGGAAGTACAGAATCTTAAAATGATGGAATTGTAATGGAGCTTAGTGGTCATATAATCTAATCCATTCACATTAAATGTGAAGAAAGTGAAAAATGACTTTTCCTCTGTGGCACAAGTCAATAGCAGAGTAGGAAGTATTAGAACACAAAGGTACATACTTTAGTGTTGAACAGCTGTATTTGAAACCCAGCTCTGTCACCTATCATACTGACCTGAGGAAAATAGTTACTTCACTGAACTTTAGTTTTCCCATCTGTGAAGTGATAAGAATACTTCATACCATTTTATTTTTTTGATCATTTAATTAGTGTTAGTTTTGCCACATGGTCTGTGTGTGTGTGTGTGTGTGCATATGCATACACACACGTGTGTATTCATTCATGTTCTGACAAGAAACATGAGATCTCTGGATTCAGAGAACTGACGGCTTTATTATTCACAGAGCACTTTGGCACTGGTTCCCCAAGTGCCAAGCCCCATGGGTCAACATGAGCCTGATCCTACAATGCATGTGCAACAGGGTTGCTCCACAGAGGAACCTCCAAATTATTACACTTGAAGCTTATGTAAGGCTTCTGGCATATCTGCCTGTTCTCTTATCAAGAGATGAACAGATACTTACCTTTTCTTTACTCCGGAATGTAAGCAAATGTTTCAAGGAGGGAGGAGCAAAGGGCTCCAGTGAAAATAAATCACTAAATCTCTCCAGAGCAATACTCTCTCTCTAATTTCCTAGGTATGTTGCCATTAAATCATCCTTTAATGAAGTTTGGTGGTGCTCTTTGTTTGGAAGGCCCAGGTAGTATAGAAATGTGAAAATATTCATGGAGAATTGAATCTTAACAGTAGATCCCAATACATGTTAGCTCCCTTCATAAGTCCAAAACCAGTGCTATCTTCTCTCTTCCAAATGTCTCTAAAACTTTCCCCTGCAAATGCTGTTGTTGAGAGGCAAAAGGCTCACTGGCCTCTATATCCCCTAAGGTGAACACTCCACTGACTACTCCATGTCATATGTGCTTCCATTTGGTCATTTTCTCAACAATCTGTTGGCTGCTTTCCTGGGATTCTTTCACACATATAATTTCTGCAGATGAGATATTCTGGAGAGCATCTTATATGTAGTGAGATAATATTTTTAACAATTAAATGATATGTTCCCTGTGCTCTGTCTCCTTTCCTCACCCAACTTTGGTAGCTATGCATGGGATCACTATTGCGGGGGGGGTTGCTTATTATAAAGGAATTAGAGAAAACTATGCCAAGTTCTTCATAAACTCTGGTCCAGACTTGAAACAAATATTTGGAAACTACATTACCTTATAAAACAAGTTACACAATGTACTCAAATTACACAATGTTCTCCTTCCCTATCTTAAGACTAGATATAGATCCCTGGAAGAGAAAGTAACAGAAAAGAGCAGTAGTGAACACCGGTGTAGGTTGGCTCCCAGACTGGTGGAGATTGAGGGATAGGCAATAAAAAGAAATACAAATACAATCTTCCATAAAGTGGCAACTGCATATTATAAACGAGAGATGATTAAACCAACAGAAAAACCAAAAGAAATGGAGAAAAGATTAAGGGGTAAACGTAGGTGGTTTTAAGATTTTTGAAGGTGGGATTTATAAGACTTGGTTAGAATCCAGAGTGATTCAAATTTCTAAATTGGTTGATGTGAGACTAAAACAGTTGGAGGGGGATTACAGATTAATTGAATGTTGTAATGATGGGCTTTTACCTTATATTCTGGTAAAAAAAAAAATATTTGTAACTCTTCTGCTATTATGGAACAACTAGCACTGGAATGTGGTGGGTTTTTTCATTTTTAGTTTTCCTTCCTTTCCTTTTTAGCTTTTATTTAAGTTCCAGTTACTTAACATACAATGTAACATTAATTGCAGGTATACTCTCTTTTTTCAAGTGGACTCTGTTCCTAACGTGGGGCTCAAATTCACAACCCCAAGATCAAGAGTCACATACTCTACTGATTGAGCCAGCCAGATGCCCCTGGAATATTTTAATTTGTTAACTGATGTTGACTTCATGCATTCATCTTTTTTCCCCCCATATTTTCAACAGAAACCTTTATTTTCTTCCTAGTTTGAGAAGTTGGTAGGGCATTTGCCCCTATATCAACACCCACACCATACCTAACCCAAGGTGTACTGAAGATCATTTGAGCACCTGGTAATCCCATTAAAAGATAAAGTAAGGTTTCCAGAAATTTGAGATCATTGAATTATTACACTTGGGTATGCACATGTTTGTCTCAAGGTCGCTTTTAGAATATACAGTTGGAGAAGTGAGAAGTAGAAGCTGAAGATTAAGGGTTGGAAATCATCAATATATGTGATCATTGCAACCAAAATTGTATCTATCAGTGTTCTTGGTTACAAACAATAGAAACCAACCCTGGTTAGTTTAAACAGGAAAATAATTAGAGATAGTAGGTAGCTCACAGAATTTCCAGAAAGATGAGATACCACGCTTAGAGACTTATGATGAGAAATAATCTCCAAATCACATTGCAGGTCTGGGCCTTACCTCTGCATCTGGTACGACCAACATTGCCAACATGTGCCATTAAACATTCTCACCAGCCTCTGCCCCAGCTGCCTCAGGATCCTGGAGATCTTTGTCCACCTTTACCAGGAGGGATCCATGAGAGGCTCCTTCTTTCTTTACTGGCTCTCAACTCAGTCAGGTGTTGGTATAATTAAAATTCCCATGTCCTAGGTGCAAGAGAGCTAGGACTGTGACTCTCAATAAGGCCTATATAGTAGGAGGCAGGATTGTTTACAGTGAGAAGATTAAATGTGCAGTCTGGCTAAAAGGAATAAGATATATCCACTACAAAAATAGAAACTGAGATTATGAAAGAGGAGATGTGGAAGGAAAAAAGATAATAGTTATAGCAAATGTTTATAGAGGGCTTACATGTTCATCACTTAATATATATGAAATAAATTACTGCTTTGGACAACTCTCTAAAGTAGGAGTTACTGGTTTGCCCATGGGGTGATCACACACATACCCAAGGTCACCCAGTAAGGAGAGCTGACTCCAGAACTTGTGCTTTTACTATACTGCCTCTCCATGGAGAGGAGGATGAAGATGGAATTCTAGGAAACACAGACATTTAGGGAGGAGATAGAGGAAGTGAAATAGATTGAGAAGAAATAAATGATCAGAGAGATGGAGGAACCTCAAGGAGAGTGCCCTGGAATAAGAAGATTTCAAGGACTAGTGGTTATATTGGCTTCCGAGGGCTACAACACAAACTGGTACCACAAACTGTAGCTTCAACAATTTATTGCCTCACTTCTGGAGGTTAGAAGTCTGAGGTGGTATTGGCGGTGATCGTTCCATCTGGGGTTGTGAGGAACAATCTGTTCCATGCGCCTTTCTTAGACCTTCCAATACTTTGTTGGCCATCTTTGGCATTCCTTGGCTTGTAGATAGATCACCCCAATCTCTGCCACACAGGGCATTCTCTCTGTATCATTCATACAGTCTTCCCTCTTTGTATATCTGTTTCCAAATTTTCCCTTTTTAGAACAACACCAGTCATATTGAATTAGGGGCCCACACTACTCCAGTATGATCCCATTTAAACTAATTACATCTGCAATGGCCCCACTTCCAAATAGGATCACATGGTAAGATACTGGGGGCTAAAATTTCAACATATACGTTTTGGGAGGGGGACACAATTCAACTCATAACAGTGGTAAACTGCACAAATGCTGCTGAAAGCTAAAGAAGGATGAAGACTACAAATAAACTATTGTTATTTGGCAACTGGGAGGTTATGATGATTTGGTGAGAACAATTAAGTAGGATGCTACTGGCAGACATAGAATATAAAGATATAGGATAGGGGCTTAGGAGAGGATGCAGAGGAAGTATACACAGACAACTCTTTACATAAGTCTGACGTGATAGGAAGGGTATAGCCCCCTCCATACAGGGAGGCAGTTCCCTTTACCAAGGACCCAATGGTATGAATGGAAATTTTATGGTTTGGTGGTGTTATTGCCTATGTGTCAAGCCAAATCTTTAAAAATTGTAATTTAAAGTCAACTTGTTTTGGGCAGACATCTGCATAACATGTGATGGGCTTGCCATAGTGATTGTCACTCTAAGAAATCCAGGGTAGGACATTTACACGGAAGCTTCTGTGTTCCAAAACGAAGACATAATTTTAGATACTAAGGACCTTTATACAAATCCCTCCTGAATGTTAATGCTATTCAAATGAGTAATAGAACACTTCAAACACTTTCATTCCTTGAAAATGAAATGCCTTTCTTTCCTCTGTCTGGAGATACCCTTCTAAAATGCAAAAGCTCAAATAACTGCAAATTCAAATAGAGTTTTTGAGCTGTACAGCAGGAAGGAGTTAGGATTTAGAAGGCTGATTTCAGTGCCTGCTGTGTTTTCATTTCTCTTTGCTAAGGCCAGTTGCTGTATTTCAGAAATAGAGAAGCTCTGAAAGCAAAGATGTGTGACTGGAAACATGGAATTGGTTTCCTATGTATGTTTAAAACTCCAGTTTGAAAGAAATGCTTTATTCCTTTTCAAACTTCCCCACTGTTTCAGTGAATTCATTTCTTGCATGATCCCACAGGACTGAGTTTTGTGTTCCCCCTTTCAGAATGGAAATAGTTTAGCCCTGTGTGCTGATGCCTGATTCTCCCCAAGTGTGACCACCTGGCCGCCTGGGCCTTTTGAAGTTCCTGCTACAGCCTAGAGGCTCAGCGCTGGGCATTTTCCACTTCCTCCTGTTTCCATTCCCTCGATTTCATCTGCTTTACATTGTGAGAGTCCACACTGAGCATGTTGGAACCTTAGCATGACTCCTACCCCACACAAAGATATCCACACTCTCCACGTTCCACAGACATTCTCTGCTGGAGAATCAAGGAAAGCAACATTGGAATCCTGTCAGATCTCCCACTGACAGAGCGCAACAGAACCACAGAAAAGGGGACTGAATCACAATACAGATGTTTTCTGTTAAAACATTTTAGTAAGTTTATTTCCTTTGAGGAGGTACTTGACTCAAAAAGAAACATCTCCAGAAAGCATCCATACATGTTTAGTAGAGGGATGGGCCCCTGTCTTGATTATAGAGGTGATTTGGGGGTGGAGGGGCTCCATTTGTTAAAACTTAACAATGTATACTTTAAATAAATGCAGCTTATTGTATGTTAATTACACCTCAATAGGTTTGTTAAAATGTGTGGGCTCCTGAGCAAACTTACCCTTCTGGCTTTGGGGGAGTGGTCTCTCACTGCCATTGTTTTATCTCAGAATTTGGTCAATAACATTCACAAACCCATTTATTCACAAAGGGTAAGGTTGGCAATTGACTTGCCCTCTAGGGCAGGACAAAGCTGGCAGAGGTTTTAGGGAGAGGCAATCACTTCATATTGCATGCAAAGTGATTGGAAAAGCCTGGCAAATAATCCAGTGACTTCTGGCTCAGTAGATGGAATACTGAAAGTATGATTTTTTTTTAACATTTTAACAATAATAATTGACCACTTATTAAGGGGCAGGTAGATTATGTACATCCAGAAGCAGTTCAGAAACTTTTTGGTGTTTTTCTTGTTTTCTCTTTCTCTTCCTCTTTCATTTTTTTTTAAACATTTTATTTATTTATTTGACAGAGAGAGAGATCACAAGTAGGCAGAGAGGCATGCAGAGAGAGAGAGGGGAGCATGTTCCCTGCTGAGCAGAGAGCCCGATGCGATGCGGGGCTCGATCCCAGGACTCTGAGATCATGAACTGAGCCAAAGGCATATGCTCAACCCACTGAGCCACTCAGAGGCCCCCTCTCTTTCATATTTTTTCCAGAGCTGTATTAAACCCATTTTTCCTCCTTGGATGTTTTTTGCAGGGTAGGGGGGAGAAAGAGGAGGTAGAGGGGAAATGCGTAAAGACAAGGTCCCTTTCTAACCCAGAAAGAAGAGCTTCAGCTAATATTTCACTACCCTCTTTGGGTTCCCACTAATGAAATCAAGAGGTCTTCAAGTTTTCCAAGCTTCCCTACTTTAATATTCAAGCAAAGAAACTCAAGCCCCCTGCTGCACAGCTAGAAATCCCAATGCTTTTTGCATGTTTCTTAGGCCTCTGAGGACAGTGTTCACACTCTCAGGACTCTGTCCTAATCCCCTCTTTTCTCTACCTGATTACTGCTTTTCCAGGACGCTGGACCCTCTCTCTGGTTCTCTTTGTTTTAAAGCCCAGATTCTCCCTAAGACAGTGAGTGCTCACCAAAGTCAGCAAATAAATTGAGATGATTAACGAAAGCTTTTAAAAGTGTTTTGGTGAAAAGAGAAGCACAGATAGGTGGCCATTATGAGGTAGAACAGGACACAAATTGAGACATCAGATGGGCATCTCTGTTCCTAGAATCTATGCCTCTCTCCCCAACCCCTGACTTCTGCAGGGAGTTGTTGGCTGTCTCTGGTCATTTCTCCCTAGAACTCTGGGGTAGTGGCTCCTGCATCCTCTCTCCCGCCATTCCCCAGCCTCAAAATTCCACGTACAATGTCCCTAAGAAAATGAAAAAAAAAAATTAAAAAGTTTTAACACAAAAATAATTTCTCAACCAAAAGAAGCCAATCCTTTTGTAAAAGAGCCAACAGAAAAGCTTTAGCTCAAATTGTTCGGGTTTTTCTGGATTTGACTTTAGCACAACTTCAAAACCATTCAAAGTTCTCTATTGCCACCCCAGGAGAACAGCTGTCCATACCAGAAGATAATCCAGATGTGCACCTTTAGGGCATCAATTTAAAAATCTGTGAAATTAACACTTTTTATGTGTAATGTAAATATACATTCATTGGTAGGACTCAGGATCAAGACCAGTATCTGTGTTTCCCTCCCCTGCTGACAATCCACAGATGTGGTGGGGATGGAATGGTAGATTTGTCACACACCTTATGATCCCCACAATCTTTCCAGGAAAACTGAGGGGTTTGGGCTCTTTCTTCCATTCTTACCTCCTCCTTTCTGTACACTCCTGTCTTATTCTGAGGCTTCTATCTTTACTTACGTTGTGGAAGATTCTAATAGGCTGGAGTTAGATCTAAAACTGATTTCGGTGTATCACTCATAAATTAGTGCTGGTGTAATTTTAAGGGCACTAATTGCTCTCTATTAACTCTCCTTTCCAGGAGGGAAAGAACAGACATTTGAAATTGCTGCTGGCATCATTTCAGGCAGATCCCAGTGATCTAAAAAGCTCAAAACTTGGCAGTTGTTAGGTAAACCTCTCCAGGGTACATAAGTTGGCAACATATTTGTTCTTTTCTGGTATAAAGTAGTGTAACAGTGTCCCAAGCCACATCCAGAAAAAATATTAGGGGGAAAGATTTGATACTGGCTTCTTGAACTCTATGTCTTCCCTTTGGAACTCCAGAAGATAAAACTATGAAATCTGTCAGGAAACAAACAGTAGCTGAAGCCTGTATAGCACAAAGTAATAAAAGTCTAAACACAACACAACAATGAATATCCATTTATTTTATTTTTTTTAAAGATTTTATTTATTTATTGAACAGAGAGAGATCACAAGTAGGCAGAGAGGCAGGCAGAGAGAGAGAGGAGGAAGCAGGCTCCCCACCAAGGAAAGAGCCCGATGTGGGGCTCGATCCCAGGACCCTGGGATCATAACCTGAGCCGAAGGCAGAGGCTTTAACCCTCTGAGCCACCCAGGCGCCCCATGAATATCCATTTAAATGCAATTTAAGCAAACTGAGTCTTCCTCGATGTTTAATTTTTAACTTGAAGAATATATTCTTTAAAGTACATACATTCTTGTTACATACATTTAATTCAGAGGCCCAGTGGTGTGCTTAAGCACTCTGGGTTCATCAGGATTCTGTGCTGTACAACTCCACTGAATCCATCATAGTCTCTGTGAATAACTATCCCAGGAGTTTATCTAGTGCACAGCATGCACAACAGTACATGGAGCCCCTAGTTTGAATCCTGGTCTACTACTGACCAGCTGTGTGAATTCAGGGAAGTTTTTAATTTTCTGTAAGCAACATGTGCCTCAACTATAAGGAGGGAGTACTAATGGTGCCTACTGCTTAGGATTACCATGAGATTCAATGAAGTAAACTAATTAATGACATGAATATAATAATCGTTAGGTATCATTGATAAAAATAACAAATGGGTACTAAAGTTCTGATACTCTAAGGTTCCCATTGCTCCGATACTCAGTCACTGAGAACAATCTGTAATGGTGCTAAGTGAGCATGTTCATAGAGCAGGAGCACACCCACACAGGTAGTAACATGTGTTACCACCCACAGGAATGTAGTTTTTCAAAAGCCCAAACTTGATGCAATTTTATGAATCTTGAGACCTAGAAATTCTTTAAGGCTTTTATATTATCAATCTTCACTCTCAAGTCTGCTGCAGATACCCAGCACACCCAACATGTCACATGGCCCCTTTCCTTCTTTCTCCCAACCCAATGCCTGCCCAACATGGAGAATTTACATGGAACATGCATAGTTAGGACCTAGGGAAGGTGGGATCCTGTGATCTAGTGTGGGGAGCTGTAAGTTCTAGGACCAAGTATACCGGGAAATGTGGCTTCTGGGTTTTTCTCTCCTGGCCCCTTGAATGCCAAGTCTGGTTCCATGTGAGAAGCGACAGAGGCAGCAAAATCACAATGCAGCAGGGAAATTACAGGAATGTAAATGCCCAAGGCTGAGTGTATATAGGGGTAAGGACATGGAGGGGACATGGGGTAAAAAGAGAAATAAATAAAAGAGAAATAAGAGAATAAAAGAGAAAGTAAGATGGAGAACATAAGTGATCTCCATGCTGGAGACCATGTTCCAACCTGCCCTTTATCAACCTACGTCAAAGTCTGGGCTCTGGTCAAAAATGGCACCTGAGGTTATTAATCACACTCACCTTTGGACTGAGTTAACATTGTAAATAACAAGAGTCAGCAACCTCTTATTACCTAGGGTAATGTGGGTACATCTAAGGTAAAAGCGTGAAATGAGAGAGTTGTGTAAGAAGTAGGAAAAAGGGGGGGGAAAGAGGACCAGAGAACAGGAGAGAGGGGGAAAGAAAGGCTAAAATGTTATTGCTCTTGAGGAACTAATTAACAGGCAGGGTTAATCAGTTAATAAATGCATAAAGTATTGTGCAGAGAAGGGAGTGAAAAAGGTGAAGCCTGCTGCAGAACTAGGTAGGACTTTTTTTTTTTTTAAACTGTGGCACTTTATTTTTTTTTAATTTTTTTAATCATTTTTTTAAAATTATAATTGGTACAAACATATAGTTTTCTAGTATGATGCTTTATTTTTTTTTAAGATTTTATTTGTTTATTTGACAGACAGAGATCACAAGGAGGCAGAGAGGTAGGCAGAGAGAGAGAGGGAAGCAGGCTCCCCGCTGAGCAGAGAGCCCAACGTGGGGCTCGATCCCAGGACCCTGGGACCATGACCTGAGCCGAAGGCAGAGGCTTTAACCCACTGAGTCACCCAGGTGCCCCTAATCATTTTTTAAATTTATTTTCAGCATAACAGTATTCATTGTTTTTGTACCACACCCAGTGCTCCATGCAATCTGTACCCTCTCTAATACCCACCACCTGGTTCCCCCAACCTCCCACCACCCCACCTCTTCAAACCCTTCAGCTTGTTTTTCAGAATCCATAGTCTCTCATTGTTCACCTCCCCTTCCAATTTCCCTCAACTCCCTTCTCCTAACTCCCCCTGTCCTCCATGCTATTTGTTATGCTCCACAAATAAGTGAAACCATATGATAATTGACTCTCTCTGCTTGACTTATTTCACTCAGCATAATCTCTTCCAGTCCCATCCATGTTGCTACAAAAGTTGGGTATTCATCCTTTCTGATGGAGGCATAATACTCCATAGTGATTATGGACCACATCTTCCTTATCCATTCGTCTGCTGAAGGGCATCTTGGTTCTTTCCACAGTTTGGCAACCGTGGCCATTGCTGCTATAAACATTGGGGTACAGATGGCCCTTCTTTTCACTACATCTGTATCTCTAGGTAGGACTTTTAATTCTGTCCTCACCCAGGCCCAGCCTTGAGATTGTTAGACAGACTAGAGTAGTCCTCAGAAGGACCAGGAGGGCAGTTAAGATCCTCTTCCTTCTGCTGGCATGTGCCTGTCTCACCTGTGTGGCTGCTGTGAGAATGCCTACCAGACCCTCAACTACCAGGGGTATAACTGATGGAGAGTTCCCGTGCTCTGAAATCCATCATCACATTTATTCCAAGGCCATGCTTCCCATGGGCTGCTCCCAGTCAATGACAGAGTGCAGCAGAGATAGTAAAGGCAGGCCCACTTCTTGGAGACACAGGAAACTTCTGATGACTACTTTGGCTTAGGGACTCCTGAACCTTTCTTACACTATGGCAATCTGAGACACTTTCACCCATCTCTTCTTCCCTCTCTCCTCCTGGGGTCAGACTTGCTTCATGAACTGATAACTCCCCTAGCCTTGCCAGGCTTCCTCCTCATTTTCTTTCACAGATGGTCCTTCCTGATAAAATCTTCATATATTTAATTCCAGCTTGGCACCTGTTTCCCAAACTAACATAATCTCCAAGCACTAGCAGGAACAGGAAATCCTCATTCCCACTACGCATCTATAATGCAATGCCTTAAGCCAACGCTTGTTCAATTGTACTTAGACAATCGTCATTGTGCTCTGGTGTGATGTAAAAGCTTCAGGTTCAAGGTTCCCATGCTCGAATAGAGAAGTTCTGGCTTTATCTGTGGGTGTTCCCTCAGTCCATCTCTGTGAGGAGGTGGGATAACCATTTTTTCCAGTTGAAAGCTTGGGTTTTACTCTTCAGATTCCATTAGAAAGGAGTCAACTGCAACAGCAGCTTATTCAATCTCTACATTATAGGGGTCCAACTTAACAAGACTTGGAATAATTGCTGTCCATTTCTTCCTGATGGCCTTGACCTTCAATTGACCCATTGAAGGGAAGAAACCTATTTGGAGATATGTTGGGAACCTTGTTTGTCCAGCCAATCCTGCAGATTCTAGACTTCATCATTAGATCCACGAAAAGCTCAATACTTGTACAGGTTGCCTTGGACATACAAAGAAAAAACTGGGGTCACTATGAAGCTATGCCCTCACAGTTTTGTTTTGTTTTCTGAAAAGCATTACTTTCTTTTTTTTAAGATTTTATTTATTTATTTGACAGAGAGATCACAGTAGACAGAGGCAGGCAGAGAGAGAGAGAGGGAAGCAGGCTCCCTGCTGAGCAGAGAGCCCAATGCGGGACTTGATCCCAGAACCCTGAGATCATGACCCGAGCCGAAGGCAGCGGCTTAACCCACTGAGCCACCCAGGTGCCCCTGAAAAGCATTACTTTCATGAGCTTATAATTTCTATATAAATTAGAGCATGCACACAGTGAACATATATTTGAGGATGCTGGCGTAGTATTATTTGGCATAGAAAACATGCAAATCATAGTATTTTCTCTTGTTTGAAGAAGTCTACCCAACATAGCTTTCTAAATGAGAAGACTTATTTTTATTTCCTTGAGAATCTAAGATTTTCTAATTTTAAAAATTGTGGTAAAATAAACATAACATAAAATCTAGTATTTTAACCTGTACAGTTCAGTGACATTTAGTACATTCTCAGTGTTGTGCAACCATCACCACCTACTTAGTTTCAGAACATTTTCATCACTCCTAAAGGAAACCTTGTACCCACTAAGCACTTAACTTATATTTCTCATTCCTTCCCCAGCCCAAGGCAACCACTAATCTGATTTCTGTCTTTATGGATTTACTAATTCTGGATATTTCATATAAATGGAATCCTACAATTCTGTCTGGCTTCTTTCATGTAACAAGATGTTTTCTTCAAAAAAAAAAAAATTTTTTTTTGTATTTTATTTATTTGTCAGAGAGAGAGAGAACGAAAGCACAAGCAAGGGGAGTGGCAGGAAGAGGGAGAAGCAGGCTCCTTGTTGAGCAAGAAGCCGGATAGGGGACTCAATCCCAGGACCTTGGGATCATGACCTGAGCTGAAGGCAGATGCTTAACTGACTAAGCCACCCTAAGCACCCTAAGCACCTCTATCAAACAGTCTTTAAACAGAAACACACTTAAGACAAGGTTATGCATTAAATAGTTGATGAAAATGTTGTAACCAGAGGCTCATAGAAAACTAACCCTGTATTTCCTCTAGGAGCAATAGTTCAATATTCACTAATTCAATGTTCATGGTGACTTTACACAACATAATTACTTTGAGTAATGAGATTTGACATATAGTCCACATTTTATTTATTCATTCTTCAGTTGATGGACATTTGGGTTGTTTCTACTTTTTTGGCTCTTATCAGCAATGCTGTACAAATATTTGCATACAACTTTTGTTTGAACACCCTTTTTTTTTTTTTCAAATCTTTGGGGGCATATAACCAGATGTCCTCAGTTTTTAATCAGTATAAGGCGACAAAAATGTGCTGCTTAATGGTGAAGGGGACTTAGGGAATAAAAGACAAAGGAAGAGATACAGGATACTAAGGATACAGGTTGGGCTCAGGGAGAAAACAGAATTGGGCTTTGAGCTGCAGACTAAAGGAGGTGATCAAAAGGAGGTCAGGGACAAAAGAAAATCAAAATCAAGGAGGCTAGGAATGGTACAAATCAAAGTATCAGGCAGATACTTAAGTTAATGGGACAGGCAGAATGCAATGGATGGAAACAGAGAAGAGCAGATCAGAGTTCTGAGGAAGAAAATATTTTCCCCCCATTTATCTGTAACTTCTATTGAAGTCTTAATTGAAAAGTCCTCCCTTCTTGTCTCAAGAAACTTGGTTCCTGTAACAACTATTTCCCCATACATAGGGAAAGCTCCATAAAGGCCAGGTACTCAGGCTCACCATTGCAGGTAATCACCAAACTTCCTTCTAATTGTCTTCATGAACTTGTTTTGTTTCTCATTCCCTTTGCAGTGGATTTTGCCTTTCTACTCAGGTCCTGTTGGATGTGAGACTGGGTCTGCTTTATGGATTCCCAGGTCTTTTTCCATGAATACTGTTCTTGCTTTTCTACTTGTTTCATGTCCCCAAAGCTTTAGATCAACCCTGCCCTATTCCTAATGTCAGCCCTGGTTTCCAGAAACCAAACCCTTATCAGAGTCCTAGGGCCCCACTGGTCTGAATCCAGTAACTGAGAAACAAATGTTTTCTCCTCATGGATAAAAAGAATAATGGGATTGACTTTATATATTTACTTTTTCTTTGACTTCAACTTATAACAGATTAAGTTTTTTGTTTTATTCCCCCAACCGATTACAATATAGATTTATATATAGTAATCAAAATTTCCCCAGTAACTTTTGGGAAATTTGATAGAGTAATTCAGAGTTTAACAGATGGAATGAAAAACGCAGAAGAATCAAATCATTTCTAAAAAGAAAAGCTACAGAGGGGCATTTCCTTATATGATCTAAAAAACATATTATAAAGAATATTACAAGGGTACCTGATGGCTCAGTCAGTTAAGTGTCTGCCTTTGGCTCAGGTCATGATCCCAGGGTCCTGGGATTGAGATTCCTAGTCAGGCCCAGCAGGGAGTCTGCTTCTCCCTCTCCCTCTGTCCCCACTCCTGCACTCTCTCTCTTTCAAATAAATAAATAAAGTCTTAAAAAAAAAGAATATTATAGTAGTTTAAAATTTACAGACCAAGGTACTACAACTGAATTCAACTTAGTTTTTTGACTTTCATTTTTCTTGATGATAGAGAATGCTCAATACTGCCTCTTTATTTTAACGCAGTCAGTTTGGCCTAACATGTAGTAAATACTCAATCAACTTGAAGATAAGAGGCTGCCCAACTTCTTGCCAGGTGTGTGTTTAATCTAACTTACCCTGAGAGTTCATCAGACAACTTGGTATGGGGCAAGGGCATCTTATTGTTTATACCAGGCTTTGTCAAAATGAAAGTATACCTGGTCCTCACCTGCCCTGTCTTGGGGGTCCTTTTGAACCCCAATCTAAGCTTCTTTGTGTCCTCTGGCTCTTATCACTTTTTCACCTCCATTGGGAACTCAGTAGCTTTTTGTGCCTTCTGGAAACCCCCTGGAGTATGAGACTCTGTCAGTGCCTCTTAGGCCCATCTGCCTACACACTTGCCCCAGCATGGCTCTTTTACCACCCAGACAGTGAGTTCTTAGCATCCTGGCTGAAATCCCTGAATTTGGGGCTACTCTACGAGCTCTATAGTTTCCTTGACGGGGATTCCCCAAAGCTTTCTTGGTGTTTCTATCACACTCTTTCAATCTGGGCTTTAACTCCTAGTAGGTGGCATATATACAGTGAAGGAAATTACATATATAAAGTATATCATGTCATTTCATAACCACTCTATGACAAAAAAGTGTTTATCACTTAGGAATGTTTGGCTGTGGGACACCTGTGTGACTCCATCGGTTAAGCGTCTGCCTTTGGCCCAGGTCATGATCCCAGAGTCCTGGGATCGGTTCTGGGCATTGGTCTCCCTGCTCAGCAGGGAGTCTGCTTCTCCCACTCTTGCTCCACGTGCTTGTGCTCTCCCTCTTTCTCTCTGATAAATAAATAAAGTCTTTTTTTTTTTTAAGGGTTATTTGGCTACAAGTGTTTGAAAACCTAACTATAGCTTAAACAAATAGGGGTTTATTTTTCTCATAAAGCATCAAATTTAAGGCAGATAATCCATGGCATTTATAGCTGCTCAGTGTAATCAAGGACTCAGGTTTTCTCTCTCTCTTTGCTCTATTATTCTTAGTTTGTTAGCTTTCATTTTTATAGTCAACAGATGGACGTACCTCCACGAATCACATTCCCATTTGAAGTAAGAAAAGGGAAGGAAAAAAACCTCATCAGCTGTTTTGTTTCCTTTAAGGGGAAAGCAATACTTTCCCTAATCTGCTTAGCAAACTTCTGCTTACATCTTACTGGCTAGAACTGTTTCACAAGGGCACCTTCACTTATGAGAGAGACTGGGAATTGATAGAGCATTTGTCTTTCCAGACTTTATTATAGAGGAAGGTAAAAGGGAAGGGGGCTGGGAATTAATGTGAAGCAAGCCAACCTACAGTACCTGCATGGTAGATAAGGTAAACTGGCTCTCTAAATATTCATTCCACCCACCTTTCAGTGTACCATTTTGTATAGAGACTAGAAAGGTAACAACAAATTTTCCCAACTGGGATCCTGTATTATTTAGTTTTTGCTAATCAGATGCACTTACACAAGAGTTGGGAGGTAGAAGTGAGTGAGGTGGAAGCCATTCTGTTGTTCTGGGTGGCAAGTTGCTAGTTTCCTTGGTAGCGGTGGACCTGCAGTAGAACATGCACATTTCAGAGATTTGGCAGAGCTCTAAAGTCAGCAGTGGTGGTGACAGCAGAGCCATCTGATCCTTGGTGTGTGCTCCTCAAGCCAATAGTCCCAGTGATGGTCTCCTGCTGGTGGCAGAAATAACATCTCTGCAAAGCTGTTCTGGGACTTATTTTTGCAGGTCTGGCCTGGAACTTAACTCTTCAACTCTACCTAAAAATTTAAAAGTTTCTAATTCCATGTGTTCAAAACTTTTGTTTAAAATAGTTTGTTTTTTTGCAGTGGATCCTGGCTAATATAATATGCTATAGTTTACCTCTCTAGGTTTCTGATATGCATACCTATCTTTCCATCGAGTATCTCTTTATTTGGAGGGGTCATTCCTTCCCCCAAGATTTCATCCAGTTCTTGGATTCGAGTGATTTTTATCCCCCCCTGTCAGGTTCATGTATGGCTCCCACCACCATGGTTAGTCTACCTTCCATGTGTGGAGAAGCAGCAGGAGGACTACAATATAAATATGAAACCTGGAGCTGTGGGTGGTCCACAGCACACACACACAGCACACACACAGAATCCTACTGGGCAGGAATGGGGAGGACTCTCTACAGGGACAGTGGAATTAATAAGCTCATGGTTGAACCATCTTTTTGTCAGTCCTGTTCTGTTCTCTGGGAAAATCTCTTTATCCTCAATGGCCACATCTTATTTGGTCACTGGAGAACATTCCATTCTTATAGAGATTTTGTAGCCCATCTCCTACTGACATGGATTCAGGAGTCCTGGGATTGCCTTTGGGGCTGAGGAGTCAGTCGCTGGCTTTTGGACAGCCAGGCCTGGCATTTCTTTGAAGCTTCCACCAACTTAGGAGGTTTTTTTGTCAATCCCGTGAATGACTAACCATAGTCAAAGACTTATTTTGACACAGAATTTAAGTCTGAACATTTTTTTTTAACCTGTAGGGCCTGTATGCTCTATTTTTTCCCTTAGCTCTAAGCTAATCATAGCCACTGCCTTAGGGCACTTTCAGTCAGTAGCCTCCTGTGGGGAGACACCAAATTTAATCACTTCTTTTTTCTGTACTCTCCCTCTCCTCTTCTCTCCTGTAGAGAATTTCTAAGGGAAATTGCATGAGAAAGGCCTGGGGCCCTAATCTTGTCTTTTGCTAAAGCTGTCCTTTTCTTGCCCTTAGGTAACTTCCTGCATCAATAATAGAAATTGGCTTTTAACCTCTCTAAAGTTCCAAATCCTGGGAGTTTCAAGAATTTAGGGTGGCAGCAGGCAGAGCACTTCTCCAGGCAAAGCTGCATTTTCTTTCACCTCTTCTAGACTGGCTCCTCTTGGGCCAAGTTCATATCTTTCATAGGACTTGGTAGAAAGTGGCAAGCATTCTCAATAGGGTGTGTGTTGGGGGTGGGAGGTAGGAGGTGCATAATTTGAATGCATCAAACTGGTATTTAAAAAAACTATCCAGAGTATTCTGAGCAACCAGTTTATTTTTCTTTATAAAATTTTCTTCAACTGAATAGATTTTCTTCCACTGAAAAGCATTTTTTAAGTAAGGCCTGGATGATGTCACCACAATGGTGGTGTAGGAGACCCCAGCTTCTATCCCCCCAACAAAGATCAACAGTTAGACAGTTATTCATGAACAAAAACAGTTCTGGGAAAGATCTGGAGTCTATGTAAGAAACTTTAGCAACACAGTGGAGCAGAAAATGGGTGAATAAGAGCACAAAACAGAAAGGAAAATAGCTTCATTTTGTCTGTATCATCCCATCCCCCAGGCTTTCATTGCTCAGCACCAGGAGGGAGCTGGAAACAGTTCCCCTTGCTGAGAGAGGGAAAGTGGAGTGAACAATCAGCTTCTCCAGCTTTTTGGTGAAATGAAGGATCCACTTCAGTTTTACCATACCCAGAGATCAGCAACACTGAGATGTATAGAGACAGCAAGGACCATGGAGGGAAAGCAGAGTATCAGAATCAGCCCTGCATCAGGAGCAACTGCAGTTTTTAATGAACTCCTGGCAGAGGTGGAGAAACCAATGGCCAGCACAGCCACAGTGGACTCCCTCCAGATTTTACCAATTTTTACCCCACAGGTATTCATGTCACAGACATCAGACATCTAAGACCCTTCCAGCTTCCTCCTGACCCCCAACCCTTGCCAGAGCCCAGGACACACAATGGTAGCTCAGTCTTCTGCAGCTGCATTAGTGCAAGTCACTAACCTAGGCCCTACAGTTGTGCACCATTGATGTGTGCACACTCAGTACTAGCCCTTCCAGCTGTGCACCAGCATGTTGACAGCCTGATGCCTGTCATCAGCCTCCACTGATGTGTGTGCATGCATAGCAAGATCTTGCAACCCCAGAAGTGTAAATTGACCCTTTTTCCTGTTACTGCCATATCATGGGGCTCATCTGCAACTAGTTTCTCTTGCATGCTCCTGCATGCCCCCAGTCTGACTCTCAACACCAGCCTCCAATGCTGTGTGCTCATGGCAAGACCCAGCAGCCACAGCAGTGCACACCAATAGTCAGGACTTTCATAGCTGCCAGTATGCCTGCAGTTGTTTGGCCCTGGCCCTCTTTGCTGGCCTGGCCCCTACCACTATGTGTGTATCTACAAAAAGCCACTGGCACTATATAGGTACCTACAGCTGCCTCCTGTAGCTGCATGTATGCATACCACAATCTCCAGCCACTAGCACTGCCTGCTCTTGTCCTTAACCACTGGACCTGGAGGTACTAGTGAAGGCCCCAATAGACCTTGCAGCCACTACAGGCATCCCACAGCACTAAGCAATCAATGCTGTGGACCTCAGCAGCCTGAGCCAGAGTCATCATGCCTCCCCAGATCCAGAGCCACTACATGTCCCTGTACTTGACAGCTGGCACCACTAACCCTAGAATCATAGCATGTTCCAGCATGTCCCTACCCACAAATGAAAGTCCTTCTTAACCACAGTCAGTCCATAAATTCTGGAAGCATCTTCAAATACACAAGGTACCTATCTTGTACCTACACAAGGCTACAGATATCACAAAGAATCAGGGAATCATGACACAATCAAAGGAACACAATAAACTCCTAGTAACTGACCCTGAAGAAATGGAGACACATTAATTGCCTGACAAAGACTTCAAAATAATTATTCTAAAGACGCTCAGAGAAGGAGAATGACATCAGCACCATGGTAGTGTAAGTTGTTCCTCTTTTCCCTCCCCTTTGATTTACAACTAATCAGTTATCCATAACAACAACAACAAGAAACAACACAAACAAACAAATAAAAAAAACACATGTGTACAACAAATCAGGACACCTGAGAGATCCATCCATCTGTGCAGGTGGATTAGACTGTGGAAAAGGTAGTGGAGCAAGAGAAGGGGCAGTGAAACCCATGGCAGCCCTCTGGCAGTGAGCCAGCCCAACTGTTTTGGGCACAGGAGGTGGAAGTTGAAGTTGGTGAGTGTGTGTGTGTGTGTGTGTGCGCGCGCATGCACGAGTGTGTTGAGGGGAGAGGTGTGCCTCATCATGTGCGGGCTGCCACTGGAGGGACCAGTTATTCTCTCTGAGGAGAGATGACAGTGACTTGGGGGAGGGAAAGGAAAGAGAAGTAGGCAAAAAGAAGTGAAGAAAACTATCTCCTGTTGTCTGCCCCATGAGGGCAGAGTACAACACACATTATCTGAGACATACTCCTTCCCCCAACATGAGGATTCCCCTTCAGGACTGTGGGCACCCAGAATGCCAAGTGCTAAGTATACATCTCCTATCCCACCACTGCCACCCTTTATTTTCTTTCTTTCTTTCTTTCTTTCTTTCTTTCTTTCTTTCTTTCTTTCTTTCAAGTACTGGCTCTTAAGTCTAGTGGCCAGTCAGTGCCCATGAGAGAAATCAAAACTTGTGCTATTGCGCCACCTTCTGGAAAACAAAAGGAAGATTCCTAACTATCAACCTGTTGGAACTGTTAGAATCAAAGTAAACAAAACATTGCTTAAAATGAGAAAGTTAGGGAACAAATGTGGTGGCAAAGTTACTTCTCATCAAACACCATGAAAATCACAGTAACACAGTATCACAAAAAGAAAATGACAATTTTTCAGCAACTGAACTCAAAGATATGGATATTGTTATCTAACTGATTAAGAAATTTAAAGTGCTGTTATAAAGAAATTCAATAAACTACAAGAAAACTCAGAAAGGTAATACAACGACGTCAGGAATAAAATGAAAGAACAGAAGGAATACTTTACCAAAGACATTAAAATTCTTAAGAAGAACCAAACAGAAATTCTGGAGCTGAAGAATTCAGTAATGAAATAAAAAATAGAATGCATTGGAAATAGAGCAGATCATATGGAAGAGAGAATTAGTAAGCTCGAGAATATAGAAATAACTCTGGTAGAAGAGAGAACTAAGATTTTAAAACAGCAAGGTAACCTTATAAGAACTATCTGACTCCATTAAAAAAGTCAACATAAGAATAATGGGTATCCCAGAAGGAAGACAGGGAGGGGGGAGTAGAGAGTGTATTTAAAGAAATAATAGCTGAGAAGTTCTCAAACCTGAGGAAGAAGCTGGAAATACAAGCCCATGAAATGAAAAGAACACCTTGCTGTCCCAATGCAAAAAGACCTTCTCCACATCACATTATATTAAAACTGTCAAAAATCAATAATAAAGAGTTTGAAAAGCAGCCAGGGGGAGAAAAAAGGAGTAACCTACAAAGGAGTCCCCCCTTAGGCTATCTACAGATTTCTCAGCAGAAGCTCTATAGCCCAGGAGAGAATGGAGTGACATATTCAAAATATTGAAAGATAAAAATTGCCAGCCAAGAATATTCTATCCAGCAAAGTTATCCTTCAGATATGAAGGAGAAATAACGGCTTTCCCAGACAAACAAAAGCTGAGGGAGTCCACCACCCTTAGATCTGCCTTATAAGAAATATTGGAAGTAGCTCTTCAAGCTGAAGTGAAAAAACAAAAGAACACAAAACTCTGATTAAGGTGATAAATAGAATTAGAATACTATAATCTTTTTTTTTAAATAATGGTATATATTAAACTCAATGGTATATAAACTCAATGGTATATATTAAACATAAAGATTAAAGGGAAAGATTATGAAAAATAACTGTAGTTACTACAACTAGGTAATGAAATCACAGCATAAAGACATCATTTGTGACATCAAAAATATAAAAGGGGAAGAACAAAAGGATGGAACATTTATAAGTGAATGAAGACGATAAATTGCTATCAGCAGAAAAAAGGACTATTATGATATGTTACCATGTAAATCTCATGGTAACCACAAAGCAAAGGCCTAGAGCAGAGACACAAAACATAAAATTAAGAGGAGCCTGAGCAAATTACACTGGAAAACCACAAACGTACAAAGGTAAACAAAAACAGAAGGGAAAGGAAATGACGAAGAGGCAAAATAACCAGAAAGCAAAAGATAAAATGGCAATAGGAGATCCTTAATGTCAATAATTACCCTACATGTAAATGGACTGAACTCATCAATAAGGCACAGAGTGGCTGGATGGATTAAAAAAACAAAACAAAACAAAAACAAAACAGGACCCAACTATATGCTGCCTACAGTAGATTCATTGAAGTTCTAAAGACACTCATAGGCTCAGAAGCTGATATTCCAGGGAAGAGTTAAGATGGTGGGGTATTAGGGGGACCCTTGGCTTGCCTCATCTCTTGAACACAGCTAGATCAGCAGCAAATCATTTAGAACAACTAAAAAATTGATCTGAGGGTTAAGGGAACAATCTGCACAATTAGAGGGAGAGAACAAGGCAGGCGCAAGGTTTGGATATGTGAATTGGGGGAGACAAAAGTCCTGGTGCCACGGAGGGAAGGAAGTGCTTCTTGGCAGAGAGAAGAGCAGCATTTTGGTTTTTTGCAGGAGAAACACTCCCCCAAGACCACTGACTGGGGAATTGGGAAGAGGTAACTATGGCAACTTTTTGCAAACAGTAGAGTTCAAATTCTGAGGTTTTATTTATTTTTTAATTAATTAATTAATTAATTGTGAGTTGGGGGAGGGGTAGAGGGAGAGGAAGAGAGAGAATCTTAAGTAGGCCCCATGACCAGCTCAGAGCCTGATGGAGGCCTTGATCTCACAACCCTAAGATTATGACCTGAGCCCAAATCAAGAGTTGGTTACTTAACTGACTGAGCCACAGAGGTGCCCCCAAACCTGAGGTTTTAGTAGTCTGTGCCATTTGTTGAATCCAAGGCAGGTGAGCAATGGTGATCCTGAGGAGAGGGAGGGCAGAGGCCCAGGAGTGGACAGATCATACCATAGTATGGAGATGCCCTGGGCCACAGTGGGAGAGAACATTCCCCTTCCTGCAGTACATTTGGAAGAGGGCATACTGCCTCTCCAAGAACAAGGGACCTGGTGGGTGCCATTGAGAGGACAGAGGCATACAGAGGGCAGATAACCCGGTCACACTTTTCTTGCTGTGCTTCACCATAGACTCCAGGCACCTGTGCAATCATTTGACTGCTTTTCTGTGACAGAATGACACCAGGTACAGTGCTGGGAAGAAGGGAGGGGAGGATCTGCACCTTGCTGGGTCCTTTAAGATTTAGAGTTTTAAATCCCAGCTGCATACCAGAGATAAAAAGCAGGAGAACTGCAGTGCTGGGCATCTCATTCAGGTTGAGGGCAGGGATATGACAGAAGCCTGGGACACAAGAGGGGAGAGTGTTTGCTTTTCTGTGAGGGCTTCCTGAAGAGTGGCAGAAATGAGTTTCCCTCCCTGGGAACAAAAAGGTGCAGTGATGCCATTTTTCACTCCCCACCCCCTGCCCACCAGCACAGTTGGACTTCAGTGAGCAACACAGTACCCCCCGCCCCAGTGGAGGCTGGAGCCACTTATACCAAACCCTGCTCCTCTGCACCTTGTAGGAGCATCTTCACCAGGGCAGGTCTGACTGTCAGCCAGGCAAGCAGGCCTCTCCAACAGAGGACCAAAACAGGTCCCCCACACGTACCAAGTCTACTGATCATGGAGTGCTCTATGGCATCAACATCAGATCTGGTGGGAATAGAGCAGTGTGTGTGTCTCTCTCTCTTCTTTCTTTCTTTCCACTTTAGAATCAAGTTTGTAGTTTCTGTTCATTCCTTTGTTTTTGGGGGGTTTTTATTTGTTTGTTTGTTTCCTTATTTTTTCCATCAGTCTTCTTTTTTTTTTCTTTCTTTTTCTTTGGAATAGGGTTTATTGTTCTTTATTTGTCTGTTTATTTGCTCTTGTTGCTGCTGTTGTCATTCCTTTTCCTTTCTCTTTCTTTGAATCAAGAGTTTTTTTTTTTTAAATCAGTCTTATTTTAACAAAGAAATCAAAGCACACCTAGTGAAAGGTCTAAACACTCCCCACTGCATACAAGGAGGAATTCTGCAGAGGGCTGACCTGTGGGAAAGAACAGTCAAAACACAACAGTAGAATGCACACAGTGCACACCAAAAACACTTCCTGAAGTGCCAGGCCCTGAACAGTGTATGACCCTTTCTCAATATAGCATTTGTCTCAGGAGCAGGAAACATAACAAGTTTTCATAACACAAAAAAGACAGAAACCTAGACAAAATGACAAGACAGAGGAATTCTCCCCAAAAGAAAGATCAAGAAGAAATCACAGGCAGGGATTTGCTCAAAACAGGTATGAGCATTATATCTGAACAAGAATTTAGAGCAACATTCATAAGGATACTAGCTGAGCTTGAAAAAGCATAGAAGACAACAGAGAAACCCTTGCTGCAGAGATAAAGACCTAAAAACTAGTCAGGCTGAAACAAAAATGCTATAATTGAGATGCAAAACTCACTGGATGTAATCACAATGAGGACAGAAGAAATAGAGGATCGAATAGGTGATACAGGAGATTAAAAATATGGAAAATAATTAATCAGAAAAGAGGAGGGAAAGAAACTATTAGATCACAGATAAAGACTTAGGGAACTCCGCAATTCCACAAAGTGCAGTAATACCCATATCATAGGAACTCCAGAAGAAGAAGAAGAGCGGGGAAAAAGGGACAGAAGGTTTCTTTGAACAAATTATAGCTGAGAACTTCCCTTATCTGGGGAAGAAAACAAGCATTCAAGTCCAAAAGGCCCAGAGAACTCCCCTTAAAATCAGCAAAAACAGGTCAACACCAAGACATGTCATAGTGAAGCTTGCAAAATACAAAGATAAAGAAGAATTTGGAAAGCAGCTAGGGACAAAAGGTGCCTAACCTACAAGTGTAGGCATAAGATTAGTAGCAGAACTGTCCACAGAAACTTGACAGGCCAGAAGAAAGTGACATAATATATTCAATATGCTAAATGGGAAAAATATGCAGCCAAGAATATTATATCCAGCAAGGCTGTCATTCAGAATAGGAGAGATGAAAAGTCTAAACAAAGACTAAAGGGAGGCCATGAACACTAAACCAGCTCTGCAAGAAATATCAAGGGGGGCCCTTTGAGTGGGAAAGAAAGACCAAAACCAATGAAGACTAAAAAGGAACAGAGACAATCGATAGCAACAACAACTTTACAGGTAATGGCACTAAATTCATATCTATTAATAATTACTCTGAATATTAATGGACTTAATGCTACAATCAAAAGACATAGGGTATTAGAATGGATAAATAATGAAAAAAACAAAAACAAAAACAAAAACAAACCCCAAGACCCATCAGTATGCTGCTTATAAGAAAGTCATTTTAGACCCAAAGACACATCCAGATTAAAAGTGAGGGGGTAGAGAACTATCTATCCTGCCAATGGACATCAAAAGAAAGCTGGAGTAGCCATACATGTATCAGATAGAGTAGATTTTAAACCAAGGAGAGTAACAAGAGATGAAGAAGGACACTATATCATAATAAAGAGGTCTATCCAACAAGAAGACTTAACAATTATAAATACTTATGCTCCCAATGTGAGAATACCCAGATATATAAATCAATAACAAGCTTAAGGAAAATCATTGATAATAATACAATAGTAATGGGGGACTTTAACACCCCACTCACAGCAATGCACAGATCATCTAAGCAGAAGATCAATAAGGAAACAATGGCTTTGAATGATGCACTGGACCAGATGGACTTAACAGATTTATTGAGACCACTTAATCCTAAAGCAGCAGAATACACATTCTTTTTGAATGCACATGGAACATTCTCCAGAATAGCTCTCATACTGTGTCACAAATCAGGCCTCAGCTAGTACAAAAAGACTGAGATCATACCATGCATATTTTCTGACAACAACACTATGAAACTTGAACACAACCGCAAGAAAATTTGGAAAGACCACAAATACATGGAGGCTGAAGGACTTCCTACTGAAGAAAGGAAATAATTAAGATTAAAACAGAAATAAATGAAATAAAAATAAAAATAGTAGAACAGATCAACAAAACTTGGAGCTGATTCTTTAAAAGAATTAACAAAATTGATAAACTCTTAGCCAGACTCATCAAAAAGAAAAGGGAAAGGACCCAAATAAATAAAATGAAGGAAAGGGGAGAGATCACAGCCAACAACAAAAAAATACAAACAATTATAAGAGAAGATTATGAGCAGGTATATGTCAACAAATTGGGCAATCTGGAAGAAATGGATAAAATTCTAGAAACATATAAACTACCCAAACTGAAACAGAACAAAACAGAAAACTTGAACAGATCCATAACCAGCAAAGAAGTTGAATCAATAAAGAAGAAATCTCCTAACAAACAAGAGTCCATGGCCAGATGGCTTTCAGGGGAATACTACCAAACATTTAAATAAAAATTAATACCTATTCTTCTGAAACTTTTCCAGAAAAGAGATACAGAAGGAAAGCTTCCAAACTTACTTTATGAGGCCAGTATTACCTTGATTCCAAAACCAAAGCCTCCACTAAAAAGGAGAATTACAGACCAATATCCCTGCTGAACATGGATATGAAAATTCTCAACAAGATACTACCTAATCTAATCCAACAGTACGTTTTAAGGATTAGTCACCATGGCCAAGTGATATTTATTCCTTGACTGCAGATATGGTTCCATATCTGCAAATCAATGTGATATACCACATTCATAAAGGAAAAGATAAGAACAATATGATCCTCTCAATAGATACAGAAAAAGCATTTGGCAAAATATTGCATCCTTTTTTTTTTTTTTCCCCAAAAGGAAAACCATCCTTGTTATTGATGAGATTCATCAGTTTAATAAATCTCAGCAGGACACTTTCCTTCCTCATGTGGAATGTGGGACAATCACTCTGATTGGGGCAACCACTGAAAACCCTTCCTTCTAGGTCAATGCTGCTCTAGCTAAACTGCTGTCAGGTTATTGCTCTTAAGAAGCTTCCTGTAGAGGCAATGGTAACTATTTTTTTTATTAATATATAATACATTATTTGTTTTATGGGTAAAGGTCTGTGATTCATCAGATTCATCAATTCACAGCACTCACCACAACACATACCCTCCCCAGTGTCCATCACCCAGGGACCCCATCCCTCCCATCCCCCTCCACTCTAGGAACCCTCAGTTTGTTTCCAGAGATTAAATCTCTTATGGTTTGTCTCCCTCTCTGGTTTTATCTTGTTTCATTTTTCCCTCCCTTCCCCTATGATCCTCTGTCTTGTTTCTCAAATTCCTCAAATCAGTGAGAGCATATGATAATTGTCTTTCTCTGATTGACTTATTTCATTTAGCATAATACTCCCTAGCTCCATCCATATTGTTGCAAATGGTAAGATTTCATTTTTTTTTGATGGCTCCACTATATATATATATATATATATATATATATCATATCTTCTTTATCCATTCATCTGTTGATGGACATTTAGGCTCTGTCCATAGTTTGGCTATTGTGGACATTGGTTACAGCATCCTTTCTGGATAAAAACTCTCCAACATGTAAGGATAGAGGAAACTTACCTCATTATCATAAAAGCCATATATGAAAAACCCAACAGCAAATATCATCCTCAATGGGGAAAAGCTGAGATCTTTTCTGCTAAGGTAAGGAACATGACAGGGATGTCTACTCTCACCACTGTTGTTCAACATAGTACTGGAAATACTAGCTTCAGTAATCAGACAACAAAGAGAAATAAAAGGGATCCAAATTGGCAAGAAGTCAAACTTTAACTCTTTGCAGATGACATGGTGCTGTATATAGAAAACCTGAAAGACTTCAATCAAAAAATTGCTAGAACTGATACATGAATTCAGCAAAGGTACTAGATATAAAATCAATGTACAGAAATCTGTTTCATTTCTATACACCAAAATGAAGCAACAGAAAGATAAATCAAGGAATCAATCCTATGTATAATTGTATCAAAACCCAGAAGACACCTAGGAATAAATCTAACCAATGAGGTAAAAGACCTGTACTCTGAAAATTATAAAACACTGATGAAAGAAATTCAAGATAACACAAAGAAATTGAAAAATATTCCATGCTCATGGATTGGAAATACAAATATTGTTCAAACGTCTATATGACCCAAAGCAATCTCCACATTTAATGCAATCCCTATCAAAATACCAAAAGCATTTTGAACAGAGCTAGAACAATCCTAAAATTTGAATGGAACCAGAAAAGACCCCAAATATGAAAATAATGTAGAAAAAGGAAACCAAACCTGGTGGCATCACAATTCTGGACTTCAAGCTATATTGCAAAAGCTGTAACCATCAATTCAGTATAGTACTACAAAAATAGACACATATGGGGCACCTGGGTGGCTCAGTGGGTTAAAGCCTCTGCCTTTGACTCAGGTCCTGATCCCAGGGTCCTGGGATCGAGCCCTGCATCAGGCTCTCTGCTCAACAGGGAGCCTGCTTCCCTTCCCCTCTCTCTGCCTGCCTCTCTGTCTACTTGTGATCTCTGTCAAATAAATAAATAAATAATCTTAAAAAAATTAGACACATACATCAAAGGAACAGAAGAGAGAACCCAGAAATGGACACAAAAATATATAGTCAACTAATCATTGACAAAGCAGGGAAGAATATCCAATGGAAAAAGATAGTCTATTCAATAAATGGTGTTAGGAAAAGTGGACTGTGACATGCAGATGAATGAAATTGGACCACTTTTTTACACCATACACAAAAGTAAATTCAAAATGGACAAAAGACCTCAATGTGACACAGGCAACCATCAAAATCCTAGAGCAGAACACAGGCAGCAACCTCTTTGATCTCAGCTGGGCATGTCTCTGGAGGCAAGGGAAACAATAACAAAAATAAACTATTGAGACTTCATCAAGATAAAAAGTTTCTGCACAGCAAATGAAATAATCTACAAAACTAAAGACAACTTTGGATTAGGAAGAGATATTTGCAAATGACATATTGCATAAAGGGCTAATATCCAACATCTTTAAAGAACTTACAAAAATCAACACCCAGAATAAATAATCCTGTTAGGAAATGGGCAGAAGACATGAACAGGTTTCTCCAAAGAAGACATACAGATGGGTAACAGACACAGGAAAAAAAATGCTCAACATACTCATCATCAGGAAAATACAAATCAAGACCACAATGAGATACCACCTCATACCTGTCAGAATAGCTAAAATCAACAACTCAGCAAACAACAGGTATTGGTGATCCAGAGAAAGGGGAACCCTCTTACGTTGTTCGTTACACTGCAGAGAAAGGGGAACTCTCTTACACTGAATGCAAACTGTTGTAGCCATTCCAGGAAACAGTATGGACATTCCTCAAAAAGTTAAAACTAGGGGCTCCTGGGTGGCTCAGTGGGTTAAGCCTCTGCCTTCAGCTCAGGTCATGATCTCAGGGTCCTGGGATTGAGCCCTGCATCGGGCTTTCTGCTCAGCAGGTAGTCTGCTTCCCTGTCTCTCTCTGCCTGCCTCTCTGCCTAGTTGTGATCTCTGTCTGTCAAATAAATAAATAAAATCTTAAAAAAAAAAGTTAAAACTAGAGCTACCCTTCAATCCAGCAATTGCACTACTAGATACTTAACCAAAGGATTAAAAAATACTGATTCAAAGGGGCACATGTGTCAGCCAAATTATGGAGAGAGACCAAATGTCTGTGGACTGAAGAATGGATAAAGAAGATGTGATATGTATGTATATAAATATATATATTCATAACAGAATATTATATATAAGTATATTTGTTTATTATAATTTAGAACTTATTTATTAATATAAATATTTATTTATTTATTTATTTATTTAAAATTTTTTTTTTCAGTGTTCCAAGATTGATTGTTTATGTACCACATCTAGTACTCCATGCAATACGTGCCCTCCTTAATACCCACCACCAGGCTCATCCAACCTCCCACCCTCCGCCCCTCCAAAACCCTCAGATTGTTTTTCAGAGTCCACAGTCTCTCATGGTTCATCTCCCCTGCCGATTTCCCCCAATTCACTTTTCCTTCCCTTTTCCTAATGTTTTCCATGTTGTTCCTTATGCTCTACAAATAAGTGAAACCATATGATAATTGACTCTCTCTGCTTGACTTATTTCACTCAGCATTATCTCCTTCCGTCCCGTCCATGTTGATACAAAAGTTGGGTATTCATCCTTTCTGATGGAGGCATAATATTCCATTGTATATATGGACCATATCTTCTTTATCCATTTGTCTGTTGAAGGGTATCTTGGCTCTTTCCACAATTTGGTGATTGTGGCCTTTGTTGCTATGAACATTGGGGTACATATGGCCCTTCTTTTCACTACATCTGTATCTTTGGAGTAATAATAATAATAATAATGACTTATTACTCAGCCATCAAGAGAATGAAATCTTGCCATTTGCAATGATGTGGATAGCACTAGAGTGTATTATCCTAAGTGAAATAAGTCAGTCAGAGTAAGACTAATACCATACAATTTCACTCATATGTGGAACTTATGAAACAAAACAGATGAACATAGGGGAAGGGAAGGCAAAATAAAATAAGATAAAAACATAAGAGTCTTAACTATAGAGAACAAACAAGGTTGCTGGAGGGGAGATGGCAGGGAGATGAGCTAGATCAGTGATGAACACTGGGTGTTAGATGTAAGTGATGAATCACTAAATTCTACTTCTGAAACCAATATTACACTATATGTTAACCAAATTGAATTTAAATAAAATCTTGGAAGAAAAAATAAATATGATATTCCAAGTACACAGAAGTGAAAAGAAGGTGGGCATAGCAATACTTGTTTCAGACAAAATAGACTTCAAGCCAAAAAAGGTAAAAAGAAACAAAAGTTATTTTATAGTGTGATAAAAGTGTCAATATATTAAGAAGATATAACAACTGTAACTGTATAGACTTCTAACACCCAAACACTGAAACACCCAAACACACAGTGAAAACACTGAAACATATTAAGCAATTAATAACAGATCATAAGAGAGAAGTAGACATCAATATAGTAATTGTAGGAGATTTCAACATCCCACTGTCAGTGTTGGATAGATCATCCAGATAGAAAATCAACAAGAAAATATTGGAATTTAACCACACTTTAGAATAGACTTCATAGACATATACATACCATCTAAGAACAGCAGAACACACATTGTGCACATGGAACATTCTCAGGATGGATCATGAAAGGCCACAAAATAAATCTTGGCAAATTTAAGAAGCCCCAAATCCTACCATCTATTTTTTCTGACTATAGTAGTATGAAAGTACCAAGAGAAACAAGAGGAATCAGTGACAAGAGGAAAATGAGGAGGTTCTGAACAACCACCAGAACCCCCTAGGGCATAGTACAGGGGCAGCAGACTTGAATGGCCAGCCTGCATGAAAGAGGCCTATTTGTTTATCTTAAAAGCTGTGGCCTGAAGGTCAGACTTTTAATTCTCATCTAGGAGCTGACTACAGTCCTCTCTAGATACTAGGGAAGCTAGCAAATGCCAACTTCATTCTCTCTCTGTGATTCATCCCAGGTTGTTTGTGTCTCTGAAAGGAGCTTGTGTACATGTCTGGCACCACAGGTTTTGTAACTGCCACCCAGAGGACACATCCCTTGATAGACACAACTATGGTTATCACCTCAGGGTTCAATGTAAACAGAGAAGGCAGAAATGTCCATCATCCAGTCTTCCCCTTAAAGAGTTATATTTGCATACTTTAAAGAATATCATTATATAATGATGAAGGGATCAATCCAACAGGAGGATACAACATTTGCAAATATTAACACACTGAACCTAGGAAGCCCTAAATATATATAATGCAAATATCAACAGATCCAAAGAAAGAAATAGACAACAATACAATAATAGTAGGAGACTTTAAAACCTCCCTTTCACCAATGGATAAGTCCATCCAAACAGAAAATCAAGAAGGAAATGTTGGCCTTAATACATTGGATCAGATTGACTTTACAGACATTTACAGAACATTTCATCCAAAAGCAGCAGAATACATTTTCTTCTCAAGCGCACATAGAACATTGTCCAAGATAGATTATATGTTAGGCCACAAAACAAATCTTAATAAATTTAAGAAGGTTGAAATTATATCAAGCATTCCTTCTGACCACAATAGTATGAAACCAGAAATCAATACAAGAATAAAATTGGAAAAGTCACAAAGATAGAGATTAAATAATATGCTATTAAGTAACCAATGGGTCAAAAAATAAATCAAAACAAAATTTTTTAAAAAATTGAGACAAATGAAAATAGAGATACAATATACCAAAACTTATGGGGTGCAGCAAAAGCAGTTCTAAGAAAGAAGTTTACAATAAAAACATCTATATTTTTAAAAAATGAGAAAAATCTAACATAAAAAAACCTAACTTTACACCTCAAGGAACTAGAAAAAAGAACAAACAAAGCCCCAAATTAGCAGAAGGAAAAAAGTGACATATACTAGAGCAGAAATAAATGAAATAGAGAAAAAGAACAACAATAGAAAAGATCAATGAGACTAAGAGTTGGTTTTTTGAAAAGATGATAAAAATTTATAAACCTTTAGCTGGACTTAGCAAGAAAAAGAGAAAGGACTCAAATAAACTTAGAACTGTAAGAGGATATACTACAATTGATACTGCAAAAATATAAAGGATCATAAAAAACTATTAGGAACAATTATATGCCAACAAATTGGAACAACCCAGAAAAAATGGAGAAATTCCTAGAAACATACAATCTACCAAGAATGAATCATGAAGAAATAGAAAGCCTGAACAGACCAATAAAAAATTAAAAGGATAGCTTTTCTGCCCGTGGACGCCGCTGAGTAAGCATTGTTAAAGTCTCCCCTCCCACCGCCGTCATGTCTAAGTCAGAGTCTCCCAAAGAGCCTGAACAGCTGCGGAAGCTCCTCATCGGAAGTCTGAGCTTTGAAACAACCAATGAGACTCTGAGGAGCCATTTTGAGCAATGGGGAACACTTATGGACTGTGTGGTACTGAGAGATCCAAACACCAAGCACTCCAGAGGCTTTGGGTTTGTCACACATGCCACTGTGGAGGAGGTGGATGTAGCCATGAAGTAAGGCCACACAAGGTGGATGGAAGAGTTGTGGAACCAAAGAGGGCTGTCTCAAGAGAAGATTCTCAAAGACCTGGTGGCCACTTAACTGTGAAAAATATTTTTGTTGGTGGCATTAAAGAAGACCCTGAAGAACATCATCTAAGAGATTATTTCGAACAGTATGGGAAAATCGAAGTGATTGAGATCATGACTGACCGAGGCAGTGGCAAAAAGAGGGGTTTTGCTTTTGTAACATTGGATGACCATGATTCTGTAGACAAGATTGTCATTCAAAAATACCATACTGTGAATGGCCACAACTGGGAAGTAAGGAAAGCGCTCTCTAAGCAAGAGATGGCTAGTGCTTCATCCAGCCAAAGAGGTCGAAGTGGTTCTGGAAACTTTGGTGGTGGTCATGGAGGTGCTTTTGGTGGGAATGACAACTTTGGTCGTGGAGGAAACTTCAGTGGTCGAGGTGGCTTTGGTGGCAGTTGAGGTGGTGGTGGATATGGTGGCAGTGGGGATGGCTATAACGGATTTGGTAATGATGGAAGCAACTTTGGAGGTGGCGGAAGCTATAATGATTTTGGCAATTACAACAATCAATCCTCAAATTTTGGACCCATGAAAGGAGGCAATTTTGGAGGCAGAAGCTCTGGCCCTTATGGTGGTGGAGGCCAATACTTCTCCAAACCACAAAACCAAGGTGGCTATGGTGGTTCCAGCAGCAGCAGCAGCAGCTATGGCAGTGGCAGAAGGTTTTAATTACTGCCAGGAAACAAAGCTTAGCAGGAGAGGAGAGCCAGAGAAGACAGGGAAGCTACAAGTTACAACAGATTTGTTAACTCAGCCAAGCACAGTGGTGGCAGGGCCTAGCTGCTACAAAAAAGACACGTTTTAGACAATGCTCATGTGTATGGGCAAAAAAACTCGAGGACTGTATTTGTGACTAATTGTACAACAGGTTATTTTAGTTTCTGTTCTGTGGAAAGTGTAAAGCATTCCAACAAAGCGTTTTAATGTAGATTTTTTTTTTTTGCACCCATGCTGTTGATTGCTAAATGTAATAGTCTGATCATGATGCTGAATAAATGTGTCTTTAAAAAAAAAATTAGGAGGACTGAAAGAATAATCAAAAAACTCCCAATAGGAACCTGGAAAGATGACAGAGTAGGAGGATCCTAAGTGCACCTTATCCCACGGATACACCTAGTTTACAGACACATCAGTGTGACTAACCCAGAAAAATAAACTAAAGACTGACAGAACAGATTCTGCATAGTTAATTGTAGAGAGGAGTCCCCATAAAAAAAATTCAGAAGGTCAGAGTCCTGGTTGGGAACCAAACTAATCTGCAAGATTAGTTTGGAAAGAATGCCACAAAAATAGAGGAGGGATACCTGAGACACAGATGACACACATTGGATAGAGTCCTCATTAACATTTGGCTTTGAAATCCAGAGGGGCTTGACTACATGAATTTTTACTATCAGTAGGGCTTATCTCTGAGAACTTTAAAAATCAGTGGGCTCAGCTCTGGGAGAGCCAGAGGGTGATAGGAAACTGAGTCCCCCCCCCCCCCCCGCCCCTTTTAAAGAAACAGCATAATAAACAGTCCCACTGAGACACAGAATAGAAGCAGCAGTTTGAAAGCAGCTGGGGTATTCAGGAAGACTTACTTATCTCAGAATGTGTGCTGGAGGGGCAGAGATTTTTAGGAGATATCTCCAAGAACAAAAACGCCCCCCCACCTAGATACATGTGATGTGGGAAACAGAGGCAGAAGAAAATCATTGAAATTCCTTACCTACTGACAAGCCCATGAAACAGGCAGAGTGGCTCTCCTCTAGGGACTCAACTGCCCTCACCTTGAGGTTTTGCTAAGGGCAAAGGACAATCCTAGCCTGACCAATCCCCTACCCCCAACCAGGATCCTGTAAGTCTACTTTAACAATTCCTATAGGAAACTTTATCTCTAAACCTCCAAGAGAGAATCATTCCCAAGCATATGGCCCACTGATACTCATCTAAAGGGTCTCATGAGAAGGTTTTATTACTGGTAATGAATAACCTTTTTCCCAGACAATAGCTAGCCCCTCAAGGTCCTAGAAACCTTGCTTCCAAAATTCCTTAGAGACTGACATCATCCCTAATCCCCTCCCCAATTTACAAGTATATAATAGACCACTCCTCACATCTCCGGGGCAGCAGCTCTTCCTGCCCACAGGTCCTGTCCCCGTGCTTTAATAAACCACCATTTTGTACCAAAGATGTCTCAGGAATTCTTTCTTGGTCATCAGCTTCAGACCTCACCCCACAGAACCTCACCTATGTTCTAGAACTTCATCATTTGGCACCCAGTGTGGGGCTGTGAGTCTTTACATTTGGACTCTGAGCTTCTGTGCAAAATTGGTGAGTACTTTCTCTCCTCTTCCTTTAGTCTCATTTCAGGGGCTTTTCAAGGAGTATGGTCTTGTTGGAACACTTGCATGTTGATTGCTCAGGCTGTAATCCTCTAGCCCGTGGCAACTCTATGGGGAGGAGAACATCTGCCTTTTGGCTGGAAGTTAGTACCCTGGCTGGAATGGTAATAAGACCCAGAAACTTGATGCCCTCTCTCTGTTCCTATTCTTATATAGAGTTGTCTCTCTTCGGCATGGGACAGACACCTAAGTCACCAGGACGGCTGCTAATCTTAAGACTCCCATGTGAGGTTTCCTCCTGATTGATCTAATGTGATCCCCTCCACATCCCTGGCCTAGCCATTTCTGGCCATGGGACCTCATTGGGAGCTGGCCAAAACCAGTACCCGATTGAATTAAAACACAACCGGGGATCGTTTCCTAGGGAAGTTGGCTATAAGGACCACAAGTGTTGGAATGTTGCATAGACCATGATGGATTTCAGTCTTTACTGTTTCTTGTCAGTGTCTTCTACTAACTACTTAAAGCTACAAAATTGGGTAATTTCCCCTTGCCAAACTTTTCTAGTATTTCCATGGGTTAAAATGGCAAAAATAGCATGCAGTCTTCAGGACAGATGATGGCATGGCATGGCACAGTATTTTGGTCCATTCACCAGGCACCCACAGCAGCCTAGGATGTAATGGGGAAGAGGAGGGATGCCAGCACCCCTCCAGAGCCTTTTATGGCAGGAATGCCTTCGGGGGAAGGCAAGATCATGATCAATAGCGATGTCTTGAGGGATGCCTCTGGTCGCTTTTTATACACAGGAACCTCTGACATATCCTGCGTGGGACACCACCCAAGCATCAGGGGGATTTGGTAATGGACCTTCTTTATTTTTCCGGGAGCATGGCCTCAGTAGGCTTCTTCAGTTCCCAAGGACTCTACCTTGGGGTGCCTTTTAACCCACTGCAAATAATTTGGTTTGCAAAACTTAGGAAAGGACTGAGCTCCTGTAACACTGCATGGCCTCAGTGGGATCTGTCAGTTAGATCTCTGCAGGAAACAGGGCAAATGGACCTAGGATACCTTTATTGCTCATACCTAGACCTTCATTGCTCTACACCAGGACCCCAATCTAAGGGCCTTTTGCAGAATGTGTTTGCCCAAATGAGTCAGCAAGTAAACTCCCTCCTGACATGTTGGCTGATAATTATGTAAATAAGCCTTCTTCTAGTAAACCCAGGATGCTGGAGCAAACACAGGCCATTCCTAGCAAAGGGGACTCTGACTTTATCTCTCTGTGTTCCTCCTAATAGATGTGGGGGCTTCTCCCTCACTCCCCATGTTAATGGCTATAACTGGAGCCAACTGGGGTTAGTCTAACTCGAGACAGAGACCGTAAGGAATATTTCCAAGCAGCTGCTGAAACTCCCTTTGTTTCGGGGAAATTCCCTATCTTCTCTGGCCCGACATGGACTGCCTAACTCCTCCCCCTTTGTTGGTGGGAAAACATGGTGTCTGCTCCTCTGTTGGGGCTTATGAACTCTAAAACCGGGAATCCTTTCTCTGGCCCCTGGCAGCACGTTGTTCCTTCTGTCTCCCCCTTCTCTTGTTTCTGCACCAGTGTGCGTGTGGCCTGCATAACTGGCCTCTAGACCATCCTTGGTGCTTTCTGCACCATGGCTCCTTCTCTCTTCACTGTCAAGGAGCAAGAAGAGCACCCCTGGACCTAACACCCCCCACTCCAGATCTTCCCACCCGTGTCTCAGGTAAACATTCAAAGTGGAGTGGGCCCAGGTGGAACGTAAATCAGTATTTGAACTAAGTTAAGCTTGTTGGTTTAATTAAGATATACATGTCCTTTAAGTTATCAGCCACAAATGTGAAACTTCAATCAAAGTTTACTGAAGGTCAAATAAGCTCGTGTTATTTGTTAAAATCTGTTAGCAAAGATATGACTGAACTGATGGTTAATTGTCTGTCTCAAAGTTTTTTTTTTTTTTAAAGATTTTATTTATTTATTTGACAGACAGAGATCACAAGTAGGCAGAGAGGCAGGCAGAGAGAGAGGCGGAAGTAGACTCCCTGCTGAGCAGAGAGCCCTATATGGGGCTTGATCCCAGGACCCTGAGACCATGACCTGAGCTGAAAGCAGAGGCTTAACCCACTGAGCCACCCAGGCGCCCCTGTCTCAGAGTTTTAATGGGTAATTGCTGAGATAGCTTTCAAAGTCTTTGGTAACCTGAAAGTTTAAAGTTTTGCTTGGATGAGGGGTGCCTGGGTGGCTCAGTGGGTTAAGCTGCTACCTTCGGCTCAGGTCATGATCTCAGGGTCCTGGGATGGAGTCCCGCATTGGGCTCTCTGCTCAGCAGGAAGCCTGCTTCCCTCTCTCTCTCTGCCTGCCTCTCTGCCTACTTGTGATCTCTCTCTGTCAAATAAATAAATAAAATCTTAAAAAAAAAAGTTTTGCTTGGATGACAAATGGAATTAAATTTGTTGGACATCTAAGTCTTTTCCAAATAGGATAAAGTGCTAAAGCATTGAGTACTAGATGTAGGTTTGTGCTTTTGACTTCTTACTGCAAAGAAACTAAGAATATTTCAATCTGTTGGTAGCCATGTTTTGTGCTTAACTGATTCATAAATTTGCCATCTAAAGACTTCTGTTGTAACAGTTCACAATTGGTTTATATTTAGTCTTCACTAGAGATTAAGGTGTTTCTAAAAGTACAAATTCCACTAACTGTAAGACTGATGGAAATAAAGGAAGCAACTCTGTATGTAGGAAAGTAGGAGATGTGTAAGGAAGATTTAAGGAAAGGGAATACATTTTGCTGAAGGCAAGAGAAGGTAATTTTGTCCTAAATGAGATGGTTGTTTGGAAGGAAATGGCTTAGGACAAAACCTTGGTGCTAAAGAAAGTTGCAGAAGGTTTGCGAAGGGAAATCTTTGGAATGGAATTTAGGTATGGTCAGGGTGGACTAAGATTGAAATGAATGGGTTTTAAATGTACATTGGTATAAGGCTGAAGTTCTCTCTGTTCAAAAAGACAAAGTTTTCTTAGATTAATTGATCTGCTGTTAAGAAGAAAATGTAAATGGTTTGCTCTTTGCCTGCCCAGAAAAACCAGTTTCTATGTTTTGTTTTATCAGATCTTTAACATCCCTAATCCTGTTTAGGCATGTGCTTTAAAAGGTTTTAACAAACTTCCCCAAGATTTAAATCTTGAACAAAATCTTGATTCTCTTGTAAAATGAGTTTTATCTTCAGGGAGCTTCATATAGAGGACTTTCAGGACAAATATAGGTATTCACTATATTAAACTAAAATGGGTAAGAATTTCCAGAACTAACTAAAGCTGCATTCAAACTAAACCAGAATTAGTAACATGGGACTAACTGAACTAAAAGATCATAGTGTTATGTCTTTTATTTTAGACATTGCTCGTTCTCTAATGTTTGCTCTTCTGGACCAAGAAAAATTTTACTTAAGATGTCTGTGACTTATAGAGATGTAAAAATATTTATTTGTAAACAAATCAAAGCATTCAACTTTTCTATCTGAACCCTCTATAATGCAAAAGGTCTCAGTAAGTATTCTTCTTCCATGGCAATCAGTAATTTGCATAAGTTCAATAAGAATCTGTTCTCCTTGTAACAGGACACTATTGGAAACATTGGTTATTTTACCAAGGCTTTGACTGGAATGTCATATTTGAGAAAGACATGCATAGACTCAGATATGACCAGACAGCTTTAAGGAACTAAGTAAGGTTAACTTTATGAAACCTGGAGCCATAAAGCTCCTTGGAACGGTTGGCCTGATACCTTGCTTACAGAGTTCCCAGCAGCCTCACCAGGTGAGTAAAGAATGTCATTTCCTGGCAGGTGCAGGAACCTCAGGATACTTTGGGGACCTCAGGAAGATGAATTCCCCCAAATCGACAGGTATTGCAGGCATGTCTGATGGCAAGTACTTGGCTTGGCTTCTGGCCTGGAGAGGCTACTAAAAGTTCAACCTAGAGATTCCTTATAAGGAGTTCCAGCAAAACAGATTCTAAAAGATCTATATGATCACTCAGTGTTCTTGCTGAGCTTATGTAAATAATTAGGCCGAGTTTGTTAAAACTGGACTTGTTTTTCAAATAAATTAGTCCTGATTTGGTTATCTCCAGAAATGAGGGTTATTTCAGAGAGAAAAATTATGTTTTAATAACACACCTTTATGGATGTTAAATTCTAGGTTTGATTGTCTTTAAATGTTTGTTTACCTAAGCTAGACAACTTGAGGTAAACTTCAGAGAAGTTGCACAATAGCTTGTTTAGACAATCTTGCCTAATATTCTGTAGGAATAATAACAGAACCCACTGGGCACATAACTTAAATATTTAAACAACTGGAAAAATGGGATTGATTCTCCCAACAATTGTATAACTTAACTATCACCTTGTATGTGGCTGGAATAATGAAATTGCCTAAAAGCCAGCATAACGCACTCCATAAGATTAACTATGGTCTTGTGGAGATAATGGATGAACCCACTTTCTTTATGATTGGATTGGATGATGCATGGGGGACTCCCCTTATCTCTTGACAAGTTTTCTCCCACTTGCCAGTGATCCTCTGTAATCAGCGTATTGTTAAGGCTGGACCACTCAAAGGGCTTCTTAGTGGTTTCATCCCTTAGTCATACTTATCCTAGAAGCCACCTCTGTTGAGGTACAATTGCAAACAAATGCTTTAGCTAAGCATAGACTAGCCCTCCTCATAAAAAGAGCCTCAAAGCTCCCTGACTGTAATGACTTCACATCAGGTCCAGATTTGTCTTAGAAACCAAAGGCCACCAATGGATGATGGAGGCCAACTTATTAAATACTGGGCTACACTTACAGATAGGCCAGAAATAATACTTAAAACTTGCCAAACTTTAAACCTAGTTACCCGAATGCCTGAACCTGACCATTGTACTTCTTTCACTATAGAGCATAACTCTTCAGAGGTTATTGATCTTGCTTATTCTAGTTGGCCAGATTTAAGATGCCCCTGTTAAAAACACAAATGACAGTTGGTTTACTGATGACAATAGTTTTCATAAAAGGAATAAGAAAAGCTGGGTATGCTGTAGTGATCATTAGCACTTTGCAATTGCCAAAGCTTTAAAAATTAATATTAATAGTGACTCCAAAGATGCCTTCCTGGTACCACATGCCCATGGAGCTATTTGGAAGGAAAAGGGATTTTTGTCAAGCCATAACTCCCCAATCAAATATGGGCCTGAGATCATAACTCTTCTTGAGGCTGTATATCTGCCCAAGGAGGTAGTGGTGATTCACATCAAAGGATATCAAAAGGATATGGCCTTAGAATCTAAAGGAAACAATTTAACAGACCATACAGCTAAAGAAGCAGCAAAAGGAACCCAGTGAGCAAATTAGTGTGCCTTCTTACTCCTGTGAGCCCATAGAAGACCTCAAACTTCTCTTCCAAAAGAAATGAAGGTTGTGTATATTCTCTTTATCTTCCTTTCACCTATCTTAACTGACAGTTCCTTTCTATAGTGCACACAGCATTATGATGAACTTCAAAATCAAACATATTGTTGGAGGGGCGCCTGGGTGGCTCAGTGGGTTAATCCTCTGCCTTCGGCTCAGGTCATGGTCTCAGGTCCTGGGATCGAGCCCCGCATCGGGCTCTCTGCTCAGTAGGGAGCCTGCTTCCCTTTCTCTCTCTCTCTGCCTGCCTCTCTGCCTACTTGTGATCTCTGTCTGTCAAATAAATAAATAAAATCTTTAAAAAAAAACAAACATATTGTTGGATATGTGAAATTTTGCCTATGTCAAATACGTCTGGGTTACCCTGCTGGGTTTCCCCTTTACAGGGCACTGATTGGCATTCTCTGCAGGATTATATTTCAGATATAATGTATGGAGACAGTAGGTACCAGGATAAATCTATCACTAATCAGGATGTTTCTTCCTGGCCCATGATCAGTGAAACATGGAGTTTACCAGGACATAACCAAAACCTTTTCATACTCTCAAACTATTAAAATCCCAACTGACCTTACAAGCCCACAAGTTCATACCCACCAACTAAGGCCTAAGCTACAAAACCCTACTTATCGCTATACTGAGGATGGCATATATCAAACTTGGGATACATATTTGTGGCTCACACCCACTATTGGCCAGCTCAGTCAAAAGGCAGTTTTACACTGGGAATGAAGAAATCATACATATGATACTTGGGAAAATAACACACAACATCTAGGATGGCCTTAGATGTCCTGACAGTATTACAGGTTGACACATGTGCAATTATCAAAGCAGAATGTTGTGTGTACATCCCAGAATATCACAAAAATGTCACAGGACTAATAAAAGATATGAATACCCAGATTGAGGCTCTACAGGATCCTTCTCTTTCTCTCAGTGATTGGTTAAGTTCCTGGTTTAAAGGAGGACTATGGCCAAAAATCTCCCTTCTGGACTTCTCATTCTTATAGCCTTATTAATCTTAATGTGTTGCCTTGTTCAATGTTTCTCTACGTGGTGCCAAGACTCCATTGCTGCAATGACTTCACGATGACAGATGATCCTTACCACACACAGAGACACTTCTTCACTGTCAGCACTGGACTCAGCTGCCTCTGTCTTTTGTAACTCCCCTACACATGATCAATGTTGACCCGAGTAGGTAGGGACAACTCTATGCCCCTATTCAGCAGGAAGAAGTTACAGAAGATGAGACCTTCCACCTTCAACTACCTTAAAGATTTAAGCATCAAAATTGTTCAGGGGGGAATGATGTGGGAAACAGAGGCAGAAGAAAATCATTGAAATTCCTTACCTACTGACAAGCCCTTGAAACAGGCAGAGTGGCTTTCCTCTAGGGACTCAACTGCCCTCACCTTGAGGTTTTGCTAAGGGCAAAGGACAATCCTAGCCTGACCAATCCCCTACCCCCAACCAGGATCCTATAAATCTACTTTAACAATTCTTTTAGGAAACTTTATCTCTAAACCTCCAAGATAGTGTCAAGAATCATTCCCAAGCATATGGCCCACTGATATACATCTAAAGGTCTCATTCCCAAGCATATGGCCCACTGATATATATCTAAAGGGTCTCACGAGAAGGTTTTATTACTGGTAATGAATAACCTTTTTCCCAGACAATAGCTAGCCCCTCAAGGTCCTAGAAACCTTGCTTCCAAAATTCCTTAGAGACTGACATCATCCCTAATCCCCTCCCCAACTTACAAGTATATAATAGACCACTCCTCACATCTCCGGGGCAGCAGCTCTTCCTGCCCACAGGTCCTGTCCCCGTGCTTTAATAAACCACCATTTTGTACCAAAGATGTCTCAAGAATTCTTTCTTGGTCATCGGCTTCGGACCTCACCCCACAGAACCTCACCTATGTTCTAGAACTTCATCACATGGATGTCAGTGGGAACCAGTGTAGATACTCACTACCCAGTTTGCTAACACCATGCCCTGTCCCTCCCTGTGGACCTTCTCCCTCCAACCTGCCCCACTTGACAGGAGTCCCTTCAAAGTGATACCTGGCCTATCTCATTCTGAAACAGCCCCAACATGATCCAGAAACACTCCAAAGTGACTCTTGCCCTGGAGAGAGGGGAAGATAACTATATACACAAGTTTGACTGCAGCCCCAATGGTGGGTTGGGGACAGAGAGCTGATCTAACTACCACCTCTGCACACACACACACACACACACACACACACACACACAAATCACAGGTAGCAGTACAAGCTACAAACCACAGCACAAACTACAAAGTTCCCATAGTTGAGGATCACTGCAACCCCACGGAGCAGATGTCTGGTCTGATTGCAGGCTCTGCCCACCTTTCAGGGGACATCACAAGGAGAGTGCCCTGCTGTTTGGTGCAACAGCAGATCGGGCAAACAGGCTGAAGACAGGCATCTGGTCTGATCCAATGACAAGCCCAGTGTGGCACTAGACTTGATTCTTACTAGCACAGAGATATAACTTGCCCAAAATAGGCAGAAAGGGCCATTGTAGCCAACTGGACTGAAGATAAATGCAGCTCAACCACAATAGTAGGGCACATGTAGTAACATAAATATACTTCTGAAGTGCCAGGTTCTGGTGAACAGAGGACATTGCACCACAAGTTCTCTTCTTCATTAGGCCACTACTTTCAATCAAGAGACAAAAGCTGACTTTCCTAACACATAGAAATAGACACAGAGTTAAGACAAAATGAGGAGACAGAGGAGTATGTCCTAAATGAAAGAACAGGAAAAAAATCACAGCAGGAGAGCTAAGTGAAACAGACCTAAGTAATATATTTGATAGAGAATTTAAAGTAATAATCCTAAAGATATTTATGGACTTGAGAAGAGTGGAGGATCTTACTTGTGGGAAAGAATGGGTTCAAACTTATTTGACCGTCAACTTAATATAGATGGCTGCATGCGTAAGATGTTATATATACAAACCTAATGGTAACCACAAATTAAAAAAACAGTAATAGATATGTAAGAAAAGAGAGAAAGGAATCCAAGTATATCACTAAAGAAATCCAGCAAATTATGAGAGAAGTAAAGGAAGAAAGGAACATAGAAGAACTATAAAAACAACCATAAAACAAGTAACAAAATGGCAGTAAGTATGTATCTATCAATAATTACTTTGAATGTAAATGGACAAAATGCTCCAATCAAAAGACATAGGGTGACTGAATGATAAAAAGCAAGACCCATTGATATGTTGTTTACAAGAGACTCATTTCAGACCCAAAGAAACATGAAGATAGAAGGATGGAAAAGCATCTGTTACACAAATAGAAGTGTAAAAAAGCTGCAGTAATAATGCTTATATCAGACAAAATGGACTTTAAAACAAAGACCATGAGAAGAGACAAAGAAAGATACCATAAGATCATAAATGAAACAATCCAGCAAGAAGATACAACAATTTTAAGTGTTTATGCATCCAACATGGGAACACCCATAAACATAAAGCAGCTAATAATGAATAAAGGAAGTGATCAATAGCAATACAAGAATAGGAGGGAACTTTAATACCACACTTACGACAATGGATAAATCACCCACACAGAAAATCAACAAGGACAGGGTGGTTTTGAATAACACATTAGACCACATAGATTTAACAAATATATTCAGAACATTCCATACTAAAACTGTAGAATACACATTCTTTTCAAAGAGCACATGGAACATCCTTCAGAATAGATCACATATTAGGCCACAAAGCAAGTCTCAACAAACTCAAAAAAGATCTAAGGTATACTGTGCAACTTCTCCAACCACGATGATATTAAACTAGAAATCAACCACAAGAAGAAATCTGGAAAGAGCACAAATACATGGAAGTTAAATGATGTGCTACTAAATAATGAATGGGTCTATCAAGAAATCAAAGAGGAAATAAAAAAAAATACAGGGAGACAAATGAAAATGAAAACACATCGATCCAAAATCTTTGGGATGCAGCAAAAATGGTCCTAGGAGGCAAGTTTATGGCAATACAAGTCTAACTCAAGAAGCAGGAAAAAGCAATGTAAACTTACAACTAAAGGAGGTAGAAAAAGAAGAATAAACAAAACCCTAAATCAGTTGAAGGAAGGAAATAATAAGGATTACAGCAGAAATAAATGATATAGAGACTAAAACAACAACAGCAACACCACCACCCCCACCACCTCCACAAATTAACATCAGTGAAACCAGGAGCTGATTCTTTGAAAAGATGAACAAAATTGATAAGCCTTTAGCTAGACTCATTAAAAAAAGAAAGAGAAAGAGTACTCAAAACAAAATCAGAAAAGAAAGAGGAGAAATAATAGCTGACATCACAGAAATGCAGAGGATTGTAAGATAATATTATGAAAAATTATATGTGAAAAAACTGCACAACCTAGAAGAAATGTACACATTCCTTGAAACATATAACCTTCCAAAACTGAATTAAGAAGATATGGAATATTTGAATAGACTAATTATCATCAATTGAATCAGTAATCAAAAAGCTCCCAACAAACAAAAGTCCAGGCCCAGATGGCCTCACAGATGAATTCTACCAAACATTTAAGAAAGAATTAATACATATTCTTCTCAAACTTTTCCAAAAATAGAAGAAGGAAAGCTTCCAAATTTCATTCTGTGAGGCTTGTATTACCTGTTACCAAAACCAGATAAAGACACTACCAAAAAAAGGAACTATAGGTCAATATTTCTGAACATAGATGCAAAAATCCTCAACAGAATATTATTAGCAAACTCATTCCAGCAATATGTTTTAAAAAAAAATCATTCACTGGGGCACATGCGTGGCTCAGTGGGTTGATGCCGCTGCCTTTGGTTCAGGTCATGATCTCAGGGTCCTGGGATCAAGCCCCGCATCGGGCTCTCTGCTCGGCAAGGAGCCTGCTTCCTTCTCTCTCTGTCTACTTGTGATCTCTGTCTGTCAAATAAATAAATAAAATCTTAAAAAAAAAATCATTCACCACAATCAAGTGGGATTTATTCCCAGAATGCAAGGGTGGTTCAATATTCACAAACCAATCTACATAATATATCACATCAACAAGAGAAAGGATAAAAACCATATGATCATTTAATTAGATGCAGAAAAAACATTTGACAAAGTACTACATCCATTCATGATTAAAAACTCTCAACAAAGTAGGTTTAGAGGGAATATACCTCAACATAATAATGGTCTTCTGTGGGCTCTGAGAAACAAACTGAGGGTTTTGGGGGGGAGAAGGGTGGGGAGTTAGGTGAGCCTAGTGGTGGGTATTAAGGAGGGCACGTATTGCATGGAGCACTGGTTGTGGTGCATAAACAATGAATCTTGGAACACTGGGGGAAAAAAGGTAAATATAAAATAAAACTTAACTAGTTTGTTCTAGTAAGTAAATAAACAAACAAATAAATAAATAAAGGTCTTATGTAAAAAACCCACAGCTAACATCATACCTAATAGGGGAAAACCGAGAGCTTTCCCCCTAAAGTCCAGAAAAAGACAAGGATTTCCACTCTCACCACTTTTATTCAACATAGTACTGGAAGTCTGAGCCATAGCAATGACTTCCAAATTGAAATGAAATTTGAATTCATTTCATTTGGATGAAATGAATGGCATCCAAATTGGTAAAGAATTAAATCTCTCATTATTTGCAGATGATGAGATACTATATAGAAAACCCTAAAGACTCCATAAAAAACTACTAGAACTGATAAATGAATGCAGTAAGTTGGCAGGATACAAAATCCAATCCATTTCTATACACCAATAATGAAGTAGCAGAAAAAACAATAAATAAAACTATGTCATTTACAATCGCACCAAAATAATTAAATACTTAGGAATAAACTTATCCAAGAAGGTAAAATACCTGTACTATGAAAACTATAAAACATTAATGAAAGCAACTGCAGATGATACAAAGAAATGGAAAGACATTCCATACTCTGGATTAGAAGACCCAGTATTTTCAAAATGTCCATACTACTCAAAGCAAGCTATAGATTTAATGCAATCCATAACAAAATACCAAGAGCATTTTTCACAGAACATTGAACAAATAATCCTAAAATTTGTTTGGTATCACCAAAGACCCTGAATAGACAAAGCAATCGTGGAAAAGAAGAATAAAAGTGGAAACATTGCAATCCCAGATTTCAAGATATACTACAAAGTTGTAGAATCAAAGTAGTATATTACTGGCACAAAAACAGAGATCCACGGGACAGGAGATTATAATATAAAACCATGATTATATGGTAAAATAATTATTGACAAAGGAGGCAAGAATACGTGATGGAAAAAAAAATCTCTTCAACAAATAGTGTTGGAAAATGTGGACATTTACTTGCAAAAGAATGAAACTGGACAACTTCCTTACATCATATATTAAGATAAACTCAAAATAGATTAAGGACCTGAATGTGATACCTGAATTATAAAATTCACAGAAGAAAACGTAGGCAGTTATCTCTTTGATATCAGCTATAGCAACATTTTTCTAGATATATCTTCTTTGGCAGGGGAAATAAAAGCAAAATTGAACTTATTGAGACTACATCAAAATAAAAACCTTCTACACAGCAAAAGAGACAACCAACAAAACGAAAAGACAACATATTGAATGACAGAGGATGTTTACAAATCATATATTTGATAAGGGGTTTATATCAAAAATATATAAAGAATTTATACAACTCAACACAAAAAACTCCAAATAATCTAATCTAAAAATGAGCAGAGGACATAAATGGGTATTCTTCCAAAGAAGACAGACAGTCAGTATACACATGAAAAGATGCTCAACATCACTCATCATCAGGGAAATGCAAATCAAAACTCCAATGAACTATCATCTCACACTTATCAGAATGATTAAATCAAAAATATGAGAAATAAATATTGGCAAGGATGTGTAGAAAAAGAAACCATTGTGCAATGTTGATGGGACTGCAAACTAGTGCATCTACTCTGGAAGACAGTACAGAGATTCCTCAAAAACTTAGAAAATGGAACAATCCTATGATCTGGAAATCATATATACTTATCTAAAGAACACAAAAACACTAATTTGAAGGGATATATGTTCTCCTGTTTATTGCAGTATTATTTACAATAGCCAAGATATGGAAGTAACCCACATATCCATTGATAGATGAATGGATAAAGAACACGCACATACAATTGAATTCTACTTAGCCAAAAAAAGAATGAAATCTTGCCATTTACAACATCATGGATGGATGGGTCTAGAGGGTACAGTGCTAAGTGAAATAAGTCAGTGAGAGAAAGACAAATACCATATGATTTCATTCATATATGTAATTTAACAACAACAAAAATAAAAAGGAAAGAAAAACAAAAAACAGCTTCTTAAATATAGAGAACATACTGGTGATTGCCAGAGGGGAGGAGGGTGAGGATATGGATGAAATAGATAAATAGATGAAGAAGATTAAAAATACACTTACTATAATGAGTACTGAGTATGTGCAGAATTATTATTAAATCATCATATTGTACACTTAAAATACAACACTGTACGTTAACTATACTGGAATTTTAAAAAAGAAATAAAAAAATAGAAACAAAACTAAAAAACTAAAAACTAAAAAATAAAAAACCTCTCAATGAAGAAGAGTCCAGCGCCAGATGGTTTCACAGGTGAAGTTTCCCAAACATTTAAAGAACACCAAGTCTTCTTAAACTCTTCCAAAAAAATCAAGAGGCTACTATTAGCCTAATACCAAAGCCAGATAAGAATACTATGAGAAAAGTATAGGCCAATATCTTTAATGAATCCATTGCAAAAAAATGTTAGCAAACCAAATTTAAGAACCCATTAAAATAATTGTATAACATGACCAAGTGGGATTTATTCCTGGGATGCACGGATGATTCAATATATGCAACTCAATGAATATGATACACCACATTAATAACATGAAAGATAAAAATAACATGATCATCTCAATAGATGCAGAAAAAGCATCTGAAAAATTCAACACTGTTTCATGATAAAAACTTTCAACAGACCAATTATAGAAGGAACATACCTCCACATATGAAGACCACATATGACAAATCTACAGCTAATGTCACACTCAGTGGTGAAAGGTTGAAAGGTTTACCTCTAAAATCAGGAATAAGGCAAGGGTTCCCATTCTCACCACTCCTATTCTTTATAGTACTGGAAGTCCTAGCATGAGAGATTAGGTAAGAAAAAGAAATAAAAGGCTTTTACATTGGAAAGGAAGAAGTAAAATGGTCTTTGCTGATGATATGAACTTGTACATAGGAAATCCTAAAGACTGCACCAAAAAAATTTTAGAATTTTAAAAATTTACTAACTTAAGAACATAAAGTCAATAAAAAAATCAGTTGCACTTTTATACAATAACAATGAACTATCCAAAAAAATAATGAAAACAATCTCATTTACAATAGCATCAAAAGCAATAAAATACTTAAAAATAAATTTTACTAAGGAGGTAAAAGATCTGTACACTGAAAACTACAAGATGTTAATGAAAGAAATTGAGGAAGACACAAATCAATAGAAAGATATCATGTGTTCATGGATCAGAAATGTTAATATTAGGGCACCTGGGTGGCTTAGTCAGTTAAGCACCTGACTCTTGATTTTGGCTCAGGTCATGATCTCAGGGCTGTGAGTGAGACTGAGTCCTGTGTCAGACTCCATGTTGACTTGGAGACTGCTTAGGATTTTCTCTCTCCCTCTGCCCCTTCCACAACCACTCTTATTGTTTCTTCTGTGCGCTCTCTCTTTCTAAAAAATTAAAAAAATAAAAATAAACAAAAATTTTTTAAAAAAATTTAAAAATTAGTTTAAAATTTGAAAAAAAAGAAATGTTAATATTGTTAAAATGGCCTTACCATTCAAAACCATCTATAGATTCAATGCAATCCCTATCAAAATTCTAACAGCAATTTTCACAGAAATAGAAAACACAATTCTAAAGTTGTGTGGAACCTCAAAAGACTGTGAATAGCTGAGAAAGAACAAACTGGAGGCTTTACACATCTTAATTTCACAATATATTACAAAGTTATAATAATCAATACATTATGGTACTGGCATAAAAACAGACTGATAGATCAATGAAAAGAATTCAGATTGTAGAAATAAACCGATGTGTATATGCTCAGCTAATATATGACAAAGGGTCCAAGAATACTCAATGAGGAAAAGACTGTTTCTTTAATAAATGGTGTTGAGAAAACCAGAATATCCATTTGCAAAAGAATGAAAGTGCATCCCTATGTTACCACTCACTTGAACTGGACTAAGGACTTAAACATAAGACCATAAACCATACAAGTTCTAGAAGAAAATACGGGAAAAGCTCCTTGATGTGGGTCTTGGCAACAATTTTTTGGATATGACCCCCAAAAGTATAAGCAACAAAAGCTACAAGTGGGACTACATTAAACGAAAAGGCCTCTGCACAACAAATAAACCGTCAACAAAATGAAAAGGCAAACTACGAAATGGGTGAAAACACTTGCAAACCTTATATCTGACAGGGAGTTAATATTCAAAATATATAAGGAACTTGTACAACTCAATAGCAAAAAACAATCCTATTAAAAATGGGCAGAGGACTCAGCTAGACATTTTTTCAAAGAAAGCATGCAGGTGGCCAACAAGTACATGAAAAGTTGCTCAACATCACTAATTTTCAGGGAAATGCAAATCAAAACCACAATGAGCTATCACTTCACACCTCTCAGAATGGCCATTATCAAAAAGATGAAAGTCAATGTTCCCTGTCTCTTCTTTCCTCAACCAGGTTTTTGACCATGAAGGTACAAGAGAGAGTGAGCTTAACAATGAGATCAGTTTGCAGGACAACCGCTCATGGCTCTGAAAAGGCTGTGAGTTCCCCTGCTTCTGTCACCACCACCAGCATATCTGTCATGAGGTTAGCCCTTTCCAGAAGCAGTTATGAAAGAGGGTTTGTGGTAACTGGAAGCTGATTTTTTTCCCTCAACTTCTATTCCAAACAGGAGTAAAAATATCTTATACAATAATAGCTGATTGAGAACAATTAGTAACTGAGCACAAACTAAATATTTCATATACGTGAAGTCTTCACAACAAACTGATGAGACAGGTACAACTACTATTCCCATATTATAGATGAAAGAAATACTTCCATGGAGGCTCAGGTAAGATTTCATGGATTCATTTCCACTGACAAATGTATAAGGTTGGAGGAATCAATGTGGCTATTAATTTATAAACTGATGACGAGTAGTGATTCTTTAAAGGAATTACATATTCTTGAAGCACTGGCTTACTTCTTATTCTTTAAGCTTAGAAAATTCCACAGCACTTACTGTCAACTTAATGCAGCACAAAAAAGTGTTCATAAAAACTGCATTTGTTTCTGAGTATTAATTTACTTACGTGGTAACTTTTACACATTTTAAAAGTATTTGCTTAATGGTTTAAAAGTGTTCTCTTTTTAATGTAAGCATGGTTAGATGAAGTGTTAAGACTCTGAATTACTGTGGAGGAAATGCCTATGAAACTTATTGCAGACAAGTTCCAGGTGAGAATACCAATAAGCAATAATCAGCTAGGAAAAGCCATGATCTTAGGGAATATGGATTCTAAATGTGAAACTACAACATGAAACATTAAGAACAGTAGGTAACAAACATGTCACAGACACTCACTAGCCCATATGATGGAAAGGTTTACCTAACCCTGGTATGAGAACATCCACATTGTTTATGGGTAATGAAGCAATGAAAACTATACCACCCTGCTAGAGAGTCTTCTCAGCACTGGCTTTGACATCAGAGATCGCACTTTTGGTCCTTGGTTTCTTTCAGTCTGAGAAAAACATGACTTCACAGTGCTTGCAATAAAATAAATGAATATTAAAAAAAAAAAGTAAGGCTGATTCAACATTTTCCTATTATTCTATGTTATTTCTTGACTTATTCAAAGTTACTAACTCAGCTATTTGGTGTAATACAAATAAAGACCTCCAGAAATTTGCCAGGTTCTATGTAAACTTCCTTGCCAAGGGGTCCACTTAATGTTATCAGCACACCATACTATACAGAAGCAAGAATAAAAGTTATAAAATATCATTACAAGGTGAGTACTTAAAGAGGTTAAGAATCAGAGCAGCGGGGGGCAGGGCATGAGTAGGAATCAGGCTGAGTGGAAACATGAACAAAGGTTTGTCAAAAGACCATCTGTTTCTTCCATTTGTATAGCCTATCCTGCATTGTTGAAAGTAGTTACAATCAGTTACTTTAATTAACCTATGAAACAGTTTCCTATGGAGTAGGATGGAAAATAATTTATTATAAAAGGCTATTTAAAACTGTTAAACTCAGCTGAGGTTAATTATCATAATTTTGATTATGATAATCACAAATTATGATAATTATCAGCAAAGGTTAATTATCATAATTTTACAAATGAGGAAACTGAGGCACAATGAGGTCAAGTGATTTAAGTAGAGTTTGTTATTTTGCCCCCATTTACTTCCTGGCTCTGTGTTCTTTTCTCACCATCCCAATAAATCCCACTCAGGAACAATTAAAGCTCTCTGAATTTTGGCAATACACATTAAAAATGTCAAGCAGTTTGTTCTAAGGTAAAAATCATGGGTATGTGTAAACTGTATTTGTAATGATCCCATTGCAGAGCTGTTGAAGGCAAAAACGATCAGTACTAATATAAATATCTACCAAAGATGGCAAGTCATGGTGGTAAGAAAAAAAATACCAAAAAAAAAAAAAAGTAGAGAAACATAATATTTTTCCCAATATCAAACTGGACAAACGTCAATGTCATGCGTAACCTTAAAAACAAATATTAATTTACCTAGCTCTGTCATAAGCAATACCAACATCAACAGTACCATTTTTGCCTGCAACCAAATCTCATGTGGGTACCCTTAAGACCCAGATTTTAGTCTCTTATGCTATTCTTCATGAAAATGAACCAAGATTCTTATAGGATAGATGACTCCATAATTTAGGGGCAGGAAAAATTATGTTGCATTTGAAATATCAGATTCTTGACAGAAATCAAGGATGCAAGGATAGAATTGTTTAGAAGACAAAAGAAACTATACAAGGAAACTTCCCCTGAACAGGTTGTGAATATTTAAGTTACAAAAAAGAAGTGATAATAATAATGGTTAATTGAAACGTGTTAAAACTGTAAAGGCTATGAATTCATAGTTAATTAAAAGTGATAAAAATATAGTTTCCAGACAAAAGAATAACAAATATAACATTTTGGTTTACCTTATTAATTTTAATAAGTAGAAAGGCATTGATCTATACAGATTTTTGAAAAAAATATATATATAATGTATATACATGAATGTATGTGTGTGCATGTGTGTGTTTTTCTAAGAAGTTTACAAAAACCTCTCAAGAGTGAAAAATTCCCCAAAATATAGAATCTACTCATTTTCTAAATGTGATTATTTTCTCCATTATCTTTGCCAAATTGCTCTCATTACTTATATCTGGAAGAATATTCCTGGTAGGTTTTGTTTGGGTCACAAATTTCTAGTTATACTTTATGGGAAGTACTCATCTAATTAGAGCCTGGCTTTATCCATTCAGAAAAAAACATATACATAGACTTTTATTTTTACATACATAAACACCACTGACCAGCAGATGGCTCTACAGAGCAATAAAAATTACTTGAAATGATTTAAGACTGATCTATGGGTAAATCATTAGTGCTGGAAATCTTTTTTACACTGTGTGTTTGTGACAGAGAATTGTTTTCTAATCATAACAATTTGAATTGTAAAAAGAAATATTTAACTTGCTAAATTAACCTTGGCAAGCTAATGTTTTGATAAAACAAATATATTTTAAGAAGTTCATCATGAAATTGTTATTGTCAATTTCTATTTCAAAATTAACTCATATACACACACGGAAGTAGTTAAACACAGATATGAAAAGCAAATCATGTAGAAATAATTGCTACTATATTCTAAACATTATAAACAAGGTCAGGAATATTCAGCAATATCATTTATTCAGATCTAAAAGTAATGGGATATCTAGAAAAATTAGTGTACTAAAATCTCTTTTATATAAGGCTTATAGGATTTTTTATTTAAAAAAATACAAAGTAAAGGGGAAGGTGGTAGAATACGAGAACCCTAACCTCACTTCCTCCCACCAACTTGATAACATTCACATCAGTGTAAATAAGTCAGAAAATGACCCAAGGCCACATCAAAGAGAGTAGGAAGGGTAGAGATGTGGGAGATGAATGGACTTACATGTCATCTATGGGAAGGAGTCCTGGACATGGAGGAGGGAGAGAAACAGACCCTCACACTGAAGAATTGCCATGGAGAAGATAAAGTCCATAGCATTTTGTTCTGAAAACCAGAGAGGCCAAATTTTGTCAGTTCTTACAACCTTTGGGACTAAAAGCCTAAAATTTTAAAAATCTCTGGAGAGCCTGGAGGGTGAGAGGAAACTGAGTCCTTGCTCTTAAAGAGATAACACAACAAACACCCCCTGGAGATACAGCATAGAAGCAGCAGTTTGAAAAATGCCTGGTACATATGGGAGGCAGAGTTATTTACTAATTCTGGAGTATGTCCCAGAGGGACAGATTTTGCTGGGAGATGCCTCCATGACGAAGAAGCTGGCTGGCATCATTTCTCTCCCACCTAGCATAAACATGCAGTCACTTGCAGGAACTAACACTGTGCCAGCATTCACTACCTAACTTTCTTACACTGTGCCCCACCTCCTCCAAGCCATTCCTGTCTGAGTCCTGTTGCTGCAGGTCTCCTCTACCAGAAGACTGGTGCAATCCTTGCCAACACTGAATCTCCTTACTGCACAACTTGTGGAGCTTCAGTACTGGTGATGCCCAGTCATCTCCCATGAAGCATGCCTCTTGTTAAAACTGCATACTTTGTCCATGCATGCTCTGAAGATTGGGCTGGCCAGCCCTGGTCTCCACAAAGACACATACAGCTGGCAAAGCATCATCTTGTTAAAAGTGTGGTGCCCCACCTACTACTTTTAAGAACTGACTTTCCTAATACACAGAAACAGACACAGAGAGTTAGACAAAATGAGGAAACAGAGGACTATGTCCCAAATGAAAGAAGAGGACAAAGCCATAGCAAGAGACCTAAGCAAAACAGATATAATATACCAGATAGAGAATTTAAACAATGATCATAAAGATTCTCACTGGATTTGACAAAAGAGTGGAGGACCAGCCAAGCAACCCAGGCACCTCCAGACATAACAGACTTCAAAACAAAGACTGTAATAAAAGACAAAAGGCACTATATAATCATTAAGAGGACAACCCAATAAGAAGACATAACAATTGTAAATATTTATGCATCCAACATGTGAGCACACAAATACATAAAATGTTAATAACAAATATAATGGAACAAATGAATAGTAATACAACAGCAGGGGAATTTAACACTTCACTTATATCAATGCATAGATCTAAACAGAAAATAAAGAAAACCGTGGCTTTAAATGACATACCAGAACAGATGGATTTAATAAACATATTCAGAACATTCTACCCTAAAACAGCAAAATACACATTCTCTTCAAGTGCACATGAACATTCTTCAGAACAGATTACATATTAGGCCACAAAACAAATCTCAACAAATTCAAAAAGATCTAAGGTATACCACACAACTTCTCCAACCACAATGATATGAAACTAGAAATCAAGCACGTGGAAAAATCTGGAAAGAGCACAAATACATGGAGGTTAAATGATATGCTACTAACTAATGAATGGGTCAATCAAGAAATCAAAGGGAAATAAAAAAATACAGGGAGACAAAAGAAAATGAAAACACAATGGTCCAAAATCTTTTGGGATGCAGCAAAAAAATCTTTGGGATTCCCAAAAAACTTTGGGAAGTTTATTGCAACACAGGCCTAACTCAAGAAGCAGAAAAAATCTTATATAAGCAATGTAAGCTTACACTTAAAGAGCTAGAAAAATAAGAACAAACAAAACCCAAGCCAGTCAAAGGAAGGAAATAATAAAGATAGGAGCAGAATAGATCTATAAATGATATAGAAACTAAAAAAACAATAGAACAGATCAATGAAACCAGGAGCTGATTCTTTGAAAAGATCAACAAAACTCAGAGAGAGAGAACTCAAAATCAGAAACAGAGAAGAAATAACAACCAAAACCAAAGAAATACAAAGTATTACAAGACTATGAAAAATTATATGCCAACAAACTACACAACCTAGAAGAAATGTATAAATTCCTTGAAACATATGGCCTTTGAAAACTGAATCAAGAAGATAAAGAATATTTGAACAGACTAATTATAACCAACAAAATTGAATCAGTAATCAAAAAATTCTCAACAAAGAGAAGTCCAGGACCAGCTGTCCTCACCTCATAGATGAATTCTATCAAACATTTAAAGATCATATATATATGATCTTTATATAGAGAGAGCAATAAAAATTACTTGAAATGATTTAAGACTAATCTATGGGTAAATCATTAGTGTTGGAAATCTTTTTTACACTGTTTGTGTGTTTGTGACAGAGAACTGTTTTCTAATCATAACAATTTGAATTGTAAAAACAAATATTTAACTTGCTAAATTAACCTTGGCAAGCTAAGGTTATATCACATATATATCATATAATAATATCACATATATGTCATATAATAACATCACATATATCATATAATAATGTATTATTATAAAGATATATATTATCACAATATATCACATATATATCATAATAATATAATATATACATATGATCTTTAAATGTTATATATATAAATGTTATATATAATATATAAAATTAATATAGTAATATATATATAATATATATAAAATTAACATTCTTCTCACACTTTTCCAAAAAATAGAAGAGGCGGGAAAGCTTCCAAATTCATGAAGCCAGCATTACCCCAATAACAAAACCAGATAAGGACACTACCAAAAAAAGGAACCATGGGTCAAAATCTCTGATAAACACAGATGCAAAAATCCTCAACAAAATACTAGCAAACTCATTCCAACGATACATTAAAAATTTATATAACATGATCAAGTGTGATCTATCCCTCGGATCCTAGGGTGTTTTAATATTGACAAATCCACAAATCAATCAATGTGATATATCACATCAATAAGAGAAAGGATAAGAACCATATGATCATTTGATTAGAGGCAGAAAGAACATTTAACAAAGTACAACATCTGTTCATGATAAAAACCCTCAACAAAGCAGGTTTAGAGGAAAATACCTCAACATAATAATGGCCACAACTTATATCATACTCAATAGGGAAAAACTGAGAGCTTTTCCCCTAAGGTCAGGAACAAGACAAGGATGTTCACTCTCACTACTTTTATTCAACATAGTACTGGAAGTCTGAGCCACAGCAATCAGAAAACAAAAAAGAAATAAAAGGAGTAGGAGTAGTAAGGAAGAAGTAAATCTTTCACTATTTTTGGATGACATGGTACTATATATAGAATGCCCTAAAGACTCCACCAAAAAAACTGCTAGAGCTTATAAATGAATGCAGTAAGGTGGCAGAATACAAAATCAATGTACAGAAATCCAATGCACTTCTATACAACAATAATGAAATAGCAGAAAGAGCAATAAAGAAAACTATGTCACTTACAATTGCACCAAATCTAATTAAATACTTAGGAATAAACTTAACCAAGAAGGTGAAAGACCTGTCCTATGAAAAGTATCAAACATTGATGAAAGCAATTGGAGATGACACAAAGAAATGGAAAGACATTCCGTACTCTGGAATTGGGAAACCCAATACATTTTTCTAAAGGGGAGGAGGAACAGAGGGAGAGAGGGGGAGAGAATCTCAAGCAGGCTCAATGCCCAGTGTGGAGGCCTGATGTGGGGCTCCATCTCACAACACTGAGATCATGACCTGAGCTGAAATCAAGGGTTGGATGCCTAGCCCACTGAGCCACCCAGGCACCCCAGAAGACCCAATATTTTTAAAATGTCTATTCCTACCTAAAGCAATCTTCAGATTTAATGCAATCCCTATAAAAATACCAACAGCATTTTTCACAGAACTAGAACAATCCTATAATTTGTATGGAACCACAAAAGACCCTTATAGCCAAAGCAATCTTGCAAAAGAAAAACAAAGCTGGAGGTATCATAATTCCAGACTTAAAGTTATGTTATGAAACTGTAATAATCAAAACAGTGTGACAGTGACACAAAAATAGAAACATAAGTCAATAGAACACTATAGAAATAAACCCACAAATATAGGTCAATTAATCTTCAACAAAGGAGGCAAGAATATGCAATGGGAAAACAGCAGTCTTTTCAACAAAGGGTGTTGGGAAAACTGGACAGCTATATGCGAAAGAATGAAACTGGGCCGGTTTCTTACACTATACACAAAAATAAACTCAAAACAGAGTAAGGACCCGAATGTGATACCTGAACCATTACAATCGTAGAAAAGAGTACAGGGCAGTAATTTCTCTGACATTGGCCATAATAACATCTTTCTAGGTATGTCTTCTGAGGTAAGGGAAACCAAAGCAAAATTAAACTATTGAGACTACATCAAGATAAAAGGCTTCTCCCCAGCAAAGGAGATAACCAGCAAAACTAAAAGACAACCTACTGAATGGGAGGAGATATTTGAAAATGAGATTTCTGGTAAAAGGTTAGTATCCAAAATATATAAAAAATTTATACAACTCAACACAAAAAACCACAAATAATCCAATTTTAAAATGGGCAGAGGACATAAATAGATATTTTTCCAAAGAAGACAGATGGTCAGCAGACACAAGAAAAGATGCTCAACATCACTCTTTATCAGGGAAATGTAAATCAACACCACAATGAGATATCACCTCACACATGTCAGAGTGGCTAAAACCAAAAATACAAGAAACAACAAATATTGGCAAGGTATGTGGAGAAAAAGGAACCCTTGTGCACTGCTGGTGCAACTGTAAACCAGTGCAGCAACTGTGGAAGACAATACGGAGATTCCTCAAAAACTTAAAGAATAGAACAATCCTATGATCCAGAAATCACACTACTGGGTATTTACCCTAAGAACATAAAAACGCTAATTTGAAGGGATATATGCTCTCCTGCTTACGGCAGCATTATTTACAATAGCCAAGATATGAAAGTAACCCACATGTCCATCAACAGAGGAACAGATAAAGAACACATATATACAACTGAATACTACTCAGTTGTAAAAAAGAATGAAATCTTGCTATTGGCAACAACATGGATGGAACTAGAGGGTATAGTACTAAGTGAAATAAGTCAGTCAGAGAAAGACACACCATATGATATTACTTATATGTAGAATTTAAGAAACAAAACAGATGAACAAAGGGGAAAAAAAGAGACAAATCAAAAAATAGATTGTTAACTGTAGAGACCAAACAGAGGGTTACCAGAGAAGTTGGGTGGGTGGGGGGTTGAAATAGATGAGGGGGATTAAGAGTACACTTACAGTGATGAACACTGAGTAATAGAATTGTTGAATCACTACATTGTACACCTGCAACTAAATCAACATTGTATGTTAACTATATTGGAATTAGTTTTAAAAAATCGGTAATACAGAATACACACTTCACTCTGAAAATCTCTCTGCGAATAAATCATCATGGTTTACATCTTAGAGATATATTAATTTCCCTTTTCATTATTTTTTTAAAAAAAGATTTATTTATTTGAGAGAGATTGAGTGTGTGTGTGTGTGTGTGTGTGTGTGCGCACATGAGTGGGGGAGGAGCAGAGGGAGAGAATCTCCTCTCCGCAAGCAGGGAGCCCCACTTGGGGCTCAACCCCACAACCACAACACCATGACCTGAGCCAAAACCAAGAGTCAGATACTTAACCAACATAGCCACCGAGGTGCCCCTCCCTTAACATTCTTATGAACTACATGTTTTTTTATAATCATATTTCCAGGAATAACAAAAAGTAGCTATTGCTTTCTCTAGATTTTAATTGCAGTACACTCTATGTCATTCATTCATTCAAAAGCTGATATTTGTTGAGTACTTGCAATGTGCTAGACAAGCTGTTTTAGGCACTTTACATGTAAATATTAATTCATTTAATTCTCAAAGAAACTCTATGAAGTAAATATTATTATTATCCCCATTGTACAGATAAGGAAACTGAAGCATGGATATTAAATAGTTCAAATTTAGATGGGTAACAAGTGGTAAATGCAAACCTTGGTAGTTTAGCTCCAATTTGGGTGGCCTTCCATGCATTTATTCATTAGAAGATATTTATTGAGGGGCCCTGGAGTATGTTCTGCGTTCCTAGATACCATATGAAAATGTATGTGGAAGTTCCATCTGAGGGAGGCTTAAAACTAGTTAATGAGGACAATAATATATTTACATTGGAATGATGTGTTGTTACGGTTTATAAAAGTGTGTTCATAAACCCATGCATATTAAGTAACTCAAATACTGCAGAAGCTGATATAAGCTAGTATGTAATAAAATACCACATTAGTGGTATATACCATAATTTACTAATATAGTCAGGCAAAAGAAAAGATGGCTGTGGGCTAGAGAAGGCTGATATAATTTAATGAATGTGGTGGGTTTTGAGCTGGGCATGGGGGGGCAGGTGGATATGAGTTGGGAGGGCAGGGAGGAAGTGAATAAGGGGATATTCTAGCAGCCCCCAGGGTACAAAGACACTGACCTAGGAGCCAATAAAGAGACTTGATCAGAAATAACTCAAAGTCAGGTGAATGAATTGTGGGAGAAAGGTGGGAATAGTAGGTGGGGACAGATTTTGAAGACTTTCGAATGTTATAGGAATGTTAAGGACAAGAAAGCAAGTAATTGGTAAGTAATTGTTAGCAACTCAGCACATTCGTGGAAGCTTATTTAGCTGCTAAATGTCACTATTGCTTTTGCAGGGGAACTATTAGAGTTGAAAACACTATTAGAGTTATTAAAAATTCTGCAATTATTTAAGTCATTTATTGATTAATGGACTTTTTCAGAGCTTTTTGATTTATGTATCTATGCTAATACTGTTCTATAAAAATTAATGTTTTTTTGGCCTCGTTTGTTAAGCTAATTTATCTTTGTGTATTTTTTCTCTGCACATAATAGGTTTTATTATTCTGCCCTCCTCCTCGCCCTCTCTCTCCACAAAAGTAACTGATAATAGTAACACTTATTCACACACACACACACACACACACACATTCATTAATATATACGATTTTTAAAAAGTTTAAGTCTCCATGACCACAAGATAACCTGTCATTCCCATCAATTGTGTGAAAAACATGGAGTGTTTTTGACCTGGAGTCACTTAGAAAAGACTGAAACAATGATTAATGAAATGATTCAATCAGAAATATATATTAGTAGGCAACATTGCAGAAAACCCATCAACTTTTAAAAAGATTAATTGGTCAGCCTTTATGGCAGTGGTTTCAAGTGTGGGTTGTTGAAATTAATTATCATCTTTCCTTGATGTGGATGTAACTTCCTTCTTCCTTTTCAATCTCCCCTCAAGTGTTTTGTTTTTATTTATTTATTTTTATATTTGAGAGAGAGAAAGAGCAAGCAAGAGCAAGCAGGGTGTCAGGGGGTGGGCAGAGGGAGAGGGAAAGAGAAACTCAAGCAGACTCCACGCTGAGTGTGAAGCCTGATGTGGGCTTGATCTCAAGACACTGAGATCAGGACCTGAGTCCAAAGAAAGACTTGGAGGCTTAAGTGACTGCACCAGCCAGGCACCCCCTCCCCTCAAGCGTTTTCAGAGATGTACTTATTGTTTAATAAAAGGATATTAAAATCATTTTTTTAAATATTTTATTTATTTATGACAGAGAGAGAGATCACAAGTAGGCAGAGAGGCAGGCAGAGAGAAAGGTGGGGGAGTGGGCTCCCTGCTGAGCAGAGAGCCCAACGCGGGGCTCGATCCCAGGACCCTGAGATCATGACCTGAGCCGAAGGCAGAGGCTTTAACCCACCGAGCCACCCAGGTGCCCCTAAAATCATTTTTTACTTAAGAGTTTTAGTCTAAATAAAGTGGTAATGCTCTTGGTTATATAAAATCACAACTTGGAAGCTTTTGGGGAAGCAGGAAATAATTTCATTTTATTGCCTTCATTTCTATGTACTGAAAATGTGTCAAAGCACAAAACCTTTGAGACATGATTCCATTTACTGACAGAGCCTAGTTGTACTAAATAATTATTGCTGGAATTTCTTCACCTTTAAGAATGGGAAGTATAGAAAAGAAAGGAAGATGGAATTTGGAAAACTTGGTACAAAACTACCAACTGTGTGAGAAGCATAGTTGAAATGTACCAGCTGCATATTAGTTAACATTGCTGGAGAAAGAAAAGGGAAAAAATGACCTTTCTGAGATCAATAACAAATAGATTTTTCAAGTTTAGCCTATGAAATCTAAAGATAAGAAAAGGCAGGAAAAACACTGCTTATGTTGGGAAGAGTTCAAATTCCAGCTGTGCGGAGGTTACAGAGTTCTGAAAAAGAGTGAAAAAGAGGGGAAATAGATCAGTAAAAATAAGAAACAAGAACACAGACAAATCAGGACCGACATTTTCAGAAACACCAAGAAAGTTGCAAATTCAAACTCAATAAATGAAAGTGTGTAAGATTTTGACACTACTTTCTTTGGCTTATCTCATTTCTTTTCATTGACATGAAAGTTGGAATGAAAAACTGAAAACAGAAGAGGGGTATGAAACGAAGGAGGAATGGGGAAAATGAAAAACTAGAGCACTTATTTTCTCATTTCTGTCTCCTATACTTTACTTATGCATTTTAATATTTCCTTCCAATACTATATATCCTTAATATATTTAAGATATATCTTTTTCTCACTTTCTAATTAAATAAAAAATGAAACAGAAGATTTAGGATTAAGGTTGCCAGATTAAATACAGGATGATCAGTTATATTTGAATTTCATATAAGCAATGAATACTTTTTTATTATAAACATATCTCAAATAATGCATGGAACATACTTAGGCTAAAAAATTATTTGTTGTCTATCTGAAATTGAAATTTAATGAGGCATCCTGTATTTTTATTTGCTAAATCTGGTGGCCATAGGAAAGGGTCACTAGTCTTAATAGAGATGAATATTCCCATATTTAATCCAGTTTATGAATATGCCCCAGTTAAATTTTTTATTGAAGTACAACACACATACAAAAAGTACACTTATCCTGAGTGTACAGTTCATTAAACTTGCATAAAATGAACACATCCATGTAACTACTGCCCAGGTCAAAACCTAGACAAGGTTACTAGTCTTTGCACCTCTTCCCCCTATTAAGGATAATCACTTCCCTGACTTCTAACAGTACTGACTAATTTTGCTCATTTTGCCACTATTTCTATTTAATGTCGATGGCCTCGTCCTTGTATTTTATTTTATTTTAATTTTTTTTAAGGATTTTATTTATTTGACAGAGAGAGAGATCACAAGTAGGCAGAGAGGCAGGCAGAGAGAGAGAGGGGAGGAAGTAGGCGCCCTGTGGAGCAGAGAGCCCGATGCAGGGCTCCATCCCAGGACCCTGGGATCATGACCTGAGCCGAAGGCAGAGGCTTTAACCCACTTAACCACCCAGGCGTCCCTCGTCCTTGTATTTTAAAGTGTTTACCTACTTGGCAGAAACACAGGCCCCTGGCACCAGGTTAAATGTCCAGTTCATTGGAGATAGTTGAAGTTATGGGAGAGCTCTCCTGTCTCCATGTACTAAGTAAATTCTCTAGGCAATGTATTCATCCAGAACTCCACAGGGGTAGCATGTAGGCAGAACTTTCCAGGGAACCTAGGAGATAATAAAGGCAGAAATCCAGAAATTGTGAGTCTTCTGGAATATAGTAGGTTATGACCTTTTCATTAGGAGAAGCTAAGGGCCAAGTAGATGGTTTTGATGGTGATACATTTAACAGAGAGACAGCAGAAATAGGCATTTGACATGCTTCCCCATGAACAGCTGCATGAAGGTGATCTTATGAGTCACTGTCCTCCCAGCAAGGGCTGCATGTTGGCAATATTCATCTGCACTGACTAGTTTTGTTGCCTAAGGTGGCTGGTTCTATGAAGCCATGTAATACCTCTAAGTCTATAATTCTCTCAACCTATAGAGAGGATCCTGTTCCCATTCTACCAGAATGCATCATAACCATCCTCATTACTAAGGACAGGGAATCAGGCCTCAGACAAAGGTCCCTTCTGCTTGTCCCCTGTAGTGTTGGGAGGAAGGCCACAGGAATCAAGCTCAAAGAGAGAGCAGGAGCATCTCTAACAGGACCTTCAAATGTACCAGACTAGAAGAGAGGGAGGCTCCAGGGACTTAACAGGGTTCACGGAATATCCTCCAAGGCTAACCTGGAACAGAACCAACAGGGCTGAGTAATTATATGACAGCTGTTGCATGAAGAACTAGAAGTATATGACATGGCTGGCCAAGGAGCCTTCTCTGATCAGAATCTGCGGATAGGATTACTAGTGATTCAATCTGGGAAGGACCATCAGATATTTGACTGGGTGGTACCATAAAGTCTGAATAGTTTTGAAGCAGCAGCTTTCCAGGCAAAAGTGAGGTACTGATGTCATCTGCCTCCCCAACTAAGCTCAAAACAAAGGGTAAAACATGGTACTCCCATTTCCCATCACTATTTTCCTTTCCTTCCCTGCTTGGTGCATATAGTCTGTCCTGTTAACAAATGCAATGGAAGAAGGCTATCTGTTTGCAGTATTGCTCAAAATACTAAAAAAGTACAATCCAACAATGGGACCTTGAGTAAATACATTATGCTATGTCCCAAAATATGTAATACTCTCTAGTCTTTAAAATGATGCTGTGGAACAAAATGCAGGAGTAGTCATAACTGTGGTAGCTAGTACTATAAAGTCCTAAGGCAGTGTTCTAAGTTCTTGGCAAATGCTGACTCACTTAAATATTCACAACAACTCTGTGAAGTAACTATTATTATTCCCGTTTACAAATGAAGACTCTAGTATGTGTTTCATTTAAAGGATGTGTCCAAGGGTCACACAGTAAGTGACAGAGCCAGGAATCAAATCTGGACAAGCTGGCTCCAGAGTCCACACTGTTAACTGTTACATAATGACAAAGGAAAATGTTAATCATTTATCATTAAGGGAGAAAAACAAACTAAAAAAAAAAAAGAGTTTGCAATATGTGATTCCAATTCTATAACAAATATTTTTTTAAAAAAATTGTATGGCTATATACACAAGGAAAAATTATTATAAAGATACATGCCATAGTGTTAACAATGAGAGGTCAGAGTTTAAGTGATTCTTACCTCCTTTTTCATAATATACTATACCATCTACATTTTCTGTAGTAAACTTATGACTTTTTTAATGAGTAAAAAGATTCTTAAAATGGTTTGTTTTGGTGAAATCAGCTCGACAATCGTGACCTTTATGCAAGGCCTTCTGGAAAGCAATAACATCCTATGGAAAGCTTTCAAGGAACATGCCAGCCATTTTGCCTCCAAGAACAGGGAGCTTTGTGCTCATTAATGCAGACACCCAGTGCAGGAGAAGTGAGCTGTGTAGAGCACTGAGCAGACGTTAGAATGCGGAAGCTGGCAGAAGTCTCAAGTTTCTCAAACCAAGACTGAGTCTGGAGAGGTTACCCACGGAAAGTCTGAAAGTTTGTTAACTGGGAGGTCTTTTAGAAATGGCATTAGCCTTAGGATGCAGAACTCAGCAGGACATTTCACAAATCATTTTACATTTAGCCAGAGAATGGCATGTCAATAGCAAGAGAGCATTTGAGCAGATTTTTTCTTCTTGTGGCTATGAAATTTTGCTGAGAGAAAAGCCTATGAATGTATTGCAGCAAAGGTTTATTTACATAACTTGGGAGAGTTCAAATTAGCTGTGATAGAGAAGAATCTCTTGCAGATGATGGTGTCAACACTCTTTCCCAGGGTATGCCCTCTGACAGGGCTAGATTCACTGTCTCCCTGTAGGCATCTGTTTGGGTAACCCAGAATTCTTGGACTTCCAGTCCAGTCTGGGTTTCCCGAGGGAAGGGTAAATTGAAAAACCAGAGTCTTCCACTCAACCCCATCATGGATTCACATCATGGCTCATATGAGGATAGACAGTGGAGAGGGCTGGAAATCTCTATACAACATGGTTGTTCAGAGCTTGACCATTCCAGTGGCTACAGTCAGGAACAGGGCCAGGGAGTCCTGCCAGTCCAGCAGCCACATCTAGCAGCTCCCCATCCCAGCTGGGTATCTACCAGTATGTGTTGCTGATCCATAGTCTTAGGCCTCTCTGACGCACTAATGATATATTAATTATAGAGGGCAATTCAAAGCAGGGCCTTAATGAGTTCTGGAACGGTAGTACTGTATAGATTTTAAAGAAATTGTTTGAATGTCCTGGATTGCATTAGGGAAGCAAACTTACATTCTTTCACAGAATGTTACAATTTTAGCTGCCTTCCCAAGCAATTTGCAAGACTCAAGGAGTCCTGTGTACAGACCAAATATGTACCTAAGTATATAAACTAAAAGGAACTATGTGGTAAGTGTTGCTAGAGTTACAAAGAAAAAACTGAAAGGATTCAAAGGGAAGATTGTTTCCAGCTGAGGTGGTAAACAGAGCATTCTTTGAAAAGGAGGCCTTTGAGTTGGGCCTCAAAGATGGGCCCATATAGAAAAGGAGGCAGGGGAGAGGGATGCCCTGACAGAAGGAAATGTCTGAACAAATGTCTGGAGCTGTGAAAGAATGAGTCATAACACAGCAAAGTGAGAGGTCCTGTTTTCTAGAACAGAGGTATCCTGTAGCAAGCCAAGAGCTGAGAAAAGAACCGTATTTCATTGAATCTAAGATGTCAAGATTGCCATCAACCATAAGATGCACTCTGATTTCAGGATGTTTTAATATACTTTAATAAAAAAAGGTCTTAGAGGGATGCCTTGGTGGCTCAGTCAGTTAAATGTCTGCCTTTGGCTCAGGTCATGATTCCAGGGTCCTGGGATCAAGTCCTGCAACGGGATCCTTGCTCGGTGGGGATCCTGCTTCTCCCTCTGCCTGCCTCTGCCCCTGCCTGTGTGTTCTCTTCTGACAAATAAATAAAATCTTTTTAAAAAAATAGGTCTTAGAATTGATGAAACACAGTTAGCTGGTATAGAAGTTCTTGAAAATCGGGTAAAAAGGACAGATGGATGGTGATAAAAGGGAAGCCCTGAGCAAGGGTTTGATATTATGCTCTATGAAGATTGCATTAATTGCTTGGTGAGGCCAAGGTAGGATATGTTGTCTTAGAGCTACTGTATTCATACAGGCCAAGGGAACCAGAGGGGTGGAAGTGAGAATCAAAGTGGTCAGACCCAAGAGATATTTCCAATGAAAAAATCAAGTGAATCAACCACACTGACATGCTGAACGAGAGAGGAGTCAAAGATAATTTCCAGATGGGTAATGAGGAAGAATATGGCAGGCCTGTCATATTTTATGTTTCCAACTTACGTTTCTTCTTGCATATTTCTGCCTTTCATGATTTTTCTAGATGGTAGAGTTTTGTTATTGTTTTTCTCCTCTCTCTAGTGTTTAAAAAGTTTTAATTCCCATCTTTATATGGCTAATGGCTACCCTTACATATTTAAGCCTACATTTTCATATTAACAAAAATTAACAGGTGCTCACTCTCAAAAACAGAATGGGAGATTTACCTGTCTACCTCTCTTCATCCTCATCCCCACCTCTTTCAGACTTTGTTGGTATTATTACATTTGGAACTGTATTTTGGGACTGGAGTCATATCTAGTCATGAGTGCTATTTGATTATGCTATGCAAAATACTCCCCCTAAAATAGGATCAATATCAAGCTGCCAAAAATATATTAGAAGTTATAGAAACTTGTACCCCAAAGCCCACTATGAATTTCAGTTTATCATGTTAATTTCTATTAATTCCTAACTACCTCTAAATTGTCTTAATTTTCAATACTGCTGCATTTTCTAAATTTTATTTTAGTTTTACTGCTCAAGATCTCATGATTTAGCATATTTCCTATTCTTATCTGAGTTTGCATGCTTCTAGAATAAGGTATGCAGCTTTAGTTGCTGCACCTTAAGGAAATCATGAGGGGTATTTAGAAGAACAGAAAAATACAATAAAGTATTTGAAAAGAAAGGGGTGCTGGTGAGTAGGAACCAATAAAAATTATCAGGCATTTTAGGTTTAGGAGAGCAGTCATTTAGAGGACATATGGTTAAGGCCTTTAAAATCAAAAGACAAAAATCAGGTGAATCTATTGATAGAATCCTTACCCTGACATTAGAACATGTCTTGAAACTTTTAAGTTTCAATCTAATGAATTTAGAGGAAAAAAATCAAGGCACTTTACAATAGCTAGTTTTGCTGGATACCTTCTTTTGTCATTTCAGGTCTAATCTGTGTCCCTTCTCCGCCCTGCTTTAGTACTGGGAGGCTGACCTTTACGGACTGCAGCAACAAGCTCCCTTGCCCTTTGGCTAAGGCTGGCTTTGGTGAGCAAGGTGGTGCTGAGAGGCACTGTGGCAGGAGACGGGAAGGTGGAGAAGCATGAGGTTAGGCTATTTATTGCCCCTCTCCATTGCTTCCTCTCTAACAGCATGTTCAGGGTTACCACACTGGTTCAGCAGCTCTCTCCATATTCTATCTGGGTTCTAGGAAACACATTCTCCCTTTCTCACTTCAAATTTATGGGCAGCAATAGCTCCTCATTGTTGTTAACCCCAGACACTGCATTAACCCCTGCTGATTTCTATAAACCCTGCTCATCCCTTGTGAGTGGTGCCTTTACTAACTTCCCTCAGTTACCTTCATGGAGTACATAATCCATTTCCAGACCCTGGCTGAACCCTGACTGCTGGATGAATGCACCTAGAGATCTCTGTACCTAAGAAATAGTACAAGGGACTACCCCTGGCTTTGTGAAATAGGTCAATCTTATAGCACTTTGAATTATTGGGTCCAAGGGGCAGCTGTTGGGCTCAGTGGTTGGGTTGCAATAAGTTTTTTCTTTTAGAAAATGGATGTTCCCACTATAAATCATTTTGGGAACTGGATAATCCCCATGTAGGAAAGAAACTGAAGGAAGGACTTCTGCTTCTCTCTGGATTAGGGATCCATTTGGTTCTGGACTTTGAGGTATGGAGAGGAGTTGAGCAGGCTCATGTCGGCATTGAGCTCTCCCGGGGGTGGCAGCACTATCAAGCTTCTGTGCTTGTCAGGAATGAGAGCAAACAACAGCAGCTCAGAGACAGAAATAACCAGCATTTGAGGGCCTGGGATAAGGAAACCCTGGCCTAGAAAGGCATTGTATCCACACTCTGACCCCATCAAAAAGTAGGAAACATTGTCAAGATGCTCCCTTTGGCCCAAAGGAAAAGAGTTTCTCTTTCCTGAAGCTGAGAGGGGGGCAACAGTAGGAAAAACTGAGCCCATGACAGCCAATCTCCTGAAGATCAAAGCAGTGTATTGAGAAGGCCAGAGGGGATAAATAAAAAAGCTCTATTTTAGAGTTTTATATACAAAGAGTACAAATAAAGTTTCAGATGTAGTTAAAAGCACCTTGAGACAGGTGACTTTCTAGCAAAGGGACTGCTAGGATAGAATGCTATTGTAATTTGGGTATAAAATGGAAGGACACTTTCCACTGTAGTTATTTATTGGGAAGCTAGGGACATATCAATTCAATTTCTCTGTATTGGGAGATAGGAATAATTCTTGGAGCTTTCACAAAGTAGATGTGACACCTGATTCCTATTTTGGTTTAATGGACTTCAGAGCTCACGAGGGGCCAAACCAACTCTCATTAGTCATATGAGACTTGCACGTTTACCAAGAACTTGCCCTGGCAAGAAGGAAGGGTCCTATGTACCAGCTGAAAGGACATCACCTGCTGATCTCTATTATAATGTGGAGCCTGGACTTAGTTTACTAAGCAGGACACCTAGGCACCATCCAAAAATATTGCTGTGAGTTATTACATAGGATTAAATGCATTTCTCAAGATTAAAAAAAATCAATTAACTTAAAATATTAAGAATTTTGTAATAGCTCAAGAAGACAAGTTACTTAGAAATGACTGAGAAATTCCTGAGAAATTGACTCTCATACAATGATCTCTCCTGTTTTTGGAAAATGTTAATCAAACTTTAGGGGTCTAACTAGCTTAAAATTTTAACACAAATTCTTCTGTGAGCCAAATTCTATATATTATTGAAGCCTGAACTGTCAGGCTCTCTCCTGGCTGCCACCACCAATTATGTATGACTAGATTCAAAAGTCCCACTGCAGTGACACTGTTTCTTCACATGTGTAGTCATTACTCTCTTCTCAGGAGACTGTGAGCCTTCCTCCAGGAGGGCTTTTTCTGGATGAGAGAAGGAGACCCCACGTGGCCTGTTCTCCCTCATTTGTTCCTTTGCCATCTGACCAGAGTGTATCTGCAGAGCACCAAGCTACCCTGCTTCCCTGTCCCTTTTTGACCTTTTTACTTAGAGTGGAAGTCATCTCCAAGAGCATGTGACTCAGGCTTCGTAATGTCAGGGATCAGGCTGAACTATTACAGACACAGTGGGTTAGCAGCCAAGGAGCAGTTCTTCTGACTCGGGCTGCCCAGGGTTTTCTGAGGATTCATTCTCTGGCAACGATGCCACTCAGACGGTAATAGCTTCATAACCCCAAGGAGAAATTCTGAATTACAACATGGCAAGATCCAGGACAGGTGAGCTCATTTTCTGGGTGCACATTATCTTAACTATACCAACTTGAATAAAACCTCCAAGAAAGTGTAGTGGTTTTGTTTCTAATTTCTCCCATCTTAATTCTGTTACGTTTATAATTCCATTACACACTATGACCAGCACAGCTTAATTACACATGGGATTACAGGGATGCTAAACTGCGTCTGTGTCATGAGGTTAGACATCCTAATGTCACCTCCATTGGCCCTGCAGGATGGGAGTGGGCTGTTATCCATTGCGTCTCCAATATCAGTGTCACAAAGGGAAATGTCTATGGACATCAGAAAACTGAAAGGAAGCTTTTAGTGGACTTTTAAGCTTTTCACAGGACTTTTCACTGGACTTTTAGAAGGCCAGTTTATTTCTGAAATAGGCAAATTAGAGTAGTCTTCAATGCCAGTTTGCCCACACAGCGTAAGTTTTTGGAAAAACAGACAGATGTTTTCCTATGTGGTAATTAAATAGTAATTAATATATTAAAATCAGTCAAACATTTAAAGTGTAAATCCTTATGTTGACAGGAGGGAATGGACACAAACCTGACTTCTGGGAACCTGAGACTGTTTTTTGGATTTTTATCAGAATGAACCTCATCAGAATTGGCTTCTTCAATTAAAGCAATATTCTTAATTGGGTTTGAGGCTTATTAAAGTGGCTACATGGTCAAAGGGCAACAGTCTGCAATGATTGAAGCATCCCAAAGAAACAACGGGCAAAAACTTACCTGGATTTAGGGGCTGCCTTGAGATATCTTTCTCTGATATTTTATGCAGATCGTGCATGTGGTGCAGAGTCTATTTTGGTTCTGTCTGTCCGGGCACAGAGATCAGTCAGCTAGCACACACGTCCACTGCCAATGACTAAGTGCCCTTCGATTGTTCAGAGGATTCTCAGAAGTTCAGAGGGCTGTGCTCTCCCTGCTAAGACAAGTTCATTTTGTTAATGTTGTGGGTTTTCTCTTTCAGAAATAAATGTAGGAAAACTGGCAGCTCCTCAAAAGGTTAAATATAGAATTACTGTATAGTCCAGTAATTCCACTTCTAGGGTATATATCCAGAAGCATTGAAAACAGGTACCCAGGCAATTCCTTGTACATGAAGGCTCATAGCAGCAGTATACACAATAGCCAAAAGGTAGAAACAATCTATCAATGGATGAATTGATAAACAAATTGTGGTATATACATACAATATTCAGTCATAAAAAAGGAATGAAGTGCTGATATATAGTACAATGTGGATGAATCTTGAAAACATTGTGCTAAATGAAAGAAGTCAGGTACAGAAGGTCACATAGCGTACAAGACCATTTATATGACATATCCAGAAATGGTGAATTTGTAGAGTCAGAAATCAGACTGCTGTTTGCCAAAAATCTATAGGTTGTTAGGTATAGGATTTCTTTATGGAGTAATAAAAATAGTTTGGAACTGGATATAGCTGGTAGTTGCACAATATTGTGGTATTAATGCCAATGAATTGTTCACTTTAAAATGGCTAATGTTATGTGAAATTCTCTTAATAAAAATAATTTTAAAATAAATGTAAAACACATTTGATTCAGTTCTCTGCATTAAGTACATTGTAACTCAGAATGCACTTCAATCCTAGGACCTATATGTCATAGGTAGAGAAACAAACAACTGTTTGCACCAGGTCCTGACAATGAGAAGTGACTTCAGCCACCTGTAACATACCAGATTCATAAAGAGAAGCCTGACAGTTCACCAGTGAGAGAAATGATACCTGGTCCTCATTTTCGCTGGCAGCTGTTTTGCAGTAGAAGAGCCAGCCATTCACCTCTCTGACAGCAACAGAGCACAAGATTAAATTTTTTCATACTTTACAAAAAGGGTATTTCAACAGAAAATTGATACACTGCTTTTTATGAAAAGAAATCTCACATTTGGCAATCTGCAAAAGAAAAATGACATATTTCTATCCATAGATTCCATTGCATTTAAATTCTCAGTGCAAAGATAAAGGCAAGAATTCTTTACTTCTCAGGGTCAGAATGTGTCAGAATTGCCCTTCATCATAAAATCAAAGGGATAAAAACAATAATTAAAGTCTTTAGAAGATAAACCCAGTGAGAAAAAATAAGAAAAAAAAAATAAGACAGTGGTATAGGAATTGAGTATTTGCAGGATGTCACAGGGGGTGGTGATCATTTGCCCTTCCTTCCCAGAGAAAAGAGGGAGGAAGCCTGCCTGTACAGAGGGGCTTCTATTCAACAATGATAGATTCTTGCTGCAGGACTTCAAACAGACTGAAACAAGACATGAAGGGAAGCTACAAAGTTCCTTCAGGAGGCATTTAAGACTCTGGGAAGCTGATGAATGTGATGAACTGTGAAGAGGCAGCTCACTTCTCTGACTCTGGGAGAACTGCAATGGGTCAGGATCTTTCTTTCTTTCTTTTTCTTTTTTTTTTTTTTTCCCTTTAGAAAAGGCAGCTATCTGTCTGGCATTTTAATAGACCTTGCTACCTGTATGTAATTTAATTCCTTCATGATGACTTTCTTGTCTTTTTTCTTTCTTTCTTTCTTTCCTTTAAGTTGAAGTATTTTTATATACAATGTTACATTAGTTTCAGGTGTACAATATAATGATTTTACAAGTCTGTAAGTTATGCTGTGCTCACCACAGGTGTAGCTGCCATCTGTCGCCATATAATGCTGTCGCAATACCACTGCAATTTCCGGTGCTGTACCTTTCATCCTTGTGACTTATTCATTCCATAACTGGAAGCCAGTATCTCTCATTGACTCATTTTGCCCATAACTCTCCTCCATAACCTCCTCCTCCCTCCCTGTCTGGCAGCCACCAGTCTGTTCTCTTTATTTAGGAGTCTGTTTCTGCTTTTTTTTTTTTTTTTGGTTAATTTGTTTTGTTCTTTAGTTTCCACATGTAAATGAAATCACGGGCCATTTGTCTTTCTCTGACTTATTTCACTTAATATAATATTCTCTAGGTCCATCCATGTTGTTGCACATGGCAAGGTATCATTCTTTTTTTATGGCTGAGTAATACTTTCTTGTTGCCTTAATCTTTGTGAGGATAAGGAACAAAGTCATTATACCTATGAAATAACTTTCAAACAGTTGAAGCTGATAGCAATAAGCTCATCCCCAACCCTAGATAAATTTTCCACGCTCTGGGTGAAAGAATCTTAATTCTTCACTTGATCATTTTTTGTGGCATTCTTATCACTATTTTAAAGCTCTTTATTATTTTCTGAAATCATTTTCATGATTGGGTAGCCTAACTTTAGAAAAGAAGCTTAAAGGCAATCTGAATAAATGTACAAAAATAACAACATATTTGAATCATTCTTACACTTGCTCTCAAGGATGGTCACAATTGTTCTATAGGGCCACGAATGCCCTTGTTTGGGAGAGTTTGTGGTTTGCAGTATGGGGCTGAGTGGAGGCCAGGGAGCAAGGAGAAGAAGTTCCCTTTCACTGTTCTATGAGTACTTGATTAGAAAATAAAAACTGGCCCTGAAGCCAAGAATTCCTCAAATTAAATATTAAACACTCAACTGGGCAAGCTTACTCTTTTTCTGCTTTTATATATTACAAGGCCAAATGCAAAGAAACAACAAATGGCTTACTTACCACACATGGCCAATAAGCTGTAGAACCAAAATTAGAATTTAGGAGTACTTTATTGCCAATCTAGTGCTCAGTCTATTGAACTAGGAACACTGCTCAAATTTAGAGGCCTGGTTAGTATAATAAATATAACTCTGATAATATTCACTTAAACATTCTACAAAAATATCTTATAATCTCATACTGGTAGTAGTTTGATGTTTTGATCAAATTGACATTTTCACACTTCCTTAGTTATGAGATTTTTAAAAAAGACTTATTATTGATTTATAAAGCAATAAAGCAAAGCAAAACTGTCAACCAAAATATTTAAATAACAAGTAATTTTCACTTGCATTTATTGCTTTTATGAGTCTTCATGGCACAGAGGTTATGGTAGTAGCAGCAATATGAAGTCTCTGGATAACTTTTTGGTGGGGGAAAACGTCTGTCAAAATTACATGATATGCTCAGCTTTTAGGATTCTGGGTAAAAGCTTCAGGCCAAAGGCTAGACTTGGTCTTATACTTTTAACTTTTCACCTTCAAGGAGAATTACAATGCATCATATTTGGGAGTTCCTAACAAAATTCTTGGCTAGATCTGAGTCACTTAGAAAAACAAATGACCTGGAAAACAGGGAATAAAGTATGATGAAATTTATTTTCAAGTAGAAAATTGTAACTGGTTCATTTTGGAGGGAGAAAGAAGAACATCACTGCCAGAAGAGCAAAAGATAAACAAGAAAAATGAAATGCAGAACTTGGACAAGAAAGAAACAAGATGGGTTTATCTCAAAGCATACCTGAAATCCAAAATTTTCACAGGATGATATAAATCCCAATTACTCAGAACAAATCCTTTTCTGTAAAAAGAAATTCAAGATAAAGGGAGGCCATGGAATATGGAGGCTCTGGCAAGCACCTGCTTTCCATTACCATTGGTGGGGGGATGCAGTGGTTTCTAGCTCCACTCAGGCCTTTTAGAAGACACTTTAGTTACTGGGTCATGCCCCTATGCAACAATTACTTGACTCACTGAAACACTATGGGTATGTCCTATTGGTAACAAGAACAGGGCAATTGGACACAAGCCATGTTGAGCATGGAAGGTGGCAACCCAGATGGGCTGCAGGGTTAGTGAGTTGTTCATACAAGTAGATATCAAGATCTATTCCAGCGATTAAGCCAAGATGAGAACCAAGGTGAGGAACAGATCTCAGAGCTAAGAGCAGAGCTTAAGTCCAGTGGCAACATTAAGTTGGGATCTAAGGCAGTAGCCTGATATTTCAGACAAGTGAAAAGTATGGAGTGTTGGAGAATCAGGGAGAATTAAAAAACCTTCACTTAATACTTAGATTTCTAGTTTCAATGGCTTGTTTTGGTCTACCCAATTGTTGTGGGTTGAATGGTAGCCCCCTAAAAGATCTGTTTACGTCTAACTCCTAGAATTGTGAATGTGACCTTCTTGGGCAAAAGGGTCTTGGGGTGCCTGGTGGTTCAGTCAGTTAAGCATCCAATTGTTGGTTTTGGCTCAGGTCCTGATCTCATGGATGGTGAGATAGAGCCCCATGTCAGGCTCTGTGCTCAACAGGGAGTCTGCTTGAAGATTCTCTTCCTCTGCCCCTTCCCCACTCACACTTGTGTGCTCTCTCTAAAATAAATAAATAAATCTTAAAAAAAAAAAGAAAAGAAAAGGGGTCTTTGCAGATGGAATTAAGGATATTAAAATGACATCATACTGGATTAGTGGTGTGGGACCTAAATCCAATGACAAGAGTCTTTAAAAGAGACAACAGAGGAGGAGAAAAAGAAGAGAAGAGGAGAAACCATGTGAAAAAAGGCAGAGAATGGAGTTATGTAGCACACCAAGGAATGCTGGGAGCCACCAGATGTTGGTGGGTTGGAAGAGGTAAGGATTCTCCCCTAGAGCCAATGGAGGGAGCACAGTCCTGCCTAAACCTTGATTTCAGACTTCCAACTTCTACAATGGTGAGAGAAAACATTTCTGTTAGTTTTAAGTCCCTAAGTTTGTGGTCATTTTTTACAGCAGCCCTAGGAAACTAGTACAATAATTACGCTGTGCTTCTCATGAAGAGGTATCTTAAAAGCCTTACATGACTTCTACCACCACCATCTATCTCTGTGGTTATGTGCACACATACATGCATTCATGTACATACACAAACACACACACACACACACACACACACACACACACACTTCAACAGCCCCAAACAAGAGCTCCTGGAGTGGCAGATAGGGTGTAAGTATCAGGGCACTGAGTAGGAGTATGCCTTTCTCAATCTGTCTTTCTAGACTCCTAGCTGCTGAGGTTTTTCCAGTACCTACAGGGGGAAACAAATCATTACTTAATAAGTGGGATTTATTTAAAGCATTACATTTTTCAAAACATGGTGTATAAAATTTAAAAGATTCCTTAGTAGTAAGAGATTTAGAGCCATAGTTCTAAATAATTTGGTTTTTTTGAAGATCTCTGGGGGTGATGACAGGAATTCCTAAGACTAGGTTTAAAATATTTTTATTTTTTTTAAAGATTTTATTTATTTGACAGAGAGATCACAAGTAGGTAGAGAGGCAGGCAGAGAGAGAGGGGAAGCAGGCTCCCCACTGACAGAGAGCCCAATGTGGGGCTCAATCCCAGGACCCTGAGATCATGACCTGAGCTGAAGGCAGAGGCTTTAACCCACTGAGCCACGCAGGTGCCCCCTAAGACTAGGTTTAAATTGTCCCAAGACATAGCTATTCTATAACTGGAATTGCTTCATGTTTTGTTTTTGTTTGTTTGTTTGTTTGCTTACTTTTGCATGTATTACTTAAGTGAACTCTTGAGAATGGAAAGTACCTGTTAATCTGCAACTTATTGAAAATCTAGGAGGAAGGAACAAGATGGGAAAAGAGTAGGAGACCAAGATAACATCAGGCTCCAGGAGTTCAGCTAGATAGTCATCAAACCATTCTGAACACCTACAGACTCAACAGGAGATAGAAGAGAAGAAAAGCAGCAATTATAGGAACAGAAAATCCACCACTTTCTAGAAGATAAGACATGCAGAGAAGTGAATTCAAAGCCACGGGAAGATAGACCATGGGGGGAGGGGCCAGCTCCCGGCAAGTGAGAGAGCAGTAGAGTACAAAATCAGAACTTTTAGAAGTCTGCTCCACTGAGGGACGTCAGTCCAGAGGCTAAGCATGGGGTGGAGAGGGACAGTGTTGCTGGGACAGTGTGGTCTCAGGACCCATGGGGACACAAAAAGACCAGGGGTATCTCAGTGTGGCAGAGCACCCACGAATCAGAACAGGGAACCTGGGTGCAGAGACGGAGCCAAGTAGTGGGCTCTCAGCTCGGGATTACCTTAAACCGAGATCCAAGGCACAGTTGGGGCACTGCTCTTTGAGCAGGGACCGCACAAGTGGCAGATCTGTGGAGACCCCTCCTTCCTTCTCTGGGAAGAGCAGTGTGGGAGTGCATGGCAGGAATCTGTTGAGTTTAGAGACTCCAAACAGGGCCATGCACAAGAGATAGAAATGCTTGGTCAGCAGCTGGGTGAGTGTAAGGGCCTACTTAGCCAGAGCAAATCCATCTCGGTTGAACAGCCATTTTGTTGTTTGTGCAGTAAAACATAAACTGACCCTGCCACTCCCCTCCCCCCCCAGAGGAACTTACTTAGAAGCAAGTCCGGGAAACCAGTAAAATATGGTCGACCAGTCCCTGATAACAGAGCCCAGAATACAAGGACGAGTCAGGCCAGGTGGAGACATCCAATCAGTAAAGCACATATACTATCTCCCTAACTACCAAAGAATGTTGCCCCTGCCTTTTGGGCGCCAATTCTGACCAAGATGATAGGCTAGTTCAAATAGCTACTATAGGGTGAATTGTAATTCAATTGGCCACCTGTGTGTGACCTAGCATGACTGTGCAGCTTTCTCTGTGTGTTACAATCTCATTGGCCACCTGTGTGTGGCCAGGCTCAACCACATGGCCTTTGCTCTATATAAGTTAGTCTGTGAGGCTGGGAGGGGTCGCACTCTCTGTAAGAAACGGCCCTGACCAGTTGGTTTGATACTGGCGCGAAATAAAGCTTTGCTTGACCTTCACTATGTATCAGTCTTGCTCCTTTGATCACGGACCCCATCAGTGAGCACAGAGTGAGGCTGGAGAACAAGGAGATGGAAGGGCTTGACTGCTTTTCTCTGAGGGTGCACTGAGGAGTGGGGCCCAGGGTCGGAGATTGGGCGACCTCCATTTTCATCCCCATCCTCCAAAGCTCTACGGAAAGTATTCAGGGAACAAAAGCTACCGAGAGCAAACCCAAGCAGATTACTTAGCCTGGCCCCTGGCAAGGGTGGTGCAATTCCGCCTTGGGTAAAAACATTTGAGAATCACTGCAACAGGCCCCTCCCCCAGAAGATCAGCAAGAACATCCAGCCAAGGCCAAGTTCACCGAACAGTGAAAACTGTAGAACTCCAGATCTAAGGGAAAGCAACAGAATTCATGGCTTTTTTTACCATGATCTTTTTCTTTCAAAGTTAAATTTTTTTTTTATTTTATTTTTTTCTTATTTTATTTTTAAAATTTTTCCTCTTTCCTATTTTAATGTTTTTAACTATTTTATTTTATAAATACCTTTTTAAAAAATCTTTTTTCAATTTTTATTGTTATAGTCATATTTTATCTCTTCATTGTATTTAACCTTCTTTCTTATATACATATAGGGTTTTTGTTTTTTTTTTTCTTTAAAAATTTAGGATACATGGGGCGCCTGGGTGGCTCAGTGGGTTAAGCCGCTGTCTTCGGCTCAGGTCATGATCTCAGGGTCCTGGGGTCGAGTCCCGCATCGGGCTCTCTGCTCAGCGGGGAGCCTGCTTCCCTCTCTCTCTCTGCCTGCCTCTCTGTCTGCTTGTGATCTCTCTCTGTCAAATAAATAAAAAAAAATATATATATATATAAAAATTTAGGATACAACATCTTCTACTAGATCAAAATATACCCTGAATCTGGCACATAGCTTTGTCCTAGCCTCCAGCCTGATCACATTTTTTCCTCTTTTTTTTTTTCTCTTTTTTCAACCAACTTCTTATCTCATCAATTCATTTTTTAGGATCTTTTTAAACTTTCATCTTTACAGTCATATTCCATCCCTTCATTTAGTTTACCCTTATTTTTGTATATACAAAAGTTTTTCATTCTTTAAAATTTGGGGAGGTAGTTTCTCCTAACAGACCAAAATACACTCTAAATCAAGTGTGTGGCTCTGTTCTATTTACCCGTCATATATATATATATATATATATATATATATATATATATATATAATTCCCCCCCCCCTTTCTTCTCTCTACAGTTTTGGGTCTCTTCTGATTTGGTTAGTGTATATTTTTCTGGAATAGTGTCATTCCTACCCTTTAAGCATTTTGTTCTCTCATTCATCTATTCTTACTTGGATAAAAAGACAAGGCAGAAAAACTCACCACAAAAAAAAAGAATAAAAGGCAGCACTGATGGCTAGGGACCTAATCAATATGGACATTAGTAATATGTCAGAACTAGAGTTCAGAATGAAGATTATCAAGGTGCTAGCTGGGCTCGAAAGAAGCATGGAAGATATTAGAGGATTCCTTTCTGGAGAAATAAAATACCTTTCTGGAGAAATAAAAGAACTAAAATCTAACCAAGTTGAAATTAAAAAACCTATTAATGAGCTGCAATAAAAAATGGAGGTTCTTACTGCTAGGATAAATAAGGCAGAAGAGAGAATTAGTGATTTAGAAGGCCAAATGATAGAAAATAAAGAAGCTGAGCAAAAGAGAGACAAAAAACTACTGGATCATGAGGCGAGAATTTGAGAGATAAGTGATACCATAAGATGAAACAATATTAGAATAATTGGGATCCCAGAAGAAGAAGAAAGAGAGAGGGGGGCAGAAGGTATATTGGAGCAAATTATAGCAGAGAATTTCCCTAATTTGGCAAAGGGAACAAGCATCAAAATCCAGGAGACACAAAGAATCCCCCTCAAAATCAATAAAAATAGGTCCACACCCCATCATCTAATAGCAAAACTTACAAGTCCCAGTGACAAAGAGAAAATCCTGAAAACAGCTCAGGACAAGAGGTCTGTAACCTACAATGGTATAAATATTAGATTAGGAGCAGACCTATCCAGAGACCTGGCAGGCTATAAAGGACTGGGATGATCTATTCAGAGCACTAAATGAGAAAAAAATGCAACCAAGAATACTATATCCAGTTAGGCTGTCATTGAAAATAGAAGAAGAGGGGTGCCTGGGTGGTTCAGTTGGTTTGGCAACTGCCTTCAGCTCAGGTCATGAGCCCAGAGTCCCAGGATAGAGTCCCACATTGGGTTCCCAGCTCCATGGGGAGTCTGCTTCTCCCTCTGACCTTCTCCCTTCTCATGCTCTCTCTTACTCTCTCTCAAATAAATAAATAAAATCTTAAAAAAAATAAAATAGAAGGAGAGATTAAAAAGCTTCTAGGAAAAACAAAAACCAAAAGAATTTGCAAACACCAAACCAGCCCTATAGGAAATATTGAAAGGGGTCCTTTAAGCAAAGAGAGAACCTAAAAGTAACAGACCAGAAAGGAACAGAGACAATATATGGTAATAGTCACCTTACAGGCAATACTATGGCCTCAATTCATATCTTTCAGTAGTTACCCTGAATGTAAATGGGCTAAATGCCCCCAATCAAAAGACACAGGGCATCAGAATGGATAAAAAAACAAAACCCATCAATATGCTGGGTTTTAGACCCAAAGACACCTCCAGATTTAAAGTGAGGGGGTGGAAAACAATTTACCATGCTAATGAACATCAAAAGAAAGCTGGGGTGGCAATCCTTATATCAGATCAATTAGATTTTAAGCCAAAGACTATAATAAGAGATGAGGAAGGACACTATATCATACTCAAAGGGTCTGTCCAACAAGAAGATCTGACAATTATAAATATTTACACCCCTAACATGGAGCAGCTAACTATATAAACCAATTAATAACAAAATCAAAGAAACACATCAACAATAATACAGTAATAGTAGGAGACGTTAACACCCCCTTCACTGAAATGGACAGATCATCTAAGCAAAAGATCAACAAGGAAATAAAGGCTTTAAATGAAAACACTGGACCAGATGGACATCACAGATATATTCAGAACATGCTATCTCAAAACAACAGAATACACATTCTTCTCTAGTGCGCGTGGAACTTTCTCCAGAACAGAGCACATCCTGGGTAACACATCAGGGTCTCAACTGGTACCAAAAGACTGGGATCGTTCCCTGCATATTTTCAGGCCACATTGCTCTGAAACTAGAACTCAATCACAAGAGGAAAGTTGGAAAGAACTCAAATACATGGAGGCTAAAGAGCATACTACTAAAGAATGAATGGGTCAACCAGGAAATTAAAGAAGAATTTTAAAAATTCATGGAAACAAATGAAAATGAAAACACAACTGTTCTAAATCTTTGGGACACAGCAAAAGCAGTCCTGAGAGGAAATTATATAGCAATACAAGCCTTTCTCAAGAAACAAGAAAAGTCTCAAGTACACAACCTAACCCTACACCTAAAGGACCAGAGAAAGAACAGCAAAGAAAGCCCAAACCCAGCAGGAGAAGAGAAATAATAAAGATCAGAGCAGAAAGAAATCAATGAAACAGAACAAACCAATGATACTGAGAGCTGGTTCTTAGAAAGAATAGATAAGATTGATAAACCCCTGGCCAGACTTATAAAAAGAAAAGAGAGAGGACCCAAATTAATAAAATAATGAATGAAAGAGAGATCACAACCAACACCAAAGAAATACAAACAATTATAAGAACATATTATGAGCAACTATACACTAGTAATCTGGAAGTTATGGATGCATTCCTAGAGACACAAAAACTACTAAAATGGAACCAGGAAGACATAGAAAACCTGAACAGACCCATAACCAGAAAGGAGATTGAAACAGACATCAAAAATATCCCAACAAACAAGAGCCCAGGGCCAGACTGTGTCTGGGGAAGTCTACCAAACATTTAAAGAAGAATTAATGCCTATTCTCCTGAAACTGTTCCAAAAAATAGAAATGGAAGGAAAACTTCCAAACTCATTTTATGAAGCCAACATCACCTTGATCCCAAAACCAGACAAAGACCCCATCAAAAAGGAGAATTATAGACCAATATCCTTGATGAACATGGATGCAAAATTTCTCACCAAAATAATAGCCAAAGGATCGAACAGTACATTAAAAGAATTATTCACCATTACCAAGTGGGGTTTATTCCTGGACTGAAAGTTTGGTTCAACATCGGCAAATCAATCAATGGGATACAATAGATTAATAAAAGAAAGAAAAGAAACTATATGATACTCTCAATAGATGCTGAAAAAGCATTTGACAAAATAAAACATACTTCTTTAATCAAAACTCTTCACAGCGTTCTCAAACTCAACACAGTGTTCTCAAACTCAACACACACAAAACAGATAATCATGTCAAAAAATGGGCAGAAGACATGAACAGACACTTCTCTAATGAAGACATACAAATGGCTATCAGACACATGAGAAAAATGTTCATCAGTAGCCATCAGGGAGATTCAAATCAAAACCACATTGAGATACCACCTTACACCAGTTAGAATGGCCAAAATTAACAAGACAAGAAACAATGTGTGTTGGAGAGGATGTGGAGAAAGGGGAACCCTTTTATACTGTTGGTGGGAATGCAAGTTAGTGCAGCCACTTTGGAGAACAGTGTGGAGATGCCTTAAGAAATTAAAAATAGGGCTTCCCTATGACCCTGCAATTGCACTACTGGGTATTTACCCCAAACATACAGATGTAGTGAAAAGAAGGGATTTATGTGCATTGATTTTAATTTTTAATTTTTTAAATTTCTTTTCTGTGAAAAAAGAAAAGAAATTTAAAAAATCAAAAATTAAAAAAAAAACTCTTCACAGTGTAAGCGTAGAGGGTACACACCCAATATCATCAAAGCCATCTATGAAAAACACACAACAGATATTATTCTCAATGGGGAAAAACTGAGAGCTTTTTTGCTAAGGTCAGGATCACAGCAGGGCTTTCCACTATTACCACTGCTATTCAACATAGTACTAGAAGTCCTAGCCTCAGCAATCAGACAACAATAAGAAATTAAAGTCATCTGAATCAGCAAAGAAGAAGTCAAACTCTCAATCTTTGCAGACGATATGATACTTTATGTGGAAAACCCAAAAGACTCTACTCTAAAACTGCTAGAACTCATACGGGAATTCAGTAAAGTGGCAGGATATAAAATCAATGCACATAAATCAGTTGCATTTCTATATACCAACAGCAAGACAGAAGAAAGAGAAATTAAGGCATTGATCCCACTTACAATTGCACCCAAAACCATACCATAGCTGGGAATAAACCTAACAAAAGAGGCAAAGAATCTCTGCCCAGATAACTATAAGGTACTCATGAAAGAAACTCGAGGAAGATATGAAATGGAATGGAATGGAAAAACGTTCCATGTTCATGGGACTGGAAGAATAAATATTGTGAAAATGTCTATGGTACCTAAAGTAATCTACACATTTAATGCAATCCGTATCAAAATATCGATTTTTTTCAAAGAAATGGAACAAGTAATCCTATAATTTTTATGGAAGTAGAAAAGATCCTGAATAGCCAGAAGAATGTTGAAAAAGAAAACCAAAGTTGGTGGCATCATAATTCCAGACTTCAAGCTCTATTACAAAGCGGTCATCATCAAGACTGTATGGTACTGGCACAAAAACAGACACACAGGTCAATGGAACAGAATAGAGAGCCCAGAAATGGACCCTCAACTCTATGGTCAACTATTCTTCAACAAAGCAGGAAATAATGTCCAATGGAAAAAAGACAGTCTCTTCAACAAATGGTGCTGGGAAAACTGGACAGCCACATGCAGAAGAATGAAACTGGACCATTTCCTTCACCACACACAAAAATAAACTCAAAATGGATGAAAGACATCAATGTGAGACAGGAATCCATCAAAATCCTTGAGGAGAACACAGGCAGCAACCTCTTCAACCTCAGCCACAGGAACTTCTTCTTAGAAACATGGCCAAAGGCAATGAAAGCAAGGGCAAAAATAAACTATTGGGACTTTATCAAGATCAAAAGCTTTTGCACAGCAAAGGAAACAGTTAATGAAACCAAAAGACAACTGACAGAATGGGAGAAGATATTTGCAAAGGACATATCAGATAAAAGGTAGTATCCAAAATCTATAAAGAACTTACCAAATCAACATCCAAAGAACAAAGAATCCAATCAAGAAATGGGCAAAAGACATGAACAGACATTTCAGCAAAGACATCCAAATGGCCAACAGACACATGAAAAAGTGTTCAACATTGCTCAGTATCAGGGAAATACAAATCAAAACCATAGTGAGATACCACCTCTGAACAGTCAGAATGGCTAAAATTAACAAGTCAGGAAACAAGAGGTGTTGGCAAGGAAGCAGAGAAAGGGGAACCTTCCTACACTGTTGGTGGGAATGCAAGCTAGTGCAGCCACTCTGGAAAACAATATGGAGGTTCCTCAAAAAGTTGAAAATAGAGCTATCATATAACCCAGCAATTGCACTACTTGGTATTTACCCTAAAGATTCAAATGTAGTGATCTGAAGGGGCACATGCACTTGTGTTTATAGCAGCAATGTCCACAATAGCCAAACTATGGAAAGGACCTAGATGTCCATCAACAGATGAATGGATAAAGGAGATGTGAGATATCTCTCTCTCTCTCTCTCTCTCTCTCTATATATATATATATATATATAACATATATATATATATTATATATATATATAAATAATTGAATACTATGCAACCATCAAAAGAAACAAAATCTTGCCATTTGCAATGATGTGGATGGAACTAGAGGGTATCATGCTAAGTGAAATAAGTCAATCAGAGAAAAAGAATTATCATATGATCTCTCAGATATGAGGAATTTGAGAGGCAGAGTGAGGAGTCATGCGGGGTAGGGAGGGAAAAAATGAAACAAGATGGGATTGGGAGGGAGACAAACCAAACTGAGTGTTGCTGGGGGGTTGGGGGGTAGGAATAAGGTGGCTGGGTTATGGACATTGGGGAGTGTATGTGCTATAGTGAGTGCTATGAGATGTGTAAACCTGGCGATTCACAGACCAGTACTCCTGGGGCAAATAATACATTATATGTTACTTAAAAAAAAAACAACTACTATGAGTTACTCTTGTATATGAAACACCTAGCCTTCAACTGATAAATTTGCAGTGCAAGTTGCAATACCAAAACCACTGCTTAGTAACCCTAAAGCTAGACTACAAAGTCCTTGTAGGCTGGGATCTTTGTTTTGTTCACTGATATAACCTAAGCACCAAGAAGAGTGCCTGGCACACAGGCACTCAATATTTATTCAATGAATTCAAATACACTCAAAGCCCTATTTAAAGAAAATAAAAATACATAGTATATCACCAAACATACCATTAGTATCATAGATTAAAAGTATTAGTGTAGGGTGCCTGGGTGGCTCAGTCGGTTAAAGATCTGCCTTTGGTTCAGGTCACGTTCCCAGGGTCCTGGGATCAAGTCCAGCATCTGGGTCCTGCTCAGCAGGGAGCCTGCTTCTCCCTCTCTTGCTGCCTGCTACTCCCCCTGCTTGTGCTCCCTTTCTGTCAAATAAATAAATAAAAGTCTTTTAAAAAAATTGTTAGTGTAATTGGAATTAAGCATATATGTTTCTATAATATAAATACATTTTCAATCCTTAGTTATTGAGCAGATTACCTATGGTGTGTTTGGTTCTGCTGTTCAGTGAAACTACAGAATGTCCTTGGTCAGGCTAAGCCAGCAACAAGCAGGCAGAGACTCAGATTACACTCCAAAGTCAAAAGAAATTATATCTGGATAATTTGTCATTTTAGATTATTGCCACCTCTTCTCTTTTTTGTTATCACTGGTAACTCTCTCTGTTGAAAGTATTGGGGTTAGAGGTGAAGTCAGGAACATGGTCTGGTATTCTCACAAGACTAAAAAAATATATCTAGATAAGTCTTTACCCAGGAAAAATAATAAGTCACTTCCCCTTTTTCTCAAAACTAACCAAAAGTGACAGAATCAAAACAGTATTCTTCACACTTTCTTTTTTTTTTTTAATTTTATTTTTTATAAACATATATTTTTTTTCCCCAAGGGTACAGGTCTGTGAATCGCCAGGTTTACACACTTCACAGCACTCACCATAGCACATACCCTACCCAATGTCCATAACCCCACCCCCCACCCCCCCTCCCCCCAGCAACGCTCAGTTTGTTTTGTGAGATTAAGAGTCACTTATGGTTTATCTTCTTCACACTTTCTGGTGAGGATCCTTTTCGATGCTCATTCTAATTTTAGCTCATTTGTTTTGTGACTGTAATGACTATCTTTTGGTGATGGGGCATACCCACACTCTCTACAGGACTGTTGCGTTGGCCTCCAGAAAGAGGAATAAGAATGAACCTTATCCTAAAATAATTTAGCAGTGGATCTGGCTTTGGAGTTTCTCTCACAGAAGAATAGGGCTGAAGACTAACAGCAAGAAGATGGGTGTTTACTGAGTCCCTCATGTGTCTGATGCTATGCCAAAAATCATTAAGAGCATGAAATCTAGGGTGAAATAGTCTATAATACTTAATAAAATGTTCTTTCCTATGTGAGGATGAATGCATCAGCCTGGGTGTTATTTAATAAACATATAATCATCATCTTCTTACTCTCCTTCCTCCCCAAATAAACTTAGAACAATAAAACAGTCATTCTAGCCACTCCAGCTTTGTGGAGCTTGCCTTTCTTTTTATACCTGGAGAAACTTTTAACACTTGAATATTATTCTGTCTTGTGTTTTTTAATTGTTTCATGTATATATATCAATTTTATATCAGTTATGAAATTATAAGCTTCTTAAAGACAGACACACATTTTTGTGGATGTTCTCTGCCACTTAGGGCAAGGTCTATTGTTGGTGCTTAATACAACTTTTGGATTCAACTTCCAGTCAAGATAGAATCATAAATTTACAATTTGAGACACACATGAATAATACATGGCAATAGAAGCTAAAATATAACAAGAGAACACTTTGAATAGTACTTCAAATATGGTAAACATTTTCATGTTCCATAAAGGGATTACAAACACAAAGTTGTTCCAGGTCCAACGTGGGAAGAACTGTTCAGGATTCAGAACAGAGAGCAGGGCAAGAAATGATGGCAGGAATGAAGATCTCCCACCTGTGAAGTTCCCATCCCTGTTGCTGTCTGGGTTCTCAGTTTGTATGATGCTGCTTTTCTAAGAAGGCAATAGGAAATAAATACAGTCTCACAGAAAGGACCAGGCCAATCACCAGCTTGTTCACAGGCTAGATCTATGGTATCTTCACATCACTGCAAGACTAGGACACTGAGCTGCCACCATAGAACTGATAAAATATGCTGGCAAGTGCATTTTAACTATTGTCTATAAAGATGATATTCATTTTTATGCCAAAAAAAGGTGGAATTAAAATTCTCTAAAATGATAAGGAAGATGGAGAAAGGTGTTCAAGTGTTAAAATGTGCTAAGATCCAGTTCTTGTTAGGGAAGAAGATAGACATATTAATCAATTTCATGCTTTAGGAAAAAAAAATAATAGGAAAGCATGTTATAGAGTAAAAATACAATCTATGTCCAAACAAGTTATTCTTCTTCTGAAAAGAAAACCCAAGTGATATGGCAGAAATAGGTTCAACTGTATCAGTAATCACAATAAATGCACATTGATAAAATTCACCTATTATTTAATCAGATTGGATTAAAAACCATAAACTTTCTTAAGGACATACACTTCAAAACAAAACACAGAAAGGTTGAAAAACAAGACAGAAAGAAAAAAAAATTATCCCAGGTAGATATAAACTAAAAGAAGACTAGTTTATCAATTACTATCAGATGAAATATTTAAATAAAACCCATTAATATATAAAGGGAATAATCCACCAAGAACATACATCAATCACAAGCTATGTGCACTTAACAATATAGGTTAGAAATTGAAAATAAAAATTGAATAATAAGAATGGAAAATTCAATCAGAGTCTTTACAGAAAAATAATGTCATGTTCAGAATATTATAACAGAAGATAATTGAATGAATGGACTATTTACAGAGATAAATATAGGATTAAAAGAACAAGAGGGAATGGTAAGGACCAAAGAACCAGCAACAGTGGGAAGCCATGACTCCCCAAAGACCTGAGGGAACAGTATTGTTGGGGCTCAGTGACAGAGCAGTGGAAGAGGGGTTGCCCAGAATGAGCTCCTATCCTTGAGGATGGCTGACCCCTGATGGGACAAGGAGGTTAGTGAAACCCACTGACCAAACCTAACCAGAAATTAGAGGGCAAAGGATTGGGGCAGAGGACTAACAGTGGATTTTTTGTTTTTGAAATTTATAATTTCATACTAGCAGATCTTTCTTTATGAGTATCCATAGACCATAGGGCAAATGGAGAATAATCAGCACAACAATCATAGTGAGATTCCCAACAAGTAGAGAAGTATACAGTCTTTCTGAGTGTATTTGTAATGCACTATTTATAAAAGCTTATACTATGTCACAAGAGGACCAAATGTTAAATAATTGATATTACTTGGAGCACAATGCAATTCAATTAGAAATCCACCTTAAAAGATAGATTTATATGTGCAGATACAAAATGATCTTCAAGATCTATTTCCAAGTGAAACAAACAGGGTGTAAAGCAGTATCTACATTATATTAATATTTGTATAAAATTATCTGTCTCTGCTGATATTTACAGAGAAAATGCCTGGATACCTAAAAAACTATTAATAGTGGTTGCTCATGGAATGGGAAGATAATTTATTTTTTGGGGGGGAGGATTCTGAATCTTTTATACTATTTGTACCATTACTTAAAAAAAAAAAAGGCCTAGTTTAAAAATGTTGAATGGAATATGTTACCCTCAATTTCTTTTTAGTCCATACTTAAGGCAGATATCCTAGCTAATTTTATAGCATGTAGGGTATTAACCCAAAATAAAATAGCTACCATGGCTTACACTATGCTATGCCAAATTTCCACTTACACTCCCTCATTTATTTTTTCCTACATGGAAAACAATATTATAATTCCAATGTGCCTCTTTCCATTGACCCCTAAGTTGAGGTGACTTCTGAAAAAATAAAAGCTGAGCTCTTGAACATAAACAACATTCCTGTGACCTCTAAATGTACATGCTTTGCTGTTGAGAATTCCTACTAGGGATGTAGTAATTTATAGAGCAGTTAAACAGAAACAATACAGAGGACAAATAAAATAACCAGAACCAAAAACTAAACATTAACACAACCCACTAAAATGAATGTCAAGAATGGGACATCTAAATTACTGTGTATGTTTTTAAGCCAAACTCCCCCTAGTCTGAAACAGTTAACTGAGCATGCTACCATACCTGACAGATAGTCATTAACAGAGGGCCTCAAGTGTCAATAGCAAAGTACTACCTCATTTGACATTTCAAGTAATAGGGAAATTGAACAGAAAGCCCTGAAGCTAACATTTCTTTAACAGACTTCTTTATATGGGAAAGAATCTACACTGATGCTCACTACTTTTAGAATTCATACACAGACTCAGATACATGGGTCAGGGAGAATGGGCCTGGGTGTATACACAGAGCTGCCAATCAATTACTTGATTTACTTGTCTACAAAGCTATAAAATGACAATGAATGTTCCCTATTGGCTTACTTCAGAGGGGGTCTTAAGGTGAGGCATCCTGGCTATGTGTGTAAGTCAGCTCTGCACTAAGCAGATGGGGTCAGAGTGGTCAGCTCACAGATATGTGATGGCCTGGGGCAGAGCCCCTCAGCAAACTCCAGTTTTTCCTCTCTCACCTGGTACATAGGACTTGCAAGCTTGGCTGGGTGTCCCCTCAGGTTTCCTTGCATACTCCACCATATCAAGGCCCTACCCTGATCAAAACTTGGGGGCTCCGGTGGTTAATAGCATGGGTTTGGGAGTTAGGAAGGACCCCTGGATTGGAGACCCAACAAGCTTGCTACCCTCTTTGCTCCCTCTTGATCACACTCTCCGTCCTCCAACCTTGTCCACCCAGCTTTCTGCCCTCTGGCTTCCTGTTGGGTTTGGGCAGTGGGAGCCCAGATAGGAGACAAGTGGGAAAGAGAGAGCTAAGTGAGACTGGCCCTGGCTGTGTCCCTCCACAGACAATCGCTGCTCCTCTCAAAGCAGCTTCCACACACACTACTTTCTCCTTATTTCTCTCTGGGAGCTACTCTTTCCTCTTGATAGTTTGATCAAGTCCCAGCCCCAGTTTACTGTACATTTCCTCGTGGTCCCCCACTCTGTATCCTCACTTCACTGTGCTCTCTGAAACAAACAATTCCTCCTTGGATTATCTGCCTTCAAGTTTGCCAGCTGTTTCTGGTTGAAAGCCAAGCTGATATGTCCCTCTTCACTACTTATTAGCTGCATAGACTTGAGCAGATCATTTAACTCCTCTTAGCTTGAGTGTCCTCATTCACAAACTATGAATATATACCTCCTTGGAGGAGTCCATAAGGCAACATAGGTGGCACTTAGTAAATGTGCTTCTACCTCCATCTCTCTGAGGGGCTAAAGACTTCCTGGTAGCTGCACACAGCACCTAATGGGCCAGACCTCCCTGGAATTAAGGTGATTTCACTTCTCTGACATTGAGTGCCGCCAGAAGCTCCCGCTCCTGTGTTCCACAGAAACCTCTCCTGTGATTTCTAGATCTTTCTGTCTCACTATCGCCACTGGAATGGCTCAGAGGTACCCTGAAATCCAATACAGCCATGACAAAACTCATGTTTTTCCCTCCTAAACTTTCTCACCAGGTCCTCTAGTTCAGTAAATAACATCACCATCAATCTAGTTTTTAAAGTTAGCTATTTGGGAGTCATTCTTGACAACCTTCTGTTTCCTATAACCAACAAGCTGCAATGCTTGTCAATTCTGTCTCCTGTGGTATCTGTGGAATTTGTCTGTTATGCCTTAAGCCTGATGCCACATCCATCACGCAGGCCTGCATTATTTTCTCAGCAGGACCATTGTTACAGTCTCCTCCAGGACTCTCTGTGTCCCCTCTTGCCCCTTCTAGTCCAGACCCAACAGAGCAACCAGACTCTTATTTTTTATGTGATTTTTAAATTTTTTATTAACGTGTAATGTATTATTTGCCCCAGGGGTACAGGTCTGTGAATCGTCGGGCTTACACATTTCACAGCACTCACCATAGCACATACCCTCCCCAATGTCCATAACTCAATCACCCTCTCCCAACTCCCCACCCTCCAGCAACCCTCAGTTTGTTTCATGAGATTGAGTCTCTTATGGTTTGTCTCCCTCCCGATCCCATCTTGTTTCATTTTTTTCCTTCCCTACCCCCTACAACCCCCTGCCCTGACTCTCAAATTCCTCATATCAGAGAGATTCAGACTCTTCTTTTAGAAATGTAAATCTTAAGACAAAACAAACCCTCACATCTAGTAACTCCCTGTTCCTTTGACTCCAGCCATGATGGCTTCTCAGTTTCTTGATGTTGACATGCTTTTTCCTATTTCTGGACCTTCTCACAAACCATTCTTTCTGCCTAGAATGCTTCCTTTCTCCGACCCTTCACATGTGGCTGATTCCTGCTTACCCTTCAGAACTGTAAACTTCATCACTTCTTCATAGCCACCTTCCACCCTACCCTGGACCTGGTCAGGTTCTGCTATCATAAAGTCTCTTAAAATCTTAATTCTTTGTAGACCTTATCATAATACTAATAGAAGAGTTCTAGAACAGAAGCTCCATGCTGGAGTTCATCATTGGTTGCCTAACCTCACACAATGCTTTCCATGTAGTTGGCATTCTTTAAGTAGCTGTCAAATTATGGATGAATAAATGCATACTAATGTTGGTCGGGACTATACCCAACTTTACCATTCCCTCCTCCACCCTGATTTGAACTGCTGGTGAGCTGCACTGGGGGCCAGTTCATGCCCTCTGGCCCTGCCCATACTGCCTGACTCACCACTGAGATCTCTCACAGCTCCATTAAAGCTGAGGAAACATGGATTATAAATCCTCATAGAAAACATTCCTATTTTCCCCCGACTCTTTTGTTATTACTATTATAATAAAAATAATGTGCTCACTGAGAAAACCTGGCAAAGTTCAAAAATATAAAAAAGGACCAAAAAAATTCTCTCAAAATCTCAGCATCCAGGACAGTGTCTGTTTTAAATGTCTGGTAAATTTGTGTGGCATTTTAGCAGATTTCCTACCTATAATTCAACTTGAAATTCTTTTATCCTGAACTAACAACCCACATACCTAGCACAAGGTTTGTTATGCTCTGCCCAGTTAGAGAAGGTTCTGTGAGACATAAATAATAAATCCCAAAGTACAGACTGCTGAGCTATAAAAGAAAAACATCTGAATGATGCATTTAGTTTGATGTCATTGTTTGTTGATAAACTGAAACTCTTCTCCATTAATATATTTACCTTTCACAATAGGGAAAATAATGGGCTACAAGTACCATATTTCAACTACGTTCTAACTTTCCATTAAACTAATAGACTTAAAAAATGGTCTTGAGCCTTTTTTTCTTCTTCTGCTTCTTAACTACTAAAGGGCAAAAATGCACCCTCTGAGAACCTCATCAATACTTCCACTATAGGTCACATTTCCTGGGGAGTCTCTCTATTTGCCAGTTCTCCTGCCTCTACAGATCTTACTAATCATTGATCCTATGTTTTCATATATTAAGAAAATCATAATTCTTTGGTGACAGATTTAGTTTCAGAATATCATTGGCAGTATTTGGATATCTGCAAAGATTTAGAATACAAGTATAGGACATTAGGGAGCAAAATTTAAGACTGGCTTGAGAAAACTCCAGTGGAAAAGTGGGCAACAAGGTTTCAAACTCTACTAGGGAGCAATATGAGAAAGCTCTAAGGCTAACAAGCCTCTCTTGTTTAAAGAACTCAATGAGGGGTTTGTTAATGAACAGTTACCCTGAAAAGTCTACCTCTACCAGACACATGTGAGCATGTGAACCACTCTTGAAAAATCTGCACAGAGAACAATTCATTTTTGCATCTAGGACTCTGGCTCTGAGCCTAGAACTGTTTTCATACCCACTCACCTCTGGAATTTTTCATGATAACCTTGTAACATCTTTTTACTTGACAAGTAAATTGCTTCTACCTTGAGAACAAGCACTTTAAAGAAGTTGAAGTTAAAAGACCCTCCCCCTCAGGAGTACACATTTCAGAAAACAATGATATAGTCGCTGGCTTATTTAGCAATCCATTGTAATGAAACAGGACCTGGAGAAGAAGAGCTGAAGATAAAACGAATGTATCTTGTAACATCAAATTATGCAGAGATATAGAAGTAGCATAGTAAGGGAAGAGAAAAAAGGGAGAAGAAAGGAAGTTAGAGGATTGTTTTATCGAAGCAGCATTTTGGCTTTTGAGAAGAAGGAAAGGCTGGTCCTATCGTATCTTAAGTATATGTAAACAACAATAGAATAGTCTTTCAGAAACCAGACCCACATGTGGAGCCACATGGGTCCTATAACAGGAACTGTGCTCGGCCAAACACCATCATCTGGACTAGGGCCAACTGAGGGGTAAGGCTCAGCATTCTCAGGTTGGGGTGAGTACAGACTCAACCCTAAGAGTGAGTGCCTCCGTAGGTGTTGAGCCCTGAGAACCTCACTCACCTCACCCTAGTTCAGGTACTGCCACATGCTCGGTGATAACACCCCTGGGATACTTTTTTTTCACAGTAATCGCTTATAGTTTATTTCACTGAAGTCATACAGCGACCCTAGGAATTAGCTATATAATCACCCTCATGTTGCAGACAAGGAAACTGAAGCTCAGGGTTAAATGGTTGACCCAAGTCCTCCACCAATAAGTAGGGTGTCAGGACTTGAATGGAGACCTTCCCACTTCAGCCCTGGCAGTCTTCTTCTCAGTACCCCATGCGTGTGCTACTTGGGAAAGTTTATCTCTGGATTCCAAGGGTATGCCTTCCAGCAAGCATCAACAAAATTTTCAATATACAGTTTCATGAACACAAACTGAAAATACTTTGAAGTCACAATAAAGTTTCTAGCTATTCATCCAAACTATTTAGAACCAGCACCAAGAATGATACATTTATGCCAAAAAAAATCCTTAATCTATGTTCGGTAATATATAGACATACTTTGTATGGCTTTTGAACAAGACTTCATTATACCCTTAAAAAGTCCACTCTGTAGTATCCAAACTCATGATATTCCCCTATAAAATAAAGAAACAAACAAGCAACCATCTAAATAAAATGTTGACATGGAAATAATATGACTCACTGTTGTCTAATCCAACACTGTCGCAAAAGGAAATAAGGAATTCTGGCTATCTGCTTGTGATTTTATTTAAATTATTTTAATATATTTTTTATTGAAATACTACTCAAAAAATTTCTGACCTAAAACCACTTCACAATATACTACACAAAATAATATTTTTTAAATTTCTGGGAAGTGGAGTTGTTCCGTGAAAAGCAGTTCTCGAATAAAAAAAAAAGTGGAGGGTAGATTCAGTACTTGTATTTTCCAGGTGAATAAATAGACCCAGCTAAGAGAAGTGGCCTTAGGTCACTTAGTAGCAGGGCCAGACTGCTTTCCTTGAACCTTGATGCCTCCTGATAATACAGCGGGAAATTTTGCTTTCATGCTGAAAACGAATCAGAAATATTGTGCAACTCAGATGTCTATTTTCTTAAACATGTGTAATAACATTTATCTACTGTTGAAATCTTCCCCCAACTCCCACCAGTTTAAAGGGATATGACACTTAAAACAAATTTCCTCATGATATTTAGATTCCCTAAGCATTTTGTGCAATGAAAAAAACTGTTACAAAAAAAAAAAGATCACAAAAAGGAATTATAAATTTTCTCACAGATAATTGCCTTCTTTCTTTTCTTCCTGTGCTGATACTTACTCCTGGATGACTTTCTTATAATACTGAAACTCATCAAATTTCATCCTTGCTTACTTTTCCACTGGGTGCTTCCATGACTGCTATTGGGATGGGAAGGGATGGAAGAGAGGGGATGGGAGAGAGAACCAATTCTCTAGACAGCAAGCAATTGTAGCTTGGTGTTTGTAGCAAAGAAGGTGGAGTAGTTTTTGATGCTAGGGCAGACGTAGAAAAAGAATGTGTACACACAGATACACAGACACATGCATGTATGTATCCCCAAGGGACATTTGTATGCATTATCTTATTTGGTCTTCACAAGAACTTAGGAGGTAGGTATTATTGTTATCCCCAGTTTTTACATGATGAAACTGACTTGGCCCAACGACTGACCTAAGATCACATATGTAGTAGGTGACAGAACCAGGATCTACAGTGAGGCTGTCTGACTCCAAAAACCCACAAGAAGGAAAATTTCCTCTCTTCTGTTTTTGGATAAACAAAATAACAAGGAGAAGAAATGGTCAATCTGTATCAGGAACAAGTAATCCCATAATGACTGAAGTTCTTTAGACGTCCTGTCTTTTTTATTTAAAGTCTCCAGGATATAGAAGGCCACTGTGGTAAGGCACATTCTTTATGGAACTAATTTAAGAGCAAGAAAAGACACTCAGAAAAGGGAAGAGAGGGAAGGGGCACTAATAAGAGTATCATCAAAAGCAGAAACAGAATGACTTAATAGTAGTAATTATAGTTAAAAAATAAATTGTGACCTACTATTGATCACTTCACTGCTGAGTTCTACAAAACCTTGACAGATGCCTGGATCAACCTTACATTGCTGTTTTCAAAGGCATGTGGGAGAAAGCTGAAATAGTCAAGTCAATGAAAGACAAGTATGAGCAGCATTTTAAAAGACAAGAAGAAGTCCTTACAAACTGGAGGTTCTTTGCATCGCAGACTCAAGTAAAGCAGTTGTTGCTTTTTTAATTGAGATAAAATCCACATAATGTACACTAACTATTAACTTCCTAAAAAATGTACAATTCATTGCATTGAGTGCATTCACTCTGATGAGCAACCATCACAGAAACCAGACATTTTTCTTACCCTAAAAGTCAATCTGGCACCCACAGTAACACAGTTTTGCAGAAATACTGTGAGAAAAATCAGCAAAAAAAGAGAAAGTAAAACAAATGTTCCAGGGGAATGGCAAGAAGTGAGAAGTAGCTACTTAATAAACTTAAGAGAAACAAAGTATTTTAAAAAAATCTTATTTAACAAATGTTTTGCTAAGCTTATAATGTTTAATATATTGTGCTAAGGGATGGATACTTTGTAAAAAAATTTTTTTTTTCTGGCAAAGTGGACTTCATTGTGGTCCTGAGGTCAGGAATCTTCTCTCCAGGTCCTGCTAAAAGAAGATAGTTGGGAGTAAGGGGCTCTTGTATTGTCCTCCCAACATCTCCATCACAGTCAGACCCAGAGGGAGAGCAGCCCAGGTGGGGGGACATCTTGGGTCCACAGCACACCCTGAGGAAGTTCCATTCACAGACCCTCTCTCATTCACTGTGGCTGCAGGCCTTCCTGGCTCCTCACTTCTTGGATCCTGGCTTTGTAGGTCTGAGTGTGGGTTTGACCTTTCTCACAGGGCTCTTGTCTTTATGACTGAATCCACTGCTTCTCTGTTTTTTCCACTTCTTTTTTAGCAATGCTTGTGTCCTTCTGGGACACTAGCCTCATGACTTGCTGGACAGGGGCCCCTCCTCTAGGAACACATCCACATCAACATCATCTTCTTTCTCTTCTTAGGATAGATCTGAAATGTTCTAACATTCCTGGCCACTCAGGAACACAGGTCCAGAGCCAGTCTGGAGCTGAAAGTGACAGAGTAGAAAGCTCACATCCCATTATGCTGACCATGGGAGGGACAAGGTCTGAAGTGGGGCCTTGATGATAGGCTTCATCTTCTTGTCCTCTGGGCTTGCTGGGGGCAGAATCCCTATGATGTTCATTTCCCCTTTGGCTTTCTCCCAGAAGCAAATCATACTAAGCAACAGCTCAAAGTCCTTCTTCCCCTCTTTCTGGAGTATGAAGGTCCAAGTTCACTTCTTGTTTTGGTCACAGACTGAGAGCATGGCTGCTGCAACTTTTGGCCTTGCTGTTCCTGCTGCTGCATTAGGATGTGGGAGGTAGCAAAAATGAAAACAATCTAGCTTTTGTCTTCAAACAAGTTTGCAGTCTAATGATGAATTTAGACATGTAACCAAATGGTATAGGTAAGTGAAAGAAAAGGGACTAGAGAGAGAAGTGTTATGATACCAAAGGAAGGTCATAGGAAGACCACTTGCTCTGTTCAAAGGAGAAAACCAGTGATGGTTTTTTCTTTAAGACTATGAAGCACAGGAAAGTACCAGGTAAACTGTGGAAGTAGGAGAGTGGAATCCCCACTCTCCAGGTTAAAAATGAGGAAAGAAAGGAGCTAATTAGGGCTTCATGTTTTTGTCTTTGTGGTGTACAGATCCTGTCACAAGAAAGTGAAGGCCAAATCTGGGAAACTTAGGAGGGAGAAGTGAAAAGAAGCTGTTGTTAGGCAATTTAGAGTTATAATGTCATCATTTAGAAAAGAAAAAGAGCATTAAAACATATATAAAAATAAGCAAGATAAACAAGTATGGACACTAAAAATATTAAAGTGGGACATAAGGAAGAATGCAATAGCACTGAAGATGTAAAGTATAGAATGGGCTCATGCTTTGAAAAGGAAAAAAAATGTGACACTTGGAGACCAGGCTTCAAATTCCACCCATCTGAGAGGCAATAACAAATCCTGCTAGAGAAATCCTGATCTGTAAATATAGAAGTGGAATGTCTTTCAAGAAGATATGATGAAGGATCATCAGTGGAATGTGGGGGCTGAGGACCAAAAAAGTATGATAGGAAATTATCAAAGACCTCTTAAAGGAGATGTACATTTATAAAAGAATAAATAATAAAATCTGAGTATTTTTTAAAGATTTTTAAAATTTGTTTGACAGAGAGAAAAGGAACACAAGTAGAGCAGCAGCAGAGGGAGAGGGAGAAGCAGGCTCTCTGCTGAGCAGAGAGCCCGATAAGGGCCTCAATCCCAGGACCCTAGGATCATGACCTGAACCAAAGGCAGCCATTTAACTGACTGAGCCACCCAGGCACCCCAACAAAATCTGAGTATTAAAATAATCATTCAGAGCCTATAGGATATAAAAGAATAAATAAAATAAATACAGTTTATATTAAATATAATATAAAACAAATAACTTACAAAATGTTTTAACAAACAGTGGTCCTACGATAAAAATCTTAAGAATAGGGGCAGCAACTACAATTGTGTGGGCTATCACTAAATATTTCTGAAGTCACTTAGCCAAGATTAGGGGAAAGGAAGAGGTAAATCATAGTTTTCAAGAAAAAACATATGGGTCTTATTCAGAGGAAGGAGAAAGATGAACAAATCACTATCTTGAACAGAAAGACTCAGAAAGCAGAAACATGAGGAACTATGGATATGTAAAAAGTCAGAAGAATTGGATATATATGGGTAAAATATAGTAGAAAGACGAAAGGTGAAATAAAAAGAGCCGACAGAGAAATCCATAACATTTAGAAGAGATGGAATGTTCTTGCTTTCATGATGAATAAATAATTATAAATAGGTATAAATATGTTTAGAAATAAAGCATGAGAATTAAGTGAGTTAATGAGGGTAAATGTTCATGAACATTTACAGGCCAATATACAAATAAAAGGTTTTATTTCACTGTAAGGTAGCAGCTATGTGCTTTCATATTCAGCCCAGAAAAGGAGGGAAGAGCATTTAGCAGATCTCTTGCTCAGTTACCATAAAACCCAGTGACCACTGAAAGAGCAAGAGAGCAGAGACCACTGTGACTCTCAATGACTACCATCTCTCTACTCTTCAGTGCTGGCTAGACAAATCTCTGGAAAACCTTCTTATTGTGCAATCTTCAATTGGTATTTCTAAAAATTGAGATATAATTCATATCCCATAATAGTCAGCTCTTTTTCAAAATGTACAGTTTAGTGGCTCTTAGTATATTCCCAAAGTTGGGTAAACATCATTGCTCTCTACTTCCAAACATTTTCATCATCTCCAAAAGAAACCTCATGTCCATCAGCAGTCACTCTTATTTTCCTTTCCTCCAGTTCCTGGCAGCCAATAACCTACCTTCTCCTTCCATGGATTTGCCTGTTCTGGAAATTTGAAACAAATGGAACCATACAATAAACAGCTTTAGGGTCTGGCTTCTTTCACCAAACAAAGTTTTCAAGGTTCACTCATGTTGTAGCATGTATCAGTCCTTTTTATAACTGAATATTTCTTTGTAGAAACATATCGCATTTTAACTATTCACCAATGGACAGATATTTCCAATTATTATTTTTCTTCTCTTTAACTTTTTCAAGTTTGTTGATATCTGGTAATTATTTTGACATTCAAATAGATATATCTCAAGTAGGTGATGTCGAATTCTTAAGATAAATTTCAAGATACATAATTTGTCTAAAAATGGGCAAACATCACCCAAAGTATAGAAATGAATAAAGTGGGGTATGTGTGTGTGTTTGTATATATATATATAAAATATATATGTAATTATATAAAATGTATTATATATAATTATATAATTGCTTAATATATATTATATTATATATTTTATACACACATATATTTATATAAACACATAACCACTTTAGTATATAGTTGTATATATTATGAGCCCTGTCTTGTGACCAGTCATCTGACAGCCCCCACTTAGATGCAGATTTTCCATTGAGCAGCTACTCTTTACCCCCTCCCCCCAAAAAACCAAGGCCATGACTTTTCTCAATGGCCCACATGTAGCAGTGCTTCAAATGAATTTTTCACCTCACTGAACTAAAGCTTGTATGTACCATCTGCAGAGTTAGTGTTGATCTTCCCATAGAGTTGCATCAGCTTTATCAAACATTTGAACATCACAGTACGCAAATTCATGTGGTCCTAAACCACCTCCGAAAGCTGACTACAGCACAATGCCTGAAGCAAGGGAACTGGATATTAATTGCTTGCTACACCTTTAGTTTATGTTATTGTAGCTTTCTCATTTTTTTCCCTAATTTTTCTCACTGAAACCAGATAAGCTGAGAAATTATGACATAGAGATAGAGATGGACAGATACACACATAGGTAATTTTAAAAAGTGAAGAAATTTCACAATTAAAAAAAAAAAAGCCCCATGAGTGATTCTAATTGGGTTGAAGGAGTTTGGATAAGTTCAAATTTCCATGATACCTCTGCCATTATTTATTCATTGAACAAACCTTTGTGGAAAAAAGACTATGTGCCAGGTACCTTGAGGGGTATAAATATGGAACAGATATTCTCTGACATCATGAAACTGATTATATGGTGGGGAAGATAAGATATGAACACAAATATCTACAATATAGAGTACAAAGTGATAACTGTCATGAAAGAGACTCAGATAAGTTGCCACAGGAGTTCAGAAAAAAAAGAGGGTGCCTGCAGTTGAGAGAGACCAAGAAAAGCTGGGAGCACAATCCTGGCCATAAACGTTACGTGTAGGCAGAATCCAAACAGGTAGAAAACAAAGCAAGAAGCAACAGGACAAAGGCACAGAACCAGAGCCTCTGTGGACATGGAAATAAGGAAGCTTCAAAGTCTGCAGTAAAGGGAGTAATGGGCCAAAAGGTTGGGAAGCTGGGTTGAGTCAGATGGTACTGAAAAGAATTTATATGCCATGAGGAGTTCATATTTTATATTGTAAACAGAGAGCTATTCAGGTTTGTGAGCAGGAAAGTAACGTGAGAAGCACCATACTTGGGATTAATCAGATAACCCATGTATAAACTCATGTATAAAGGGAAGGGAAGAGGCCAGGTATGAGTCCAGAAGGTGGAGCATAGGGGAAAGAAACATTATGAAAACAGAATTGAATAAATGTTTCATATATCTGTTAGCAATTTGTATCATAGGAAACTAAATTCTGTCAAGTTAATATAGAAACAAGCCCTTGATTGACTGGCAACAATACCAGTCATTTATACTCAAAGTTACACAGAGAATTACCCCAGCTCTCTATAAGGAACAAATCTATAATATCAATAGCCTCTCAGAGTCTTCTCAAGGCAAAATTGTCTTTCACATAGTTGATCCATCATTAGGATTCTGCAGGGAGAGTTCTCTTAATCTAGAAGTTAAGGAATGTGGTACTCTACCCACAGAACTCTGTGCTAGTCACAGAACTCTGTCTAATTCACCTGCCTCCAATTTGACCAATAGTTAAACTGAGCCCAATGTGGGAACTGACTCATGCGGACGACATGCCTGGTCAGGGCTCATATCTGATCTCTGCCTCTACCCTCTAACATTCTACTGTGGATGCTCTGGGTTGGCTAGAACTGATGTATTAAAAATTAAGTGACTCTTTTAGTTTGTTTGGGCTTAAAAGTTGGTTTCAAATAAACAGCAATCAAGAAAAAAAAAAAGGCATGGCTGCACTAGAAAATTAAAAATCTGCAGGGTATTGCTACCTAGTTGGAATACTGACATACCACGACTTGCTCATTAGGTATAGTGGTGGGTATTGGAGAGGGCATGGATTGCATGGAGCACTGGGTATGGTGCAAAAACAAGGAATACTGTTATGCTGAAAAATATATATATATATATATATAAAAACCCCACCAAAACACCAAGTTAATGCAGTGTAGGAACTGCTTGACTTTTCTTGGAAAATTCTGGTTACTCAGGGGAAATTCCTTAGGTCTTACAGATACTTGTGGTCTCCAAACTCCCAAACATTTGTGGTGTGTGTGTGTGTGTGTGTGTGTGTGTGTGTGTAGAATAACAAATACATTTTTAATAGACTTCAGTTTGGGATTTCAGAAAACTGAGAATCTGCAGCCTATAGTCATTGCAGAAATGAAAGAAAAGGGCATCAATCTCTCAAAATTCTGGCAGGAAAGGAGTGGCTGTTTCCAAGATGTGTTTCCCTTTGCAATAAGCTGTCCACTGGTGCCAAAGAACAGCTCATCAGCAATGTTGTTTCATTTTGTAGGGATGTTTTGAGAGAGGGGGGAAATTTAGGAATGTGTGATGTGATTTTTTAAAACTCATGTCCCAAACCCTATGATAATCTTCCTGCTTTTTATTTTAAAAAGGGAAACCAAATGTTCAAAATCTGATACTTGTGTTTACAGTGTTCACTGTAGGCACATTACCTTAACTTTATCACAAGAAGCAACATGTAGTTTCTTTAAATGTTGCCAAGACAGAAAAACAAAAAGTCATAGATTCCCTTAAGGGGAATTTTTTCCTCTATGTAAGTTATGTTACAGTGTTTTCCTCTATGTAAGTTATGTTACACATAGCAACAGCCATAACTACAAAATCCCATTTCCCTACATCTCTGGCAAGGGAAGGGGGAGGGAGTCATCCTCTATATCCACTAGATCAGGGTGCCCAAGGACATGGCCTATGTGCTCCAAGAACAGTCTCTCAGCTGCCAAATGGTGTTCGCAACTCTCCTTACCTGATACAAGCAGCTAGCTGTTGCCAGTCCTTTAAGCCGCGTCATCATTGCCCATCCCGGATACTGTCACCAGTGTTGGCAGCTGCTGGAGTGTGCAAAGAGGCCTCCAAAGCCTGAAGTCTAACTTCCAGCACATCAGAGGACATTAGGGGTGCCCACAGTACTGCCCCTGGCACCAGTATTCATGCCATGGACAAGTTGCACTCCTCAGTGTCCTAAAATGAGCAAAACCTAGCTCCTTTAGCCTTAGTGGAGCTTCTATATCAGCACCCCTGGAGTCACAGGGCTCAGGGACAGATTAGGGAGATTATCAACAGCTATTTGTTGAAAGAATGAATGAGTCCACCGGGCTGGGCTACAAACAATCTGAGTGACAGACAGCATGATATACTCAGACACGTTCAACCCCATCTGTTGCCCTTCATGCAACCTTGGTACCTTGGTTTTTTCTTCCACTGGGACTAACTCCTGGAGGCAACTTGACTTGTCTTATAAATAGAATTCCAGAAGGCCTATCCCAACCAGACTCCAGGCATGCCCAGATAGGTCTAAATCCTGAGGAAGATAAAACTTAGGTTCAACATACTATCTTTCTGTACCTTAGAAAAAGGAAATACAGACATAGCCATACAAATTCATTTGCTTCTCATCAGTAGTTAAAAATCAGTAGCTTACGGTCAAATCTGGCCAGAAGATCTTTTTTTATTTTTAAACCCACATTAAAAAAAAAAAAAAAGAATTAGAATACATCTAGATCAGTAGTTCTCATATATGAATGTGGCTCAGAATCAAGCTTGTTAAAACTCAGGTTACCAGACTCTACCCCCAGAGTTTCTGACTCAGTAGATCTGGGATGGGGCCTGATAGTTTGAACTTCTACCTAGTTCCTGTCTGGTCCGAACCTACTCTGGTTCTCAGTTAGGGGTTAGGGGCTCTATAGTTTTTCCAGATCCCACCACCAGGCCCCATTGCCTTTCATGGGGCCTACCTTATTCATTTGCATTACTGGCCTGGCCTTTGAGTTTGAAAGCTCTGTGAACCTTAATATATCAAATGAAAACCTCTTTTCAGCCCAACTGACAGAAATGATCATATTACCCACACTGTTTCATTTGTAATACGTGGTGTATCTATGATCTTACAAACATAAGGTTCAGTAAATGGTGTTTCTATTACTCAGGTTCTATTAGTATTATTGATATTATTATTATTATGACTACTATTGACACTTGATCATTCTTGAGATTACTACCACCTCCTTCCCCACACATATAGCTTTGCTTGAGATCAGCTCAATCCAGAAGTAGGAAATGAGAAAGGCCAGAATGCTTATGACAAATGAGAAAGCAGTTCAGTTTTGTCTACTTGTTTCATCATGTCACTTTTAGAAATAAATGGTTATTTAGAAATAAATGGTTATTTTTCAAGCATACATGCATTTGAATTTTTAATCTGTACAAATAGTTAATAGTTAAATAGTTAAAGATGAAATGTTCCCCAAACATCAAATACTGATCACAGTCATTTCTAAAAACGTGGTAATAAGTGAGGACAATTTAAACCTGTCACAAAGAATATTTATACATTTTAATTTTTTTAACTTATGGAAGTGTAACAGATAAACAGAAAGGTACCTATGTCATAAGTGCGCAGCTTGGTGAATTTTCACAAACTGAACTCATGCATCTAACTAGCACCCTGAGCAAGAAATAAAGTAGCACCAGCCTCCAGAAACCCTTTCACGCTCCTTTCATAATTTTAACCATGAGGGTAACCACTCTTCTGACTTCTAATGTCACAGTTTCATTCTGCCTGTTTTTATAATTTATCAGATGGCCTACATTGTGTCTGGCTGATCAACATTATTTTCATTAGTTTCATTCACATTGTTGTACACAGTTGTAGTTTCTTCATTCTCATTTCTACACAGTATTCCATTATACAATATATTATACTACAATGTATCCATTCTACTATTCATTAGCATTTGGGTCACTGACATTTTGAGGCTATTACAAAAAAGTGCTGCTACAAATATTTTCAAGTCTGTCTTTTGCTGCACATATACATGCATTTCTGTTAAACATACACCTAAGAGTAGAATGGCTGGGGCGTAGGGTATGTGTATGTTTAACTTCAGGAGATACTGCCAAACAGATTTCCAAAGTGGTTTTACCAACTCCTATTTCCTTTAGAAATGTATGAAAGTTTGAATTTCTCCCCATTCCCACCAACATTCTGAATTTCACTTGTCGTTTAAAAGAACAATAGGCATGCCTAGAATGAAGTCATTGGTGTTTTCATTTGATTTGCATCCATTTTGATTTCACTGTACGACTTCTATTACTTTGAAGGAATCAAGACATAAATCTTTCTTCAATAAATGATTGGGCTTCACAACCAATTTATAAATAGATATCTTAAGTTAGTGAACTTGCTATCTAAGTGTATTTCCCTCCTGTCATGTATCATCTACTTTGTTTTTAAGCCACAGACTATATTCTGTATGGGAAGGTAGGGTTATTCTCTGTTGGCAGTTATAATGTAAATGTGTGACAAACAGTACTTCCCATTTGGTGACCCGCAGCTCTTTGGAGTGACTCTTCCAGCACGTGATGCTCTTTGAACCGCAATTTCTATAAGTTCAAGGCCTCAGTCTAGGAAATCAGAGATTTCTGGATACTGTCTGTCCACAGGGAAGAAAATTGGTATTTTCTGGCCAAAGGTCAACTCTAATGATCAGTAAAATGTTTCTCATATCATGCAACCCCTATTACTTTGCTGTAAACTGACCCTTCAAAAACACTGAGACAAAGCACTGATAGGGACATCCTTTGTGGAACCATCAAGGACTAAAGAACCAGTCTCAATCCCCCAAGACCCACTCTTTCTCCCCACCACCCCCACAGGTTGTTTTTCTCCCCAGGATCTCTGATAACCAAGTTACAAATTAACATTTTATTGAATCCTTCCATGGGCAGGAAATGGCCTTAGGAGAATCAAGGGTTTTTGTATTTCACTATACTTAATGTTTATTTATTTTCTTTGTTTGCCTGCTTTGAGTGATTTTTGTCTTTCATACTTTGCATCTTAAATTTTGTTAGCTCACCTGGGTAATTATAATATTTACACTTTTTTTCTTTTAATATTTAAGGGCTTGACAGTATAACTTTTCATTTCCTATTTGTCACTTTTAACCAGAAGCCACATAAGTAGCAAAATCATTGTTTTGGACAATTTTATTAAAGAATAATAACTTTGATTTTTTTAAATGATACATATTCATTTAAAAAAATCAAGCAATTAAGAAAAGCACAACAAATAAAGCAATAAATACTTTTTACCACTCAGAACATAACCATTACTAAGACTTAGGTTAATATTATTTCAGACATCTGTCTATGCCTATATACAGATGAACGTTCAGACAAACAGAAAAATAAATAAATGATGTTATTAAAACTTGATCATACAACCACTGGTGGTTAATAAAAAATTATTAATTTTAACAAAAGAAAGCAAGCCGAATAATACAGAATAACTGTAGATGAATTTTTCATCACATTTCAGGCATATTTTAGAGATTGTGATAATGTGTGCCTGAGTTTGTCTCTGTCATGATCTCTAACTCTTGGCTAAACCTAAAGGGATGTCTTGATCACAAATCCAGCGATATTAGTCTCCTCGATCTCTAATAGTTCATCTTGTAACATGTGTGTAACATGCATGTAACATATGTATAATGTGTGTTTTTGTCAATAGCCTGTAAAAAGATAAAATGGAAAGAAACAAAAAAGAGAAAGAATAGAAAAGAAGGAGGGAAGGTAAGGAAGCAGGGAGGAAAGTTTCTATTTCAGTGTTTTTATTCCAGTTTGTCAGTTTAGCAGTCCTCAAAGTGCCTTGTAACTTATAGATCATGGCCACTGAGCATTATAGGGAGGACCAAATGTTTTGTTAAACAGGTCTGGCCTTCCTACTCCAATTATGAAATAGGTCCAAAGGATCATTATGGGTCTGGTCATATCAGAGCCGATGGTGACCTGGCTGACCAAATCCTCTTACTAATGACGTAGTTTGCACTAAAAGTTTGGTTTTGTTCAATTTATTTTATGCAGCCTTATTGTGATGAGGCTTTTACCTACAAAATTTTAATGAGATTATCTTTAGCTTATCAACACAAAATTCCAGAGCAGCGAGAACTAATAAAAAAGACACATACAAGATGACATAAAAATGTTGATCTATTGTTTATTGTATGTTCTGCACAATGCCACAGAATGCCTCATGGAATGTCTGGATAATTACCAAGAAACACCAGGGAAACTATACTCAGTCCTTGCATTAACAGTACAGAACACAATGTTATCAATTGTACCTCATTAACTGGACTCTAAAGACTCTAAGAATGTTATAATTGAAAATAAAATGAAAATCTACTAAGAAAGGCCAAGGTGACCCAGGTGAATGGGGCAAGGAAACTAACATTTCTTGAGCTTTTATTTTTATGCTAAATAGGCTGCTTACATTCTTTTGATCTTCAAATAACCCTATGGAATTGATATTGTTTGTAGCTTTCATGTTACAGAGGAATCCTCAGTGGGGCTAATATTCAGAAGGCCTAGAATTTGCATCTTGATCTGTCCAGCTCCAGTACTTTTTCTCCTAAATTGTTCTCCCTTCCAGCAAACTGTTATCCCAACAAAATTTCAAGCAGTATACCAAAGGAAGCTTGCTGGGAGGATAGTATGTGCAGCCTGTTACATGGCTCCCCTATTTGATCATTCCTCAGAACATCAGACCCAACCAATTACTTTAGTAAGGTCATCAATGTTCTTTCAGAGTCATGCCTAACGCTAAGTGGATTTGGTTACTGCTTGTCTTTGCCACCTGATGCTACCAGGGGAAGTAGAAGAACAGCTGCTGGAAAGACTTACTAATTTCTGTGAATAGTTTGTGACATTATCTAAACTTTATATTCTAAAGCGACCTGTTGATTTTGCAGTTGTATTTTTCCTTAGTATATCAAGATATACCTGGAAATAAGAAAATAGATTTAGAAAATTATTTTGTTGATATTATGTAGACTTCTCAAATAATGTATATGAAATATAATCCCAAGTTATGAATACTTGCATGACAGCTCACAGCATTAAGACGGAGTTCCATTTGAAAGGTCATGTACACAGTTGAGCAACTTGTTATCAAGTGATCTTATTAGGGAGATTACATCGTAGCCCTTGTGATACTAAAAGCTTTTTTTTTTTTTTTTGGTAAATCACGAGCTGCTTAAAGGTAAAAATTGTCTATGTGATCTTTTTATATTTCTTACAATTTTAATATCATGGGAAGTTCAGTTAAAAATTCATTCACTACTCATCACTCTGTGATTTTAAAACTTTTCTCTAAAAAAATATGTGGGTAGAAATCAGATCACAATGCAAACAGCAGAGGTAGTCTCGATTAGAGTGTAATAAGGTATAATAAGCCACTTGATGGCAAGGAGAACTGTATATCATGTTCTCTAATCAATGGTCACAATATGCTTCAGATGGGATGAATGGCAGAGATAAGGCAAAGATACAGAGAGATGGTGGAGAGAGGAAGTTATTTTTCATTTTATTCTGTAACTGGAGAAAGAGAGATAGAGAAGTGATCTATTGAAGTTATAGTGCTCTTAAATGCATAACACTTCTACCTGAATTCACTTTCTCTCTAGGCAGAACACCTACACTTTATTGATTAAGATTAAGGAGGCTTCTGGGGCACCTGGGTGGCTCAGTTGGCTAAGCATCCGACTCTTGATCTCAGCTCAGGTCTTGATCTCAGGGTTTGAGATCAAGCCTCATGTTGGGCTCCATGCTGGGTGTGGAGCCTACTTAAAAAGAATAAATAAATAAAGGGGAGGAGGGGCAAGATGGCAGAGAAGTAGGAGACCCTGTTTCAATGGGTCCCCTAAAGTGAGCTAATTATCTACCAGAACACTCTGAACACCCATGAAACTAGCCTGAGATGTAGGATTAGACACTTCTGGATGTCTACGGGGGAAGAAGATGCCAGTGGATAGGTAAAGTGTACTGAGAATGATGGGACTGATATCAGAGGATAAACAGAAGGGGGAGGGAGCCACCAGAAGCAACCCATTGGAAAGTAATACCCCAATACGAAAGTGCCCTGTGACTGGGGACCAGCATTGACTTGGAGTCTAATTAAAAGCACTCAAAAAGAGCAAAAGATCTTAAAGGGCAACTGGTGGAATCAGGTGGTCACAGGCATGAGCCTAAGCCCACAGAACCAAGATAGTTAACACTGGTGACTACCAGTGCCAGAGAGAGTGTATGGTGGCAGAACCTCTAGTTCCTGGTCCCGGAGCCCCCAGGGTTGCACGGCTTGCACCACCGTTCTGGCTGGCTGTACTCCCACCCCCGCATGAGGGAGTCTGGTGGGCGCTCTCTAGAACCACAGCCTTTTGCACTCTGCACTCCCTGTGCAACCAGGCTCTGAACTGCCTTCGCCATCCATGCCTGAGAGTGCTCCATGGGGGCGCTAGCTGATGGTCTCTAGGACTACCCAAGAGTCTGAACACTCCCAGCTTGGACTTGAAGGAACTACCCCAGATAACAGTACCAGCAAAGGCAGCCATAGGAAGCGGGCTCCCTGGACCATTATCGCTCATGGTTTTGGCATGGGGGGCAGGGACAGTGGGGGGCTTTGGGAGATGTGCACAGCCTGAGTTTGAAGAGGGGAGTCTGTGTGTTCTGGACCACCCAAAGGGGGGCAGACTGATGCTTCTCTCTGAGATAGAGGTCTGGGTGCAGTCTGCTCTCCACTAAACCTCTGAAAAACCACCAAAGAACAAAAACCTCCAGAGAACAAAAGCCTGAAAAACTGGTTTCTACAGAGCCCAGCCCCTTGATGGAGGCAGGAGGACTCAATCCAAGCAAGACTGACTGAAAAACAAGGCGGCAGGCCCCTCCCCCAGAAAGCCAGCCAAAAGAATGAGAGGACAACAACCACAGAGTCCCCATAAAACTGTAAAGCTCCAATATCAGGGGAAAACAATATATTAAGCTCCCAGTATTGCCATAAAACCTGTATATTTCATGGATACAACTTTTATTTTTAATTCATTCTCACTATTCTTGTTCTTTTTAATTTTTTTAACCTACTTACCATTACAACTAGAGGTTTAATACACCGTATTCCATAATAACCTTTTAATTTGAACTTTTTGCATACATACACCTGTATTTTTCTTTTTCTTTTCTACTTTATTTTTTAAAATATACATATAAATATAAGCTTCAATAATCCTCCTTCCCTAATCAGTACTATCCCTATATATAAACCAGTTTTCATTTCCCTTTATCTCTGGAAAGTTGAGTCCTTTAACAAAGATATCAAGATACACCAGGAAGAATCAAAATAACCTTCCTCACTCACATTGAGGATTTATAACCACCCTCCCATCTTTTTCTTCTGTCAGTGTTTCTGTGTATTTGTTTTTGTTCTGGTATTATATAATTCTCATCCTTGGGGTTCATTTTGGCTGGGTTCCTTTTTTTTTTTTTTTTTTTCTTGTCATCTACTTTTGTTGGTCTTTTTGTTTGCCTGTTTTTATTTGTATACCTTATAAATCTTACCTTTTGGGCCCATTCTAGCTGGGTCTTCTGTGTTTTTCTGTCTCTCTCTTTCTCTTTTTTCTTTCTTTTTGGTGGTGACTTCCAAATGATCAGATGTGTTCCAGGGTGCACCTTGCCTGGATTGTGGTTGATATACTCAGCCACATATCCCCTAGTCACCAAAATGACTAGAAGGAGGAACAACCGACAGAGGAAAAATTCAGAGATTGTACCCTCTCCATCAGAGCTATTGGATATGGACATAAATAGCATGTCAGAAAGGGAATTCAGGGTAACAATTATCCAGGCAATGGCTAGGTTGGAGAAAACCATTAGTGATGACATGAAATTGATTAGGGCAGAAGTGAAAGCTGCCCAGGAAGAAGTTAAAAATGCTACCAGTGAGATCCAATCTAATCTAAATACTCTAACAGCTAGGGGAACTGAGGCAGAAGATAGAATTAGTGATCCAGAGGACAAACTGATAGAGAAAAATGATCAAGAGGAAGACTGGAACAAACAGCTTAGAAGCCATGAAAACAGAATTGGGGAAATAAATGATGCCATGAAACATTCCAACGTCAGAATCATTGGGATCCCTGAGAGGGAGGAGAAAAAAAGACTAGAAGATAGAGTTGAACAAATTCTCCAAGAAAATTTTCCCAATCTGGGGAATGGAACCAGCATTCATGTCCTAGAGGTAGAAAGATCATCCCCCAAGATGAATGAATCTCGAAAGACCTCAAGGCACTTGATTGCAAGACTGATGAATCATAATTTTAGACAAGAGCTTTTGAGAGCAGCTGGGGAAGATATTCCTTACATACAGAGGAAGGTCCATCAGAGTAACACAGACCTGTCCACAGAAACCTGGCAAGCCAGGAAGGGCTGGCAAGACATATTCAGGGCACTAAATGAGAAGAACATGCAGCCAAGAATACTTTATCCAGCAAGGTTGACATTCAAAATGGATGGAGAGATAAAGAGCTTCCAAGACAGGCAAGGTTTAAAAGAATATGTGACCACCAAGCCAGCACTACAAGAAATATTAAGAGGGGTTCTATAAAAGAAGAAAGAACCCAAGACTGTCATAGAACAGAAACAATCTATAGAAACAAGGACTTCACAGGCAACATGATGTCAATAAAAACATATCTTTCAATAATCACTCTCAACATGAATAGCCAAACGCTCCCATAAAAAGGCACAGGGTTTCAGATTGGATAAAACAACAGGACCCATCCATATGTTGTCTATAGAAGACCCATTTGGAACTTAAGGATACATCCAGACTGAAAGTGAAGGGATGGAGAAGAATCTTTCATGCCAATGGGCCTCAAAAGAAAGCTGGGGTAGCAATTCTCATACCAGATAAATTAGATTTTAAACTAAAGACTGTAGTCAGAGATAAAGAAGGACACTACATCATTCTTAAAGGGTCTATCCACCAAGAAGATCTAACAATTGTAAATATTTATGCCCCCAATATGGGAGAAGCCAACTACATAAGACAACTGTTAATCAAGATAAAGAGTCATATTGATATGAATACATTAATAGTAGGGGATCTTAACATGCAACTCTCAGTAATAGAGAGATCATCCAAGCAGAAGATTAATAAAGAAACAAGAACATTAAATGACACATTGGACCAGATGGACCTCATAGATATATACAGAACATTCCACCTGAAAACAACAGAATACTCATTCTTCTCGAGCACACATGGAACTTTCTCCAGAATAGACAACATAGTGGGTCACAAATCAGGGCTCAAACAATACCAAAAGATGAAGATTATTCCCTGCATATTCTCAGATCACAATGCTTTGAAACTGGAGCTCAACCACAAGGAAAAGTTTGGAAAGAAATCAAACACCTGAAAGCTAAAGACCACCTTGCTTAAGAATGTTTGGATCAACCAGAAAATCAAAGAAGAACTTAAACAATTCATGGAAACCAATGAGAATGAAGACACTTCAGTCCAAAACCTATGGGATACAGCAAAGGCAGTCCTAAGGGGGAAGTACATAGCCATCTAAGCCTCCCTCAAAAAAATAGAAAAATCCAGAATACACCAGCTGTCTTTACACCTTAAAGAACTGGAGAATCAACAACAAATTAAGCCAACACCACACACAAGAAGGGAAATAATCAAGATTAGAGCAGAGATCAATGAGATAGAAACTAGGGATACAGTAGAACACATCAACGAAACTAAAAGCTGGTTTTTTGAAAGAATCAATAAGATCAATAAGCCATTGGCCAAACTAATCCAGAAGAAAAAAGAGATGGCCCAAATTAATAAAATTATGAATGAAAAGGGAGAGATCACAACTAACACCAAGGAAAGAATCATCGGAAATTATTATCAATAGTTATATGCCAATAAGTTAAGCAACCTAGACAAAATGGATGCATTCCTAGAAACCTATAAACTTTCAAAAGTGAATCAGGAAGAAACTGACAACATGAATAGACCAATATCTAGTAATGAGATTGAAGCAGTGATCAAAAACCTCCAAAAAAACAAGAGCCCAGGACCTGATGGTTTCCCTGGGGAATTCTACCAAACATTCAAAGAAGAAATAATACCTGTTCTCCTGAAGCTGTCTCAAAAGATAGAAACAGAAAGAAAACTTCCAAACTCTTTTTATGAAGATCATTACCCTGATCCTCAAACCAGGAAAGACCCCACCAAAAAGGAGAATTTCAGACCAATATCCCTGATGAATATGAATGCCAAGATTCTCAACAAGATCCTAGCTAATAGGATCCAACAGTACATTAAGATTATCCACCATGACCAGGTGGGATTTATCCAGGGGATGCAAGGGTGGTTCAACATTTGTGAATCAATGTGATAGAACAAATCAATGAGAGAAGAGAGAAGAACCACATGGTCCTCTCAATTGATGCAGAAAATGTATTTGACAAGATACAGCCTCCGTTCCTGATTAAAATGATTCAAAGTATAGGGATAGAGGGAACATTCCTCAACTTCATAAAATCTATCTATGAAAAACCCAGAGTGAATATCATCCTCAATGGGGAAAAGCTGACAGCCTTCCCTTTGAGATCAGGAACACAACAAGGATGTCCACTCTCACCACTGTTGTTCAACATAGTATTAGAAGTCCTAGCCGATACACCAGTTAGAATGGCCAAAATTAGCAAGACAGGAAACAACATGTGTTGGAGGGGATGTGGAGAAAGGGGAACCCTCTTACACTGTTGGTGGGAATGCAAGTTGGTGCAGCCACTTTGGAGAACAGTGTGGAGATTCCTCAAGAAATTAAAAATAGAGCTTCCCTATGACTCTGCAATTGCACTACTGGGTATTTACCCCAAAGATACAGATGTAGTGAAAAGAAGGGCCATCTGTACCCCAATGTTTATAGCAGCAACGGCCACAGTCGCCAAACTGTGGAAAGAACCAAGATGCCCTTCAACAGACGAATGGATAAGGAAGATGTGGTCCATAATCACTATGGAGTATTATGCCTCCATCAGAAAGGATGAATACCCAACTTTTATATCAACATGGACGGGACTGGAAGAGATTATGCTGAGTGAAATAAGTCAAGCAGAGAGAGTCAATTATCATATGGTTTCACTTATTTGTGGAGCCTAACAAATAGCGTGGAGGACAAGGGGAGTTAGAGAGGAGAAGGGAGTTGGGGGAAATTGGAAGGGGAGGTGAACCATGAGAGACTATGGACTCTGAAAAACAATCTGAGGGGTTTGAAGCAGTGGGGGGTGGGAGGTCGGGGGAACCAGGTGGTGGGTATTGGAGAGGGCACGGATTGCATGGAGCACTGGGTGTGGTACAAAAACAAGGAATACTGTTATGCTGAAAAAAAAAAAAAAGTCCTAGCCGAAGCAATCAGACAACAAAAAGAAATAAAAGATATTCAAATTGGCAATGAAGAAGTCAAACTCTCTTTCTTCGCAGATGACATATATATGTCATATATATATACATATATATATGGAAAACCCAAAAGACTCCACCCCCAAACTACTAGAACTCATATAACAATTCAGTAATGTGGCAGGATACAAAATCAATGTACAGAAATCAGTTGCTTCTTATACACTAACAATGAAAATATAGAAAGGGAAATTAGAGAATTGATTCCATTTACTATAGCACCAAGAACCATAAGATACCTGGGAATAAACCTAACCAAAGAGGTAAAGGATCTGTACTTGAAGAACTACAGAACACTCATGAAAGAAATTGAAGAAGACACAAAAAGATGGAAGAGCATTCCATGCTCATGGATCGGAAGAATAAACATTGTTAAAATGTCTATAAAATGTCTGTGAAAGCCTAGAGCCATCTATGCTTTCAATGCCCTCCCGATCAAAATTCCACCGGAATTTTTCAAAGAGCTGGAACAAACAATCCTAAAATTTGTATGGAAACAGAAGAGACCCTGAATTGCTAAGGAAATGTTGAAAAACAAACAATCAAACAAACAAACAGGGGGCATCATGTTGCCCGATTTCAAGCTTTACTACAAAGCTGTAATCACCAAGACAGAATGGTATTGGCACAAAAACAGACACATAGACCAGTGGAACAGAGTAGAGAGCCCAGACATGGACCCTCAACTCTATGGTCAAATAATCTTCGACAAAGCAGGAAAAAATATACAGTGGAAAAAAGACAGTCTCTTCAATAAACGGTGCTGGGAAAATTGGACAGCTTTGTGTAGAAGAATGAAACTTGATCATTCTCTCACACCATACAGAAAGATAAACTCGAAATGGATAAAAGACCTCAACGTGAGGCAGGAATCTATCAAAATCCTAGAGGAGAACATAGGCAGTAATCTCTTCAACATGGGCCACAACAACTTCTTTCACGACATGTCTCCAAAGGCAAAGGATACAAGAGCAAAAATGAACTTTTGGGACTTCATCAAGATCAAAAGCTTCTGCACAGCAAAGGAAATATGCAACAAAACAAAGAGGCAACCCACAGAATGGGAGAAGATATTCACAAATGACACTACAAAGGGCTGATATCCAAGATCTATAAAGAACTCCTCAAACTCAACACATGCAAAACACATAATCACTTCAAAAAATGGGAAGAAGACATGAACAGACATTTCTTCAAAGAAGACATACAAATGGCTATCAGACACATGAAAAAAAATGTTCATCATCACTAGCCATCAGGGAGATTCAAATCAAAAACCACATTGAGATACCACCTTACACCAGTTAGAATGGCCAAAATCAACAAGACAATAAACAACAAGTGTTGGAGAGGATGTGGAGAAAGAGGAACCCTCTTACACTGTTGGTGGGAATGCAAGTTGGTGCAGCCACTTTGGAAAACAGCGTGGATATGCCTTAAGAAATTAAAAATAGAACTACCCTATGATCCTGCAATTGCACTACTGGGTATATATCCCAAAGATACAGATGTAGTGAAAAGAAGGGCCACCTATACCCCAATGTTCATAGCAGCAATGGCCACAGTCACCAAACTGTGGAAAGAACCAAGATGCCCTTCAACAGACGAATGGATAAAGAAGATATGTCCGTATATACAATGGAGTATTATGCCTCCATCAGAAAGGATAAATGTACAACATTTGTATCAACATGGACAGGACTGGAAGAGATTATGCTGAGTGAAATAAGTCAAGCAGAGAGAGTCAATTATCATATGGTTTCGCTTACTTGTGGAGCATAAGGAAAAACACGGAAGACACTGGGAGATGGAGAAGAGAAGTGAGTTGGGGGAAATCAGAGGGGGAGACAAACCGTGAGAGACTGTGGACTCTGAGAAACAAACTGAGGGTTTTGGAGGGGGATATGAGGGGTGGGGTGAGCCTGGTGGTGGGTATTATGGAGGGCACGTATTGCATGGAGCACTGGGTGTGGTGCATAAACAATGAGTTTTGGAACACTGAAAAAAATAAAATTAAATAAAATTTAAAAAATTAAAAGAGGCTTCTTTCTTGTTTCTAAGCTGTGCTCTAGACTGAAAGCTGTAATAGCCATGGAAAACCTCCCTCTTGCCCCTGGGGCCTTCTTTTATGCTGGGCTATGGTTGGGAATGGCACTTCATTCTTTTTTGTTGTTGTTTTGTTTTGTTTTAATTTGTTAAAATATTCAATTTAGTAAAATTACTAAGACTCAGAACAAAAATGACCTTAAAGTTGCTGCCATCAAAGCAATTGGATACCATTTCATGAGTGAGTATATTCTTTCACTGTGACACTTTTCAGACTGCAGTGCTGAAAGAAATTAGTTTGACCAAGGCACACGGATTCAGATTCACCCCAGAAGTCTCTCTCATATATTGAAGTAAATCATTAAGTTGTAATTGCTTTAGGAAAAAAAAAAAGAGAGAGAGAGAGAAAGAGACACAAACTAAAAGAAAGCAGCTTACATCCTAAAGAAAAATTAATTTATGATCACATTTTTCTAAGGATAGTTCTTTCAACATTTTTCCCCTTGAGAAATCTTCTGTACGATTCTCCCCTTTGGTTCCACAGCCTAAACAATCCAGAGAAAGCTCTCTGATTATAGAAACTTCCCATGTGGTGAGATTTTAGGTCCCCATATCCCCTTCCCACCCCCACATCCTGCACAAATAGTTTCACCATCTGTCTATAACACTTCCTGAAATTCTATCATTAAATATATGCTTCCAGTTAGATATGTACCTGCTTATTTTAAAAATAATAATCACTTCATTGAACATTCCCATCAACCTAACACAATTATTTATATTGTTTTAACTATCTCTGTTATTTTCAATGCTTCTGTAGATATTTTTAATCATTTAGACAGCATGTGAATGCATGTTTAGTTCTGGTTATTCATGTGATGTTTAATATAGCAACACAAGGTATATTTTCTTAATAATTTTTTTAAAGATTTTGTGTATTTATTTGAGAAAGAGAGAACAGTAGAGAGAGCAAGCAAAGGAGAGGAGCAGAGAGAAAGGGAGAAGCAGGCTCACACTGAGCAGGGAGCCTAACGTGGAGCTGGATCCCAGGACCCTGGTCATGACCTGCATTGAAGGCAGACACCCAACCAACTGAGACGTCCACAAGGCATATATTTATCATGTTATTTTTATTGTCAATGTGCTCTACTTTGGTAATTTACAAAAAAATAAGGAACTTGAAACAATTCAAGTTGAATTGTTTCAAGTTCTGTTTTCATAAGTCTCTCTGCCTTAAACACTATTGAACACACTGGCTTGGCTCTGACTTTTTTTTTTTTTTAAGATTTTATTTATTTATTTGACAGACAGAGATCACAAGTAGGCAGAGAGGTAGGCAGAGAGGTGGAGGCAGGCTCCTTGCGGAGCAGAGAGCCCAATGCGGGGCTCTATCCCAGGACCCTGGGATCATGACCTGAGCCGAAGGCAGAGGCTTAACCCACTGAGCCACCCAGGCGCCCTTGGCTCTGACTTTTTAAGATTATTTACTTAAAAACCTTTAATTTCTTGAAGTAGAAATCCTGAGTCAAAGAATAGCAATATTTTAATATCTCACTTCACATTTCAAATAGGGCTAAACCTACTCCCCTGAAAGACTGTATATATTTGCAATGCTATCAGCATAAGAGTACCAGTCTCTCTACAATGTTGGTTGATTACTATCATTTTTTAATTAAAATATATCCATAGTATTTATATGTAAGCTAGAACTCAAAATTGTTAATTTTGTATTTATTTTTTCATTAACACGTAGTGATTTTTCAGCTGTTACTTTATTATAGCCCTTTCATCTGGAAAGTCTGGAGCCTGGATATTGATTTTATAGCTCTAAATTAAGATCATACAGCAAAGAAGTAATAGAATTAAGATTCGAATTTAGGTTTATCTGACCTCGAATCCGTTCACCAATAAGGAGCCTGGATTGTGCTAGAGAGCCAGGAGGGTGAATCATAAATATGGGAATGTACTTTGTTCATTCTATAAATTAAATTATCTTTAATATTATGAACTCTGGTTATGAAATAGAACATTGTTAATAACTTAGAGTTCCATGTGGGTCCTGTACTCTCTTGCAGAAGTAACCTACTCTCCCATCTTTTATGATTTTCTTCCTTTACTTTTCTCTTAAACTTTATTTTTTATGTATGCCTCCCTAAATTATATATTGGTTTCAATCATAATGCAAATGGAACCTATTGTCTGTATTCTCTATGACTTATTTCTGTTGTTTCATCTATATTGATACATATAGCTTAGTTTATTGATTTTTATTCCTGTATAGTTGCAATAGTTTTATATGCTGTTACCAAATTACCACAAATATACTGGTTTAAAACACCACACATGTATTATCTCACAGTTTCCACAGGGTCAACAAGTCCAGGCGTGATTTAACTTCTCTGCTCAGGGTCTCACAAGACTGTGGTTCAGATGTCAGCCAGCCTGCATTTTCCTTTAGAGGCTTAACTGGGGGAAGGATCTGCTTCCAAGTGTATTGGGGCTATTGGCAGAATTCATTTTCTTGAAGCTTTAAAACTCATGGCAGCTTGCTTCTCCAACACCAGCAGGAGAGGAGAGTCTGCTTAAATATATATATATACATAGACACAGGGGTGTGTATGTGTGTGTGTGTGTGTGTGTGTACACATACATACATAAATATATGCAGACACACACACACACATACAAAAACATTGGGGGGTAATATCCCATCACCTTCCCCTGTTACCTAACAGAGTAACATCCCATGACCTTTGTCAATTCTGTTAGAACAGAATTTAAGGAGATCATGGGGGTGACAATTTAGAATTGTGCTTACCACAATGGTAATTTAGTATTTGTTATATGTATAAACCACAATTTATTTATCCAGTCTACCCTAGATGGACATTTAGATTTTTTTTTCTAATTTTGGGCTGTAATGGTTAATTTTAACTTGGCTGAGCCACAGTGCCTATATATTTGCACGTTTCTGTATGGGTGTTTTCAGATGAGATTTAAATTTAAATTGGTCAACTTTGAGTAAAGCAGAGTACTCTCCAGATCTGATTCAATCAGTTGAAAACCTGAATAAAACAAAAGGCTGACCTCCCCTGAGCAAGAGGGAAGTCTGTCAGCAGATTGTCTTGCCACTTCATCTGCAGCATTTACTCTTTCTGGTTTGCCAGCAGACTGCCTTTGGACTTGAACCGTAATTTTTTCCCGAGTCTCCAGCTTGCTAGCCTTCCCCGTCAGATTTTGGACTCACCAAGCCTCTGCAATGGTCTGAGCCAATTTCTTAAATAAATCTCATCCTTCTATCTTTCTCTCTCTCCCTCCATACCTTGTTGGTTCTGTTTCTATGGAGAACCTTTACTAATATAAGTGTCATTATTAACAATGCTTCTGTGAATGTTCTCCCGTATATATCCTGATGAACATGGGGAAGAGTTACTCTTGGTATATATATATAGAAGTGGAATTCCTGGGTTGTAAAGTATGCCTCTATTCATCTTTATGAGGTAGTGCCAAACTTTTTCAAAGGTTTTTGTGCTCATTAATATTCCCACCAGCACAGCTGAGTTCCCATTAATACAAATGCTCATCAACATATGGTACTGTCTATTTTTAAATTTTTGTCAGCCTGATGGGCATGAAATGGTATCTCATTGCATTTTCTTGATAACTAATTATGCTGAACATGCTTTCATGAGTTTATAGGGCATTTAAGTTTCTTCTTCGGTGAAATGTTTGTTCAAGGCTCTTGCCCATTTATCTGTTAAATATTTTGTTATTTTCTTATTGATTTGTAGCAGCTCTTATATATTCTAGATATAAATCTTAAATATCTTGTAGTTTTTGGCTTGTCTTCGCATTCTTTTTATGATGTCTTTTGATGATCAGAAGATTTTTCCCCCCTTAGGTAGAGAGGCAGGGGTGGGGCAGAGGGGAGAGGGAAAAAGAGAATCCTAAGCACTTTCCACACCCAGTGCAGAGCTCTGCATGGGGCTCAATTCCATAACACCTAGATCATGACCTGAGTTGAAATCAAGAGTTCCACACTTAACCAACAGAGCCACCCAGGCACGCCCAGCTGTTTTTCATTTCATTGTAGTTTACATTTCAATCTTCTCCTATTAATTTTTTGTTCTTTATTTAAGAAATCCTTCCATATTCTGTTTCCATGAAGATATTTTCCTATATTATCTTTCAAAGGCTTTAAATTTGCCTCTGACTTTTTGGTCTTTATTTCCTCCAGAAATTTATTTTGATTATTGTAGGGGATAGAGAGCTAATGTAATATTTTCCCATATGGGTATTTTTTATCATGTATCATTTATTGAAAAATCCATCCTTTCCTGCCACCTTCAATACCTCTTCTGTCTTGTATCTATTACCTATATGTGTCAGTGTCTACTTTTGAACTTTAATTTTGTTCAATTGACTTATTTCTCTACCCAGCATCAATACTACACTATCTTAAGAACTAATAATTTATGTCTTGAAATCCATAGGGCAAGTCCCCTAAATTTATTCATCTTCTTTAAAAGTGACTTGGCTAATTTCCAGTGATCTGTATGTTCTTCCTCCTAGAGAAAGTCTATCATCAAGCCTGGTTGCTTCTTCCATCCAGCCTTTTAACAAGTAACCATGTTAATCAGGACGTGGATTTCTGACATCAAAAATCCATCTCTGGTTCTATCTCTTACTACTACATGTGAGGTCTTCTTGAGCAACTTATGAGGCAATGGAAGTGTCAAACTCATTGCAAGGAAAGAAATCATATTATTAGAGAGTAGACAGTAGTCTGAACTGAGAAACCCAGATAAGGCTCTTAATAAACCCATTTCCATGAGACACTGAAACGATGCTTGAAAAAAAAATTTAGGCGACACACTCTATGTCTCTGCTTGAGTTTCCTTTCCACAAATTGTAGGCTGATGGTTTATTAAGATTTGGAAATTATAGGAGGGAAAAAAAGAACCATTTTAATTTTTAACAATGTTTGTTTCAGCTCAACAGCATACATGGTTATGAATGTCTTAAAAACCATCCAGGAACTGGTAAGAGAACCCAATTGCTATAAACATTGGGGTACAGATGGTCCTTCTTTTCACTACATCTGTATCTTTGGGGTAAATACCCAGTAGTGCAATTGCAGGATCATAGGGAAGTTCTATTTTTAATTTCTTGAGGAATCTCCACACTGTTCTCCAAAGTGGCTGCACCAACTTGCATTCCCACCAACAGTGTAAGAGGGTTCCCCTTTCTCCACATCCTCTCCAACACACGTTGTTTCCTGTCTTGTTAATTTTGGCCATTCTAACTGGTGTAAGGTGGTATCTCAATGTGGTTTTAATTTGAATCTCCCTGATGGCTAGTGATGATGAACATTTTTTCATGTGTCTGATAGCCATTTGTATGTCTTCATTGGAGAAGTGTATGTTCATATCTTCTGCCCATTTTTTAATATGATTATCTGAACTCTTCAACAAGTAGTTTCCAAGATGGTGAGCATTGTCATTCAGCTGGTTGGATGCATCTCTCATCTATTGCTGCAAAACAAACTTAGCAGCTTAAAACTTCAATTTAATATTTATTATCTCATAGTTTCTGTGGGTCAGGAATTTGGAAGCAGCTTAGCCTAATAGTTCTGGGTCACTGTCTTTGATCCAGAGTTTGCAGTTAGATGTCTGTTGTAGCTATAGCCATATGAAGGCTCGATTAGGGCTGAAGTATTTGCTTCTAATATGGCTCAATTAATGGTGGCTGTGGCCAGGTGGTTTCAGTTCCTTCCTACACAGACCTCTAGGAAGGTTTGTTTGAATGTCCTCATGTCATGGCAGCTAGCTTCATTCAGAGAAAGTGATCTAAAAGGGCAAGATGAAGAGTGCCTAGTTGGCTCAGTTGGTTGAGCTGCAGCTATTGATCTCAGGGTCATGAGTCCAAACCCCACATTGGGTGTAGAGATCACTTTAAAAAGGGGCAAGATGAAAGTTGCAATGTCTTTTATGATATAGACATGGAAATCACATTCTATCATTTCTGCAATATCCTATTAGTTATATAGGTCAGTTATATTCGGTGAAGGAGGGGATTACACAGGGACATAAATACCAGGAGTCAAGAATCATTGGACACCATCTTGGAGGGAGGTTACCAACCTAGAGATGCATGTGTGGGAGGTTTTTACAAGCCAAGAGTACTCAAATTTCATTCAAGTGAACTTACTCACATGACCTTAACTAATAGCAGAAGGAGCAAGAACATGTTGTATAGCTGGCCAGACATGTGTCTTTTTTTATAATGGATGAAGTGGGTGGGGCAGTGTTTAGATGCACATCTGGCAGTTTCTGCTACAACTAGGAAAATGAATCAGAAAGAGAAAATATTCAAGAGGTAAGTAACTAAAATTAAAAGCAATAAAAGTTTATCTTAGCAAGTTTCCAACTATGTGTATCCATGCCAACATAATGTTTAAATTTTTTTTTTCTGATTTCATGTAATTGTTCTCACCACCAAGATTTCAAAGGCAAAACCTCTGAAGTTCCAAAGTTGTTTGAAAAGCCAATATCCTAATCTTGGCTTTAACAAATGTTTTCAATTTATTTTAAGTAACTGACATCTTAAAATAGTGCAAGAAATTACTAATGTCCACTAAGGAAACCCAAGACATATACACAATAGGGGAAATGATTTGTCTGCATACTCATTACCTAGAAAACGAATAACTAAAGAGCAAAATATCCTACCTCTTCTTTGCAAATCTCCCTCAGAGAAGGGTTTTCTATGCACTGATTTAGGTCACAGACCAGATAATTCTCATTGCATTTCCCACAAAAACAGTAAAACCTCAGATAGATTAAGTATTCAATCAAAAGGTGATTTCAACCAGTTTTGCTTAATAAGGAAGAGATAATCTCTTAGTTGTAATATGAATCTCAGCTGGGGGAAAATTTTCTCCCTGCTTTGTCCCAAACATTCTGTTTTGGCTTGGAGTCATATTTTGCATCAATGAACTGGAATTCAGAATCTTAATGATTTGTCTTAAACATTTAATAACTTAAAACTTGTCCTGCCCATATTTCCACTGAGGATAGTATATACATCCTTTAATTTTTTTTTTTTTAAAGTAAGCTTGCTTGACTATGCTTGGTTGGAATTATAAAGGAGCACCGTGTAAAAATGCTACGTCTCTGAATTGTTGCATGCTGCCTTGTTAATATAAAAATTTAAGGAAGATGCAGACCCATTTCAGGGTCTGTCATCCCTTAATAATGGAGAATTACATAAATCAGATGGCAATGTTCTTCTTACTGAGTACCACTACTCTGTGACATCTTGGTTTAATGATAAAAATAATACAAATATACATTATACGTTTTCCATAGGATTTAAGAATTTCATCCCTGAAACAAGGGACCGCTGTGATGGGAGTAGAACACACATGAAAATAAAATTGGGAATTTTGACTGTCATTAGCTGGAAATTACTCTTGGGTAAATCATTTCATCTCTGAGTCCTTGTTTCCTCATCTAAAACAGGAATATTAATAATCTCCTCTCTAAGGTTTTGCACGGATCAAAAGAGGGAGAATTATGTGAAAGCACTTAAAAAACATTTATACTGTACATAAACGTTTTGTTTATTGGCCCTGTATTAGAATTTCATAGATGGGAAAATTCAGACAAAGAAGTCAAGTGACCTGCCTAAGACCATATATATCTAAGAACATTTTCTGGTGTACTTACCACTATGCTATGCTCACCCCACAGTCTCTTGCAAGGGGCCTATATATCATTTAGTTGCAAAAGAATGGATATGAAATGTAATTGGTTATATGTGTAGTAGGAGTTGGGGGTAGTGTAATGTGGAATGTTTTGTGCCTAGTTCAGCACCCAGAGGTAAAGGTTAGTTTCATATACATATATATATATATATATATATAGAGAGAGAGAGAGAGAGAGAGAGAGACTAACCCCATGTGGCCCACTAACTGTTGAGTTATTGTACTCACCCACCCCATCCAACCACTAACCACTAGACTAATGCCCTGCTCCCTGTCAGGGTGAGGAGGTCTCCCTTCCCACAAGCCTCCTGGCAACAACCAACAGTGGACAAGAGACTCCCAGATACACTGGCTTCCTGGATCAGGGGTAAGCTAGAGGCTCCCCATCCAATACACTGTGGCACTTTCAGCTCAAGATGGGGATGGCACGGTCCACTTCCATCTGACCCCAATCTTTCTATACCTGCACCCAGGGCCCCATAGGGCCCTGCAGCAGCCACTACTGGGTGGCGACAGTGAAGGGGAGGTTGGATCTGGCTCTGAAAGTCAGGGAATAGGATGGTAGGTGAGAATCCATCTGGGAATCTGGTGGGAGGTAGGACTATGCACGAACAAAGGCTCCAGGCTTCACTGTCCCATCAGACTTCATTTATAAAACACAAACTTGAACATGGAAGTATTACGAACTTCAAGATGGTGACCACAGAACGTTAAACCATAGCATGTAGCCCCTGTGAGGCTGTAACCATGAAGGTGGTCCTGCTTGAGAGCTTAATATGCCAGGCAGATTGGAAGCTGATATCCACTATTACATTTCAATGGACACATCTCTGTTCCAGAAGGGCTTGATTATAACTCAACCCAGAAGATTAAGATATGAAAAAGATTTATTTTTCTCCAATCTTTGCTTTCTCAGAGCTCTGTGGAATCTCCCCATCCTGCTTCTAACAACTTGTAGAATTTCTAGGAAATTAATGAAGTTAGATAGTAAAATATCCTTAATTAGGATATATTCAGAAATTAGGAGTTATTTTCATTGTCCATTATGGTGATTCCTCTGTGCCAACAATTTGCTGCTAGAAGTTGTTTTCCAAAATGGAATCTCTGAGTAGTAGGTGAAATCCAGCTGGCTTCAAATGATATGGGGTTGGGGGGAGGAGGGCAGATGGCCACATCTCTGAGTAATTTTATGACTTCAGTGATGACCAACTGAAATTCCTAAACTCTTGTGAGAGAAATTCTATGTTCCCTAAGAATTAGTTATTATTTTTTTTAATTGAAGTAAAATTCACATAACATAAAATTAACCATTTTTAAAGTGTCCCATTCAGTGATGTTTATATACACTCACAATGCTGTGCAACTAACACCTCTATCCAGTTTCAAAACGTTTTGTCATTCCAAAAGGAAATCCCAAGCCCACTAGACAGTCAGTCTGAGAATTATTTAACTTTGGCTCCATGTGGTAAGTATTAATCCTATCTACTCTGTAATGGAGAAATAACATGAGAATTATTTTCATAAGTATATGAAAAGTATAAAAAATATGCTCCAAATAGTATTAAAAATAGTAATTTGATAATAGGGTTTGCTGGCTAGGCAGGGGACCCCCGACCTCTGACTCTGAGCATGTGGTGTGGTCTGCCTTCAGAGGGCCAGCAGTTATATCTCCACACAGATCTTACAGCCTCTGAGAAAGTTGCCTGGGTGACCCTAGAAGACCAAAATGTCAACTGAGTTTTGAAGAATATTTAAGATTTTCAGATTTAAGTGATTTTGAATTATCAATAACCAGGTGATCAGGAGTAGGGTAAGTGATTTTAAAAGGCCAAATGTGGATTCAAAGTTTATAAATAGGTTGGAAAGGGAAAAAGGCACAAACACTACACTAACAGCCTCCAGGAATTGCCTCTTCACAACCTTGATTCTAGGGATGAAGAATGTTTGCTGGGAAGGGACTCATGTATTTGGAGCAAAGGCCAAGAGTCCTCTTGGAGAGAAAATCCTTCCTAAACGAAGAGCCTAGAGGAAGAGCTTTGGTCAGAAACAAAAGTTGAGTCACCAAAAGGGCCTGGTTTTTCTGATTCAATGTTATATGTGTAATTCAGATTCCTCTCCTAGCCCAGATTCTCTTGGGGGCTCATACTGGGGTGGTGTTGGGTGCAGGGCATGGTGAGTAAAAAGTTGAAAATGGAAAGAGCTGCTTCACTGAAAGGGAGGAGTCCTGGACTAGACCAGGGCAGCTCATCCATTCAACAAATATATGTGGGAAGAACTAAGTGTCGGGCATTTGTTAGACAAGGATAATATACGGTAACCAAGGCAGATATAGTCCCTGTCCCCAAGAAGTTTATAGTCTAGAGGTAGATATTTAAAATAGGACTATATAAATGTTGATTATTATAAAGGCTAAAAAGGAATAGGTTAGTTGCAATGGCAGTACTTGATAGGGTACTCTAATCTAGTCTGGAAGGACAGGGATGAAATGTTGGTCTAATATTTGAAAATCAATCATGTAATTCATGACATTAATAGAATTAAGGAAATCACTTAAATGCTCAATTCAATAATACAGAAAAACAATCAAAACTTTACAAATTCAATAATACAATCTCTCTCTCTCTATTTGTAAAATACAAGTCAGGGCAGTCCCATGCTTTAAAGCCTCCAATAGGTTCTAGGCCCTGCTTGTGAGTCTCTTGATCTGACAGACATGAGATGGCTCTGTTAGGTAACAGCCTTTGCAAAGACACATTAACCCCCACTCAATTATCTCCCTTAATGTAGAGGTATATACCTATGCAACAAGAAGCATAGAGAAGCATGGAATATAATCTTGGGCTCATCTTCTGAGTTCTCAAGCAGTATTTATCAAAAACCTTTCTAAGAGAAACCATGAATCAGTGCCTGAAAGAAATAAAAATCGTTCACCCTTCTTCATAGTCTAGATAGTCTAAAGCATATTCTTGCATGGATTTAGATTAGCAGAGAGCTGGATTACCTATTCTTTGTTGTAATGGTCCCTTAAAGTTCAGCTTTACTAAATGGCATCTAATCATAATGTGATCAGCTCATACTGAACTACTATAACAAATTGCCCCTTCAAACTTGCTGTTGTTGTCCAGGAAACAGTTCATCCCTCTTTATAAGGTTCCATGGGAGAAATTCATTCTAGTCTTTGTATTAATATGTCTCTTAAACAATTAGTTTGTTTGATCTTCTATGCATTGAATTGCTGGAAAAGTTAGAGGCAATGTGCAGATCATTATAGCATTCATTTTCACTGTCATTAGTGGTGCCAGTTTATGTCCTACCTTACTTTTATTTCTTCCACCTACTCTCAAGTTACATTATCTTTGATCCTTGTAAACTATCTTAAAGTCTTTCTGTGACAAGATAAAATAGAAGGAAATAACTAAACAAATACATAAGCATTCAAATAAATAAACACAACATCCCACTACTTCTCTTGTTTTATGTAGTCTAGTCATAGCTGCACACCAAAATCATCTTTAAAGTTTTATATATACTCAGATGCCCAAGTCCATTTCCAGACTTACTGAATGAGGATCTTGAGGGAAGAGGCCCAGGAACTGGGATTAAAAAATTAAACACAAAACTATACAGGTTGCTCCATAAAAGAAATAACTGATGGATTGGGCTTCATCAAATTAAGAACTTTTGGGAAGATACTGATAAGAAAATGAAAAGATAAGTCACAGACAGAAAATATTTGCAAATCACACATCAGAGAAGAGACTTGTATCCAGAATATATAAAAAACTCTCAAAACTTGAGAATATAAGTAACCCAACACAAATGTAATGTGAACAGAAGATGTGAATAACTACTTCACCAAAGAAGATATACATATAATAAATAAGTACATGAGCAGATATTCAACATCATCAGTCATTAGGGAAATGCTAATTACAAATACAACACAAGTTAAAACAATATCTATTAGAATATCTAAAGTTTAAAAACTGACCATACCAAGTATTAGTGAGGGTGTGGAACAACTAGAACCCTCATACATTGCCGTTGGGAATGTAAAATGTTATAGACATTTTGGAAAATAGTTTGGCAGTTTCTTAAAACGTTAAATATCCATCTACCTTATTGAAAGCATATATCCATACAAGGAGTTGTAGTTGAATATACATAGCATTCTATTTGTAAAATCCCAATCTGGAAATAACCTAAATGTCCATCAACAGGTGAGCGAATGGACAAATTATGTTACATCCATACTATGGAATATCACTTGGCAATAAAAGGAATACACTACCGAGGCACACAACATGAGTGAATCTCAAAGAAATTATGCTGAGTGAAAAAAGCAAACGAAAAAGAGTGTGTATATAAATGATTCCGTTTATATAAAGCTCGAATGAATGCAAATTAATCTGTAGTGATAGAAAGCATGTCAGTGGGAGCCTAGAGTTGAGGGAATAAAAAGGGGAGAGGGGAGGAAATACTGAGGAAACTTCTGGGGTGATAGAGATGATCATTTTCTTGACTGATGACAATTTTATGGGTATACATTTGTCAGAATTTATCAAATTATACACTCTAAATATGTGTGATTATATACAATTATACCTCAATAAAACTGTTTAAAAACATGTAAGAAATATATGTATAGTATATATAGATACCATATATTCTATAGTGTGTGTATATATATATACACACACTATAGAATATTTAGATAGATACTATGTATACTATATATACTATATATATAGATAGATATTAAACCTCTCTTTTGAGGGTAGAGAGAGAAACTCTCAGGATACATAACAGTAAAATTCATAAGCAGGTTCAGGACTAAGTGACAAAATACATTTACATGAATCACTAGGCTCAAGTGTTTGGAAGACCTAGAGAAACTGAGAAAATACTAGATCTGCTTTCCAAAATGTGTACCCATTGTATAAATGTCTACTTTGTGGTAGGGGATGAATTGTTATAGCATCCAACCATAAAACATACTTTTGAAAACAAACAAACCTTACATTTTATTCACATTACTAGAGTAAAAGTTAGGATTTAAGAGTGCTTAGGTAATTATATTCTTTAAGTAGGGAAGGAGCCAAAATAAAATTTCTGAGAAGTCAGGCATGTGCTTGTCCTGGCATATTTTCTGATTTTGCAGGAGCCTCAAAGGCAGCATGTTGCATTGTGGTAGACCTCCCACTTGAGGACAAACCATGATCAATTTTGTGTCTTTCCATAGGGCTTGATGTTGGTTAAGCATCTTGTGAGGAATAAATAGTAAATGCTTTCCATTCTTGAGTGCAAAAATGGGAGGCAGCTTTACCAGAGTCTTTCAAATCACTTTCTCAGATGAACAGAAAACACTGTTGAAAAAAACTTATTCAGCTTCAATTTCTAATCCACGTGTGAGTGTGGGACCTTAAAGCTTAATCCAGTTTCATGATAAATAAAACCTATATGCCTGAATTATCCTTTCATTTCTTTTTCCAGAAATACTTCAAGAACTGGTTCTTAGAATCAAGATATTGTCTTAATATTTGACATGCATTATTAATAATTCATCATTTTCTTAGGGCTCTAGGTTAACAAAGATAACACAGAATACCTGCCCTCATGTTGCTCACAAACTTTCTCTCAACTACCTACAACAGTTGTCTTCTAGATGCCAAACAGTCTAGGGGATTTTGTCTTTTATTCTTATTTCCAGCTCCATGCCCATGCACTCGGGTTTTCAGCTACACATAGCTATTTCTTCTGTCTGGTATAAATCACAAATGTGTTGTGTCAAAGAGTGACTGGCAGTCAATGACCTTTCCAATAAGAGGCCTGGCCCAACACACTTCTGTTTAATAAATGAATGCTGCATCCATTACTCTACTCTAGGAGAAACTTCCAGTTGCCATAAAAAAGCTAGTGGAAAGGGTTCTCTTGTGGGTCAAGGGAAACTATGGATGCCAGAATACAATCTGGAAAGAAGAGATAGAAGGACTATTCTGCCCTTTAACAGAAGGATATCCTGCTGGTGAGCCAGGCTGAACATTATTATCCTCAATTATAAAGAAGAAGATATTTTTCCCATTACACATTTTTCCTTCTAAGCACAGAACTCCCAAGGACATATTTGACCTAATCAGGAGTAGGGGCTAAGGTATAACAAACAGAAGGCAACTTCAGGAGGAAAATCACAGTGGTTTAATCAGTCCACAAGGTCTAATATAAGACACCTGCTGTTTTGTTTAACAATAACAGCCTTCTCAGGACAACACATCTTTCTTTGTTTCCTAGCACGGATGGATAATGTATGCACACCTTGTAAAACAACATTTATTATGCTAACTAACTTCAGGCAGAATGCAAGTGGTGAAGAAAATAAATAGCTAGGTAGGTGTGATGGAGCCTAAAAACAGCAAAATAAAACACAACAAAAACCAAACAACATATGGGACCTGAAAATCAGGCCAAGTAGTCATCTTACATTCCTCTTTCCATAAAGCAAATCACTTCATAAATTGATGGGAGCGCTACACATAGTTGGAACTGAGCCAACACTGGAAAAACTGGAGAATCAGGTCTGTTACAGAATTAGTTTGAAAAAAGTGGACTGTTTCCCCTTTGAGTCATTTGGCTTAATCAGTACAATTTCCCTGTATTATTACTTCAGAGCTACATCCCTGAGGAGCACCATAGGCTCCCTCTCTTTCTTTCCTGTAACATTGCCATACTTACTCCCAATTTAAAGGCCAGGACTTAGACTGGCCCTAAAGTGTCATGCAGGTGTTTGCTGACCACAGGCATTCCATGACCAGCTCATAAAATGGGCACCACACACACCTATCTATGCAGCATCCATCACATATACCAAATATGTGTATCTAGAAATGTTGGGACAGGATAACTGTGGGGTGACTTGGGAAGAGAAAGAGAAGGTAGGGATAGGGAGTTACATTTAAGTTCCTTTCATATACCAGGCAGTGTGCAAGATACTTTGCATACATTAGTCAAAACTTACCTAACTCCTCTCCCTTCTTACCCAAGATTTTCATTTGGTAAGGGATATGTTCCTACTGATGGTATCATACTCCAGGTATAAACATGCCAATTAATCCCAGGCACATCCAAGGGGTGGAAGGTAGGGAGAAGATCAGCATAAGGTCCAAGGACAGGGTACATTTAACTTTGCCTGGGAGCAGTAAAAACTATCTTATTCCTTATGTCGTTCACTTTTGACAGGTACTCCAATGGCAGTGTCATTTCATTCATTCCTTTAGCATTATCGAATGCTTGCTCTAGCCAGTCTAGGAAAACAGTAAGATATCATCTGTCTTCAAGAAACACAACCTTCTTGGGAGGCAGACAGACATGTAAACAATAGGAACAAAAGAATCTGTGGAGTAAGTGTAATATAGAAGCAGTTACAAATTAGAAGAGGGGAATAGAGATGGGAGCCATCACTCTGCTTGGGGGAGCTAGGTAGGCTTCTTGGAGGCAGTGGCATGTCCCTGACATGAATCATTAGTTCATTATTACTGGAACCATAGTTCCAGTGAGTGAAATTGCCACTTGCCCATATCCTGTTGAGATACTCCAGGTAGGCCCCAGGATTCTGCCCTATGTACCCCAGCTATAGCTCTCTGGAACAAGTGTTCTCTGGACCCTGAAGGAGAAAAAAATCTTTCTCTACCTTCTCAGGTTCACTGACTGTGGATCTGCAATATAAAGTGACAATAGACGAATTAACAGGAGGCAAAGTCACAGTTTATTTATGTGCACAATGCTCATACAGATAGGAAGACTCTGTGATGAGTAACTCAAAGGGGAGGATAAAATTTGGGGCTTATATACCATCTTAATAGGTGAAGAGGAAGGAGAAAAAGACAGGTAGGGGAAACCAAATTTCTTTTTTTGAAAGATAGTGATTTTTCATGAGAAAATAAAAGAGGAGATAGAGAATTTGTGATAATGTTTGTCCTTATAGGTATAAGTGGTCTTCCCAGCTTCTCTAGGGCAATAAAACTTCATTGCAGAAAAGACTGGGATAGGTTTTATTCACATTCTCCCTTCTGAGAATGGATCTAATCTGAAGAGGAATTTACAGCAGCCTTCTTTCCCAGAAATTGCTCTTTGTAGTCAGATAAGGGAAGTTCTGAGACATACTTTTTTTTTCTATATCTGTTGAATCTCATATGCCCACAGCTTAAAATAATCTTTATACAAAAATGGAATATTAGGGAGCACCATACTCTGGTCCCCTTTAGCACCTACCCCAGAGCAGTCAATCTGCAGACATACTGTGAGTGAAAATGTGTGTGTGTGTGTGTGTGTGTGTGTGTGTACATGTAAAAGGATAACTGGGAAATGCAGAGAGAATTGGGTAGTTAGCCTAGGAAGCTCTTCCTTTACCTCTTCCTCATGTAAATTCACCCTTCAAACTACAGCTGAGTAGTTTCCTTTCAAAAGTCTGGCCTGACTTCCCTGCCAAATCCTAACACCAAATCCCCAGCACCATTTCACATTTGCAGTGTTGCTTTTGTTTGCCCAGCTTCTGTGTATTGGGTTAGCACCTAAATCCCTTTTTCTTTATCTCCAGTGGGTCAATGACTATGTCTTTTCCCTCATCATCATATATCCAGCATCTGGTGCTCAACCGGAGACAAAATCTATGGTCAATAAATATTCGATGAATGAATGAACAGAAGTAAGGAAGAATCAAGCAGAGTGGGTTGTCACCCAAGCAGCTAGGGATCAGCATGAAGGCCCCAGAAAGGATCTCTGAGGCAGTTAGAAGGGGCACTCAAAGGAAGACAGAGAAATCCTAAGGACAAACTTTGGCCTGAGACTAACTAACCTTGTCTTAGATTGGCTAGCATAGGGAATTCCTTTTGAAAATAATGAAATGTGTCTGCATTTGATAACAGAATTTAGGCATAAGAAAATGTGGGTTCAAAAAATTCCGTTCCTTTCTATAATACCAATCATATAGACTGAAAAAATGTAAGTGACAAATATATGAACGACGACTCTTCAAAGACAATTTTTTAAAATCCGAACTCCTGAAAAGAAAAAATCTCCATTTTAAAAATGCAGCTTCTAGAGGGAAGCCCTGACAAAGATCTTTTTTTAAAAGTTTGTTTGTTTGTTTGTTTATTTATTTATTTATTTATTTATTTATTTGACAGAGAGAGCAGCAGAGGGAGAGGGAGAAGCAGACTCCCTGCTGAGTAAGGAACCCAATGTAGGACCTTGGGATCATGACCTGAGATGAAGGCAGACACTTAACTGACTAAGCCACCCAGGTACCTCCCTGACAAAGATTTTGCTATAATAAGAAAAGACAATGAAGTAACGATTAACTCAAAATTTAGATCCAATTACCCAAAACAAAGTTTAGCAAATTGAAATGTTTTAAGATTACTGTATTTTTTTAATTTAAATTTTATTTATTTATTATTTTTTATAAACATATAATGTATTTTTATCCCCAGGGGTACAGGTCTGTGAATCACCAGGTTTATACACTTCACAGCACTTACCGTAGCACATACCCTCCCCAATGTCCATAACCCGACGCCCCTCTCCCGACCCCCCTCCCCCCAGCAACCCTCAGTTTGTTTCGTGAGATTAAGAGTCACTTATGGTTTGTCTCCCTCCCAATCCCATCTGTTTCATTTATTCTTCTCCTAGCCCTCTAACCCCCTATGTTGCATCTCCACTTCCTCATATCAGGGAGATCATGTGATAGTTGTCTTTCTCCGATTGACTTATTTCGCTAAGCATGATACCCTCTAGTTCCATCCACATTGTCGCAAATGGCAAGATTTCATTTCTTTTGATGGCTGCGTAGTATTCCATTGTGTATATATACCACATCTTCTTTATCCATTCATCTGTTGATGGACATGTAGGTTCTTTCCAAAGTTTGGCTATTGTAGACATTGCTGCTATAAACATTTGGGTGCACGTGCCCCTTCGGATCACTACGTTTGTATCTTTAGGGTAAATACCCAGTAGTGCAATTGCTGGGTCATAGGGTAGTTCTATTTTCAGCATTTTGAGGAACCTCCATGCTGTTTTCCAGAGTGGTTGCACCAGCTTGCATTCCCACCAACAGTGTAGGAGGGTTCCCCTTTCTCCGCATCCTCGCCAGCATCTGTCATTTCCTGACTTGTTAATTTTAGCCATTCTGACTGGTGTGAGGTGATATCTCATTGTGGTTTTGATTTGTATTTCCCTGATGCTGAGTGAAGATTACTGTATTCTTAAAAACTGAGAGTCATAGACCATATATGCAATTGCATTATAGTACTTTAATTCAAATCTCTGTTGAAATTGTATAAGGAACCAATGTTGTATTTAGGACAAAGTCTTCAAAATAAGCAAACCTCCATGAATCCTGACGTTTTGAGATATCTTAATCTCTGAAAGCCTCTGTTTCGTCATATAAACTATGAACATAATTATGCTGCCTCTCAAAGTTGTAATGATTAAATGAGACAATTATAAAGGATCTGGCTGTTCTTAGATTATGAAAGTTTAATTGGTGGTAATTATTGTTAAATAAATGAAACTATCTCCTTAAAGCACTTTAGAATATTTCTTAAGAAAAATCTGTTTTTTAGATTTCCTATTTAACTTCATTGAATTGTTTTTTTTTTTTCATTCGTGAAAAGAATATTTAAATATATTCTTATTCTTCCTAGTCAGCACTAGTGAAAATGTGTTCCTTAGGCACAGAGGAGAAAATATCTCCTTTTTCCTTTCTAGGTTCTTTCTCATACTGGAGGAGTTATTTCTTCCTCCCTCACTTCTCCCCCTCTGCTTCTTTTGTGCACAACTAAGCTGGCTACTTAGCATGAGTTCACACTCATTGCTTCTCCCTCCTCTTAGTACAGGGAGCTGAGCTCATTCATTATTGAAGAAGGGTAGAATGTCATTTTTTTAAGTTGGTATTTTAAAAAGATACTAAATTGGCACTTATAAATTAAGAATCCATAAATATTACATGATATACATTTACTATTCTATTTTAATATTTATAAAGTTCTTAATGCTACTCTCCTCCAAATAATTTATTTTCCTAGAGTGCTATGTTTTAAAAAAGGTTTATAATATTCTTCTGTTGTCCTTTTTTTTTGCTTAAAATTAGGCATCTTGGGGCACATGGGTGGCTCAGTGGGTTAAGCCTCTGCCTTCGGCTCAGGTCATGGTCTCAGGGTCCTGGGATCGAGCCCCACATCGGGCTCTCTGCTCAGCGGGGAGCCTACTCCCCCCCCCTCTCTGTCTGCCTCTCTGCCCACTTGTGATCTCTCTCTCTGTCAAATAAATAAATAAAATCTTTAAAAAAAAATTAGGCATCTTGCAGATACATACACTCTTCCACTCAAATGAAGCAAAAGCAAAGGAACACCTAGAATCTTAGATTCATTTTCTGTCCCCTATTTTGAACCTTACAAGTTTTGATTTAGGTCATCTGGAGAAACTTGAATTGTTCACACTAGGTTTTTATATGATTGTGTAGCAAGACAAAGACTTTTTTAAAAAAAGAATATATCAAGACAGAATAATCATGGTAACAATATGTACTTTTTTTTTTTTAGAGCAAGAGAGAGTGTGCAGCCATGTGCAAGAGAAGGAGTGGGGAGTGGGCATCAAGGATCAGAGGGAGAGAGAGAATCTTAAGCAGGCTCCATGCTGGGGGTGGAGCCCAATGCCAGGCTCCATTTCACCATCCTGAGATGATGACGTGAGCGGAAATCAAGAGTTGGACACTTAACTGGCTGAGCCACCCATGTGCCCCAAGATGCCTAATTTATATTTTTAACCAATATAAACATTTTTATTAGTAAAAACAGAGTGCACATCAGTAGCACAGATTCATGTTTTGAAAACAAGTTAATTATATTGACCTAGCTTCAGATAAATTTTTTAAAAAGAGCTATGTGTTTGCTACAAATTCCTTATTCTAAATTTTTATGTTCCCATTTCATTTTATTTCTCTAGGCAAATGTCAATTAAGCAGAAAGTAAATATTTGAATAAAAAAAATTCAATCCCATTATGGAGTGCTTTTAGAAGGATGGTTTTATGAAGTTTTGAAGAAGGGACCTAAATAAGCATTTTAATGCAAACCTTCAGGAATCCTGAATAAATTTTAAAGTCAAGAATTTGCTTATGATATAGCTGGTGCCCAATGTGTATGGTGATCACAGCCTCATTAGATTATGACTTTTATCCTCACCTCCATGAAAATGCTGAACTTTAACCTGTAGGCCTCTCATTTTGTTTTCAATATGGGGAGAAGCAAGTTACTGATTGGTCATTTAAACAACCACAGCTAAGACATGAGCTTGTGTTTCCTCAATAATACAGACATGACATAAAGCATGATCAGAGGAAAAAGTCTCAAAAAAATTCAAATTGCATGCACTGATGTAATAACTTACAATATGAAAAAGAATGTCTCATACTCTCAAGAGATTAAAGTTGTACAAATGTGAGCACCACAAGCACATGGAATTTTATTTTTTGGAACTTGACAAATTTCTAGTGCCTAGAACAGTTTCTGGCATATAACAGATGCTCAATAAATATATACCAAGTGAATGAACAATCAAGATAATATAAATGAGTAAAAGGGCATCATTTCTAGTAGATCCCTAATCCATGATTATCCTAGCCCTCTCCTATGAGTACATCCACCATGGCTTTTTTTTTTTTTAATTACATGAAGTAAAAAAAAAGAAAGAAAGAAAGATAGAAAAATTACATGAAGTAGTGTATCCTGGGATCCTAAGAAAAATAAACACAAGCCAGGTAAGTCTAAACTGGGAAAAGAAATTATAGAACATTATAGAACATGCTGCTAGGAACTGAAAACAAAAATTTAGAAGAATAGAGTACTTGAGAAGGGGTACTAAGGGCAAGGGTGTCTTCTGTAAAGAAAAAGCAGGCAACTAAGACAAACGTTACCTACTAGGTAATTTTGCCCAGGACCACCTAGAGTCCCACACTACAGAAAAGTGTGTTTAAGCAAGCAGACTACAAAAATGGACTGAGGAGTTCCTCTAAACCTCTACCTATTGGTAAAACTATTGGACAAAAAAAAAGGTGAAATAATGCATTCATTGGAGAGAGTTTGCTTTGATCTTAGACCCAAGTAATTTTGCCTTATTTAAAAATAATACCTCATCTATTAATTAAGGGCACTGAAATTTTGAAGAATCAAATACATAACTTATTTTCATGAGCTGTTCCAGAATAGACTACTTTAAAAGAAATACTTATAACAAACATACATCAGAGCAGCACACCTAAAATTGAAGGTAAACTTGAGGACTGACCATAATCCAACTTCTATCAATTAAAATTATAGCACATATAAATAACTGCTGAACTACGGAACCAAGATACTGAGTCAGTATGATTAGTAAAATTGGGTGCCAATATCATATTATCTCTTTCTCTTTTAAGCTTAGATAGAACTCATGATTCTCTCAGCCTGTAGGTGTATGCTGCAATATTTTATAACCAGAACAATTACACAGTCCTTCAAGACACATGTGCAAACAAGTGGTATAATTTTCCAGACCACGATGTTCCAGGAAAGTCAAGTTTTATGAAAAAACAAAAATGAGTGCTATGTTATTAATGCGTATGACTCTCAGGACATTAGCCAATGCTCTTTCCAGTAAGGAGTCCAATCAACAGATGTAATGAGAAACAGGAGAATTCTTCTTAGTAAGTTGTCTAACTTTGTATTTTTACACTTGAGAGAAACACATGTTTCCATACTTAGCCGACTCAGCAGTAGTGGGAAGCCTGTGAAAATTGTTTGTAGCCACAACTTGGAGTACATCTTTAGGGCTTCTCTTAGAATTCTTTTAAGGACTTCCTTTCTTTCTAATGCTAAATATAGATACAGTCCTATTTTATTCATTTGTACCATTATTTCTTATAATCAGTATATTATCTAAAGGGCATTTTTATTTTTACAAACAAAACTACCATAGCTCAGTTGTTCGGTTGTGCAACTGATTTTTTTTTAAAGATTTTATTTATTTATTTGACAGACAGAGATCACAAGCAGGCAGAGAGGCAGGAAGAAGGATCCCCACTGAGCAGAGAGCCCAATGCAGGGCTTGATCCCAGGACCCTGGGATCATGACCTGAGCCGAAGGCAGAGGCTTTAACCCACTGAGCCACCCAGGCATCATCTGATTTTGTTTGTTGTTGTTGTTGTTGTTATTTTTAAGGAAAAAAAAATCTTTCTTTTTGTTATAACTTTCTGTCACACCATTCTGCAAATGGGTTTCAAAAATGATGATTAGAGGGATACCTGGGTAGCTCAGTGGGTTAAGTGTCTGCCTTCAGCTCAGATCATGGTCCTAGTGTCCTAAGATTGAGTCCCACATCTGTCTCCTTGTTCAGTGGGGAGCCTGCTTCTCCCTTTGCCTGTTGCTCCCCCTGCTTGTGTTCTCTCTCTTGCTCACTCTCAGATAAATAAATAAAATCTTAAAAAAGACAAACAAAAAGCCCCCCAAATGATGATTAGGTGTATACATATTCTATCGCCCTTGGCTACCCTCTCATTTTCAAGTCTCCTTTCTTTCAAGTCAAAAAATGGCAGAAGACATGAACAGACACTTCTCCAAAAAAGACATATAAATGGCTAACAGACACATGAAAAAATGTTCATCATCATTAGCCATCAGGGAAATTCAAATCAAAACCACACTGAGATACCACCTTACACCAGTTAGAATGGCAAATATTGACAAGGCAAGAAACAACAAATGTTGGAGAAGTTGTGGAGAAAAGGGAACCCTCTTTGGTGGGAATGCAAGTTGGTGAGACCACTTTGGAAAACAGTGTGGAGGCTCCTCAAAAAATTAAAAATAGAGCTACCCTATGGCCCAGAAATTGCACTACTGGGTATTTACCCCAAAGATACAGATGTAGTGAAAAGAAGGGCCACATGCACCCCGATGTTCATAGCAGCAATGTCCACAATTGCCAAACTGTGGAAGGAGCCAAGATGCCCTTCAACAGATGAATGGATACAGAAGATGTGGTCCATATATACAATGGAATATTACTCAGCCATCAGAAAGGATGAATACCCAACTTTTGCATCAACATGGATGGGACTGGAGGAGATTATGCTAAGTAAAATAAGTCAAGCAGAGAAAGCCAATTATCATATGGTTTCACTTCTTTGTGGAACATAAGGAATAGCATGAAGGACATTAGGAGAAGGAAGGGAAAAATGAAGGGGGGGAAAGGGGGGAAATCAGAGTGGGAGATGAACCATGAGAGACTATGGACTCCAGGAAAGAAACTGAGGGTTTTAGAAAGGAGGGTTGAGGGGATCGCAGTAATGGGTAGGAGGGCACAGATTGCATGGAGCACTGGGTGTTATACGCAATGAATCATGGAATACTACATCATACTACATCAAAAATACTACATCATACTACATCAAAAACTAATGAGGTACTGTATGGATACTAACATAACATAATAAAAAAATTATTTTTTTTATTTTTTTATTTTATTTATTTATTTATTTATTTATTTTTAATTTTTTTTTTAAGATTTTATTTATTTATTTGACAGAGAGAGATCACAAGTAGATGGAGAGGCAGGCAGAGAGAGAGAGAGAGGGAAACAGACTCCCTGCTGAGCAGAGAGCCCGATGTGGGACTCGATCCCAGGACCCTGAGATCATGACCTGAGCTGAAGGCAGCGGCTTAACCCACTGAGCCACCCAGGCGCCCCTAAAAAAATTATTTTTGATCAACCATTTCTATTTCCATAGAAATAATGGACTCCATAGAAATAATGGACTCCCCATTATTTCTACAGGAAAAATTTTTTTAAAAGATTTTATTTATTTATTTGACAGAGATCACAAGTAGGCAGAGAGGCAGGCAGAGAGAGAGGAGGGGAAGCAGGCTTCCTGCTGAGCAGAGAGCCCAATGCGGGGCTCAAACCCAGGACCCTGGGATCATGACCTGAGCCGAAAGCAGAGGCTTTAACCCACTGAGCCACCCAGGTGCCCCTCTACAGGAAAAATTATTGTTGTATGAGGAAACTACCAAAGAGTATGCAAATGAAAAAATAGGGGAGAAGTATTTCAGAAGTTTGTCAGACAATAAGTTCATAAAGTTACTATATTATTTTTCTAGATTTTTATAACTTATGTGGTATTTATCAGCTTTTAGAAGCTTACATCTGTCATGATGTCTTTATTTTCATACCTTTTTTAAAAAAAGATTTATTTACTTGTTCTAGAGGAGAGGGAGGGTCAAAGGAAGAGAGAGAGAGAGAGAGAGAATCCTAAGCAGACTCCCTCTGAGCACAAAGCCCAACATGGGACTCAACCCCATGACCCATAAGATCATGATCTGAGTCAAAACCAAGAGTTGGATACTAAACTGACTAAGACCCCCAGGTGCCCCTTCATACCTGTTTTTGATATCTAATTTAGTATTCTTTTTCTTAGAGAGTGTCCTCAAATTATATAAGCTCAGGTCAAACAAAATGTGGATCTGCTTCTACCCAGTGCCTGGCTCAGAACTGGCACATTAGATGTTTTTTTGAAAGAATATATAGGGATTGCTGTCAGCCTGAAGATGGTGACATGATATTCAGCTTGTGAAGGATGGGCCAGCCAATACTGAGGTTTTTTAGCAAATCCAGCCTCCAAGCTAGACCAATTTGGGAACTGTGGTGGGATCACACCTGCCAGCAGAGATCCTGAACCCCAGCTAGTGGGAAGCCAAGATGACAGAGGCAGAGAAAATTAGCCTGGACCTGTCATATTGTTTCACAGTCAAGAAATAATATTTTTCCTTGTGCTTTCATTATTGAAGGGTGCTGAAAATTTATTTAAAAAAATTCTTTCTATCCCCAAAGAATATGCAAATCAAGTTTCATGTGTTTTCCCATTTGAAGAAAATGGTTACTCTCCCTTCCCTTTAAATGGAATAATGCAAACCATATGTGAATGGGATTACATCAGGTCCCAAGATAGCAATGTTTGGAAATGACTGAAGTCGTTCACACAGTGTCTCAAGTTAAAATATCTTTCTTAAGTAAAATGTGTGTTGTGACCTGATATTGCTATTCATGGTTCCTACTTGGCAATATTCCCATATTAAGACAGTGTTTAACCTTGAAATTTCTAGAGTGCTTCATTTCCATCAAATGCCAGAAGTCTAGGAAGTTCTATTAACCAAAGCAAAATCTAGACACATGGTTAGGCTAACTACTTCCTGAAGGAGATGCTTCTGAAGTACCAGCACCTAGAATTGAACCCACCAGCAGACCAGGTGGGGTTTGATAGGAGAGGTAGGGAGTAGGTGGTCCTCTATCAGGATGCCGAAAGAAGGTTGTTCTGAGTTCTGACACGAAGAGTATCAAAAGGGAGGAAATAGAGAACTGAAAGGAAAGCACCTTGGAGGTCCAAGAAGGCAGCATCAGGGAGTCCTGTCAGCAGGTAACAGAACTTTAGCCACCTGGCTGGTGTTCAGGAACAGACTCTAGTCCCTGGGAAGGGGTGACAGTAGAAATTGATAATAACAAAACAGGACTCTGGTTGTTGAAGATGCTAAGTTAGATAAGAGCCACAGGGAAGCAAGGCAGAAACTCAGTTAACCAAACTGATGCACAAGTGGGCCTTGGAGGGTAAGACAGAGACTTGGTGCTGAATCTCATAGCATTAGGCTACAACCCCATAAATTTCTTGTGCTCGAGGTTTGGATTAGACAGCAGGGTGAGGTGAGCTCATGGTTATGACCAAGTAGCTTTTGCTGTGGGAAGAAGAGGACTATAGAGACTTGGAGCAGGTAAGGCTGGACTGAAGTTAAAGTAACAGAAGGCCCTCCTTGTGTATGGGGCTTTTGAAATAAGTCATCAAAAGAGAACATATACGTAAAACCTAACAACAAAGGAAGAACTTGAATCTTTTGGGCTACTTTTAAGAAAAAAAAAGACCTCTTAGTAAGGGGAAGTACTTTTTTACTGGAAGTAAGAAGTAATTAGGGTTTTGTTTTTTTTTTAAAGTATATATTCCTTAGCTTTCCTTTATACGTACTAAAGCATGAAAGAAATTAATACAGACTGGTAATTAAAGACATTTTCTTTTCTTTCTTTCTTTTTTTTTTTAAATTCAGGAAGCATTAAGTTAGGACAAAGAATGCAGCTTTCTCTTCCTAAACACTGATTTAGCAATTGTTTGATGTGCTTTCCTCACCTAGGAAGCTGCTCAGCGCATTTTTTCTCTTGATTCATTGCCTGATGGCCTGTGTAGTCCTGGCTGTCACTGGAATTCATCATTTACTACCACATATCATGGCTCTCAATTCCTGCCTTAGTATGCCAGTTCATTGCTGGGGTAGAGCCTTATGCCGAGCCCCACGCTGCTTAGATGGGCAGTGGATCTGTGTCTGGATCTTGACTCCTGAAAGACCGAATCCTGTTTCCTATACCTTTAACTTCTGACTGGGATTCTTCTCTGAAGATAAGAATAACCCTAAACCATGGAAATGGTAGCTTTTTGTTTTAGAGCATTACTTACTGCCTGAATATCTGCTGGAATAACACAGAGATTGGCACCTTCCCACTTCAGGTATTAGCTAGGATCTCCATAATGTGTTGTGTGGAACAAAAAACAAAAACAAAAACAAACCATTTAGAACCTGACAGACACAGAGTTGACCTCAGCCTGTTACTTGATTGTAGTTAAGTCACTGAGCTTTTCTAAGCCTATTTCCTCATCTGTAAAAATGAGGATAGTGATTCCTACCCACATGAAAACTAAATGAGATAAACACATAAAACATCTATGATAGCCCCTGCACATAAACACTGCTTCATAAATGATAGCTATTGTGATTATTAGGAAATGTAAGGAAAAAAAGAAAAAAATTCATCCAAAAATATTTATTAATTGTTGTTATAATTTTAATAATTTCAATAATGTGAATATATCATGCATAATATATAATTTATATTATTAAATAATAATTTCAATAATATATTCAATAATTTATTAATAATTAATTAAATAGTATTTGAAATGGTTAAAGTTATTAATTAATTAATGATCTACTAATAATATATCTAATAATATTGTTATAATAGTTGCCAAGTTGTGGTGTTTTTTTTTTAAATGGTGAAAGCTCAGGTCTTGATCTCAAGCCCTGCACTGAGCTCCACACCCACTGGGCTGAGATCAAAAGTCAGAGTCTTAACCAACTGAGCCACCCAGGTGCCCCAGTTGCCAATTATTTTACTGAGCTCTGGGGGGAAGAATCAAGGTGAAGATGAAATGACCTTCTAGGTATTTGTACCATCAGCATCTTCACCATAGACATATTTGCCACAAGTATTTTTGCCACAAACACACTGGCTGTAGAAGTAATTAGCTGTAAGGCAAATTTGCCTTGAAAGATAAAAAAGTAACTGGCTGACAGTTCAGTTTGACAGTTTGTTGGTTTCATCAACTGGTTGACAGTATGATTTCATGTTTCCACTGGGGCAGTACTCCCATTTTTATATTCTATAAATCTTAGCCCTCATAAATGTCTGGACAGTCGCAAAGGTTTGAATCCACATTTCCAACGGAACTTTGGAACTTCTGTCAATGGACAGTGATAATATATCCAGAACAAACAATAGTATATAGGTTTTCATAATGCAAGACAAATTTCATGTACAAATATGCATCCTAGTATTTGGAAACTGATACCTGTCTTAATGAAGGAAGAAAGTTTAACAACAACAACAAAAAATTGCAATGCTAAGCATGGACATGAAGAAATGAGCCAAAAAAAAAAAAAAAAAAGAAGTACAATATTATGAATGAAAGAATTTGAAGACAATGCTTAGGTACAATCTACAACATAAATTCAGTTATTTTTACAGTACTGCCATGAATATACACTACACATTTCAAATGTATTTAAATATGTTACATTTCACAATAATGTCTTTTTTAGTTACTCATTTTAAAAGTTTCATTATGTTCTTTTTTAAACAAACGTACCTCTATTATTTCCTGTTATTTTATGTTCTAGGGCAAAACTGCCTTACAGTCAGTTAATTGTGCAACAAAAATGTGGCAAAAGGCTTGTGGCAAAAATGCTGGCGGCAGAAATATTTGCAGCAAAAATACCAGACATGGGTCCCTCTAGTGGGGACAAGGAACAAATAAAGAGGAGTCTTCAACACAATTTGCTGTGGAGAGTACAATGACAGATGACAGCTCAGTGTGATATGGATATTCAGTAGGAAGGGCATCTAAACTGGAAGAGATGATCACGGAAGGGCAACTGTAAAGAAAAGAGTTGATTAGAACAAAATGAGGAAAAAGGGTGCTCCTGGCAGGAGCTTGAAAGAGTTTGGTGGATGTGGGATACTGTAAGTAGACCATTGAGTATGGTTGGAATACAGATAAAGAGTAGGGAGGTGAGTCAGAGAGGGAAATTGGAAGGTAAATAGGGTTCTCTCCTGATTGTCTTTGTGGCTGGGCTAAGGAGTTTGGGATCAGACCTGAGGGCTATGAGTGGCTGTTGATGGGTTTTAATCAGAGGAGCAACATGATCAGATTCACGTTTTAGAAAAAGCACTCCAAAGGTTTGAATAACACTGAAAACAAAGGCAGAACCACCACTGGAAAAGCCTATGTGCTTCTCAAGAAGGACCTTCCTCTCTTCTTAATTTTGTAATATAAATATCATGCCAAAACGATTTCAAAGGACAATGAAAAAATTTTTAAATAAAACGTCTTTTACTGTGAGAGTCTGGAGTTTCTTTTTTTTAAAAACAAAACTACACATCTTCAAAGATGACTAAAACGAAATTCTAGGATCGCTACACATGCTCCCAAATCTATGTTCTTAACACTCTGCCCCTGGTGATCACAGGTCTAACTGCAAATGACTTTTGCAGGGGAGGAGGAAGGCAGAGGAAGAGGGAGAGAGAGAATATTAAACAGGCTCCATACCTAGTTTGGAGCCCAACATGGGGCACAATCTAATGACCCTGAGATCAATGACCTGAGCTGAAATCAAGAGTCAGACTTGAACTGACTGAGTCACCCAGGCACCCCTGAAAATGACTTTAAAAATGGAAATTCTATTTAACGTGAAGTGCTTAGTCTTCCAAGGATTAGTGTAGAACTATAGCTACACCAAACTCTATAAATGTTATTGACAATTTAAAATTCTTAAAATTCTCCATTTTGTAAAAATACTTAGTACTTTCATAGTATATGAGTATGTGACATTTCCATTTTTAAGATGCATTTTTAAGATATCATAAATGGCAGGAAATTAAATTTTTGAGAAATGATTGTGAAAGAACTTAAGGGAACAGAAGTATAATTACAAGCATCTGCTGAATCATACATACAGAAGAAATATTGGGTAAAAAATATCAGAGATTTGTTGTTGAAGCTTCTTTCTCATGGGGTCAAGCTGGCCAGATCATACCAACAAGGCACACTCCAGCCAAAGCCCATCCTGAGTTGCTTTGTTTCACTGTTTATCTTTTATCCCTCAGTATTGGTTTCCACATGTGCAGTAGACACTGAAGTCATCTCTTCAACATCCCACTTCCTGACATTTTGCATCAGCTGTATGGTTTAAGGAATTGACCTGAGTAACTAAGGCAGGCCCTGATAAATCTGACTCAGTCAAGAAAATCTGATCCTTCTTGCCTATAATTAGTCAGGAACCAATACTTAAACCAGTCAGCATATGGCATTCCTTTACAAACAGTCTGGTTTAGGAATAGGCACATGACTGTATATCTAAGCCAATGAGATATGCCAAGAAGATTGCTTGGAAGTTTCTGGGAAATGTTTTCTCACTCTTCAGTGGGAGTCATTAGAAAAAATGGTATTTTTTGTTTTTAAACAAAGAACATGTAGCTCCAATTGTTACTATCATCGTGTGACCATGAGGAAACCACCTTAGGATAGAATTGTTATATTATCCTGGGTCCTTGATAACATTGTTGAACTGAGTTTCATCCAAACCTGAAGCTCAGTCTACCTCTGAACTTCCTTCTAATTGTATGAACCAAAAAGTTCTTTTCTGTTTAAGCCACCACTTTGAGTTGGGTTTCTGTTAGTTGTAGGTCAAAGCATTCTAAGTGATGCAATTTCCCACCACTTTTTCCTCCACCTTCACTTCTAATCTCATGTACAATTTGGCTATCTTTCTTAGCCTTAACCATCAGCATTCTTCTATCTAGTCATTTAGAATGAACGTTTAGTTGTCTAGCTAATATCTGTTCCTAGTTTCTTCCACTTGGCATTATCATGCAGGATAGACTGTACGAACCCAGTGCATCCTGAGAGGAGCTAGCCTGAGGACAAAGTCAATATGCTGAAAAAAGACAAAACAGAAAAATGGGACAAAAAAGCCAAACAGGAGACCTTGATAATGTCATTTAATTGTTAGAGCATACTATTTTCAGTCTTCTTATCAACTAACAAATATTCACATTAAGACAATATGAATTGGGGCATTCTGTTGTTTCAATTTGAAAACAACTGAACTGATAAAGAATTTGCTACCAGGGTGCCTGGGTGTCTCAGTCGGTTAAGCAGCGTCTGTCTTCTGCTCAGGTCATGACCCCAAAGTCCTGGGATCAAGCCCCACATTTCACTCCCTGCTCAGTAGGGAGACAGCTTTTCCCTCTCCCTCTGCCTGTTGCTCCCTCTGCTTGTGCTCGTTCTTTCTGTCAAATAAATAAATAAAATCTTAAAAAAAAAAAAGAATTTGCTAGCAAAATGTAGGATGCTTCAAATAACAAACCCCAAATTGTGGAATTGGATGAGTGGAAGTAATAGATCAGGGGACAGTGAGAATCTCACTATTCCAGACTGAGAAAACTGTCACTCCTGTCTGTGGGTGAAAAACATTTCATTAAGTTATCACTTTATATTAGAGACAGACTTTTGAGACTCTAGTATTCGGGAAAATAATAGTAAGAATGAGAATATTAGCATGTGTTGGCTACTTATGATGGCTTTCACTAAAAACCTATAAAAAAGAGCAAAGCTTAGGCTGAAAGCAGAGAAGGACATGGGAGGCAGTAGTAGGAGCTGAGCTTAGTTGTCAAAGTTTCTCCTAATTATCTTTTGTTAAATAATTGACATTGGACGAAGACAGCTAATTTCTGTCAAATATAGAATTACAGATGGGACTTCCCTACCTAAATCCATCGTTTTCAATATCTGTCTCAAATGTGGCCATAGAAGACAATGAAAAAGGAAGATGTTTTCAAAGGACAGGACCAAGGGCCATGTAGGGCAATGGATTCTCCTAGAAAACAAAAATCAGAGGCTACCAGATTGTCTAACTGCTGGGATGGGCAGTCCTTTCCTTTCTAATAGGATATGATATGAGCTATGGACCAATGTCCACTGAGTGTTGTTTCCCATTCTTTCCTTTCCTTTCCCTTTCTTTTCTTTTTTTCCCCCACTCTTTCCTTTTCAAATGAGAGTTTTGAGTGTAGTTATCCTGTTCTTTTTCTGTTATTGTAAATTGAAAATGTTTGAAGTGGAAAATGTATGTTTAAGCCATGAATCCCTGGATCCCAAGGAGCCTTCCAGACCTGGCAGAGAGCTCTTGGCCTTGGAGCTGGATATGGTTATTGAGTTAGATTCTGGGTTGTCTTTCTCAGGGAAGATAATGAATGTGTCTCATGTAGATATGGACATTTTAAAGATTCTATGTGTGGGAAGGAGGTATGAAACTTGACTTATCAGATACTGTTGGCTGTCTATGGCACATCCCTTTTCCCCTTCTTCTTACTGAAAGAGCCTACTCCCTTCTCTGTGTTCATGTGCATCAGGAAAGAATGGTCTCAGGCCCATTCTCAAGACTAGTCCAGGCCAATCATGATTCCCCTCATCCCCTTGATGGTAACTCTTCTAGACATGGGTGTGCTGAGAAATGAAACATGAGAAGAAGTTAGCTAGAAGACTTCTGGTCATGATTTCTCTACTTTTTAGAAGAGACATAAGAAAGAAATAGCCTCTCTCTGTAAGCTGTACCTTATCATGTCAGGTATACATGGACCTGCTGCTGTCATCTGGTGACCATGAGGAGAGCTTTGAACTAAGTACAAAACCGACATACTTCAGAGAGGAAAACAATGGAAAGAATTCAGGATCCTTCAGACACTGAATTAAACAGTCTCATATCTCCTTCACCTCAGGATTTCTTGTTCTTTGTAACAACAAATATCTTTGTTGCTTAAGTCTATTTAAATTGAGAATATTTTTCCTTGTTGGTCAAAGCAATCTCACTGATATACTATCTCTCTATTTCACTCTTTGAGTGCTATTTTCACCTGTTTAATATTTCATAATGCAAACTTTCCTAGAGACAGCTCATTGAAGGTAGACCCTGGACATTAACCTAGACACTATATTAAAGTTTACTTTTTGGAGCACAAAGAATTTATTCACTCATGCCACACAAATATTAATTCAGACCTTAGTCTTTCAGTATCTGTTATGGATTGAATTGTGTCACCCCTACCCAAATTCATATGCTGAAGTTCTAACCCCTAGACTCTCAGAATATGACCTTATTTAGAGTAGGGTCTTCACAGAGGTAATCAAGTTAAAATGAAGTCATTAGGGTGGACACTAATATGACACGTCTACTTATAAGAAGAGGAAACTTAGGGGCACCTGGGTGGCTCAGTGGGTTAAAGCCTCTGCCTTTGGCTCAGGTCATGATCCCAGGGTCCTGGGATCAAACCCCACATCGGGCTCTCACCTCAGCAGGGAGCCTGCTTCCTCCTCTCTCTCTGTCTGCCTCTCTGCCTACTTGTGATCTCTCTTTGTCAAACAAATAAATAAAATCTTCAAAAAAAAAAAAAAGAAGAGGAAATTTGAAGACAGATATGCATAGAAGGTAAATAATGTGAAGAGACATGGAGGAGATAGTCATCTATAAGCCAAAGAGAGAAGTCTGGAGCATATCATTCCCTCACAGACTGCAGAAGGAACCAACTCTGTCAACACTGCAGTCCCAGGCTGGTAGCCTCCAGAACAGTGAGACAATACATTTCTGTTATTTAAGCCACTCAGTTTAAATGGGACTTTGTTATAGTCTCCCTAAGCAAACTAATACAGTGTCTGTGCCATTTCTTCTAGGATGTAATGTATGTAAGTGCTGTATGTAGCTGTTGAATCACTAAATTGTACACCTGGAGCTAATATTATACTGTATGTTAACTAATATTTTAAGACTTAATGAAAACTTTAAAATACAGATGTAGTTATGTAGGTATAGATTTGGAAGTACTTATTCCCTATTCTCAAAGAGTTCAATAAAGTAACTGACTGGGTAGTCACATTTAAACTAATTAAGAGAGAAGTTATTCTCAAACACTTTAGAAGAAACTATTTATAATTCAACAAATCATATGCCAATTGCAGATCATTTTATGTGTGCACTAAACAGATTTCAGTTATAAATGTTCATGATAAGTAAATGTTATGCTCATGAGAGGAATAAAGTGTTGCATTAGTCTTAAAATATTTGACAATTCAGATCAGCTTCTATAATTAATCTAATTAATTAATATAATTAATCTAATTCTAAAAGATTTGCAATGAAGCAATTTTTAACAGTTGTTCCAGCTATCAATAAAGTTCCCAGGATGTGGAGATTAAGAAGGAAGATTATGAAGGCCATATTAAAATTATGCCCTTTGTCCTCTCTTAGGTAATTTAACAAAATACTAAGACAACAATAACAAAAAGAAAATTATCCTACAAATTATGATGTCAGGAAAAGAAAATTTAGGTGATGAAAGGAAGCTAGCACTATGAAGGGATAGCCATGGAAGGCTTTCTCCACAGAAAGTGATAACTTTTGCGCTGGGTTTTAAAGGAGAGGAGCAAATTTCATAGAGCCATCACTGGTCACTATTCTATTTCTCTTCCCTGCTCAGAGGCAGGAATTAGAACTACATTTACTTTGCCAAGAAAACACCAGACTCCTCTTGCTACCGAGACTTAACAGCCAGTCCTCTCTCCCTGCCAACATGCCTTAGGCCAAACCGTGGTGAGTTATAAAATTCTTATAGTCCACCTGATTTCAGATGCCTTTTCAAAGAAAAAAAAAATTCCAACTGTTAACTAAGAAATAAGTGGTCACAGCACAATTAGATTTAAAATTTTATTTGAAGTCTACTCATCTTAAGCTCTTCTAAGTTTGTCTTAATATTATCATCTATTACCTATTTGCAGGAAGCCATGAAATAATTCTTTTGCAATCGAGTTTTCACAAGGAACAGAATTAAAAATAAGTAACATATTTGACCTTAGATGAGTATGCTGTTTTTGAAACATTCATGTAAAATTAAGCTTCTTTGTAAAGAGAGAGAGAAATAAATATTAAAAATGCCATTTTCATGTCCAAATCTTTCCTTTATCCCAGAAGAAATCTATGGTTAGACTAATGAAGCAAGAACAAATATCTTTATTTTGGTTTGTAATTATATTGCATCTATCAAAATTAGTTATTGAATTAAAATCTAAGGTATTTTTCTTCTAAATATGGTAATAATACTATATTTAATATCCCTAGAATGTTACATTTCTCAGTTGAAATAACACTAACCTTAGAATGACTTATTTTGACTTTTGGTAGGTCATTAGTGTTCCCAGATCCATCTACGATCTGAAATGTTTTAGAAGTGAGCAAAAGTGTGTTTTATACCTTTGCTTAATTAACATATCTACTAAGACTGTTTCTTACTTTAGAGTCTGACAATACAAATAACTCCCTTTTTCTGGATTTTTTTTCCTATTATGTAAATCAATTACATTTCTTTTTTTTTTTTTAAAGATTTTATTTATTTATTTGACAGACAGATCACAAGCAGGCAGAGAGGCAGGCAGAGAGAGAGAGGAGGAAGCAGGCTCCCCACTGAGCAGAGAGCTTGATGCAGGGCTCGATCCCAGGACCCTGGGATCATGACCTGAGCCGAAGGCAGAGGCTTTAACCCACTGAGCCACCCAGGTGCCCCATCAATTACATTTCTAAAGAGCAAGTTTGGTAAAAGTGAGCAGAAATGGCCAGGAAATCTAGGCTATGAGTAAATTAATTAAGAAAGTCACCAGTATATTATTGTTGTTATTGTATTGTTGTTATATTGTATTATATTCAGAAACTGAATATAAAGGCTGGTAAACCATAGAGGGTTGGTAGTACCTTAGAAACAGACTTAGATTTGGAAGTGACCTCAAACATTATCAAGTTATAGTTGAGATAACCGAGGATCGCTGGGATTCAGTGACTTACTGTAAGTATAGAGCATTCTACCCACACTCTAATGAACTGAAACACTAGGTTTCATATTTGCACCTGCTCAGGAAGTGAACCCTTTTTACATGGTCATGACACAAAAAAATCTCAAGGTTTTTCCTTTGTAGTTAGATCTTTTACAGCATTTCTAGAAACCCTGAAATTTTGAAGACCCACACCTTGAAATCTATATATGGAGTAACGTAGACACTTCAAAAAAGGGGTCAGAAGAGGCCAACCCTGCCAACTGGTATTTGTTTTCCAAACTAGTGATGTTTATCATTAACTGCCAATGGAAATTTGTCAGTTGATTCCTAAATGGAACTATGGCTCATGAGAGTCTGACATTTATTCCTTGTCAGAGACACCAACCCGGAGATAGCCGACAATGCTGTGAGTGTGACCTATCAATTTCAAACACACAAGGAAAATGAGTCTCTGACTTACTGAAAAAAATAATAAATTTGGTGATCAGATTTATTGCCTGCAGTAAATTTGCACACTTATTGCAAGCAATAAACATATGGAATATATGCTAAAAATAGAATGATATTTCTTTTTGGCAGAATTGGTATAGTGTAAAGCAGAAAAGTATCATCTTTTCATACTATATTGTTGAGTAATATAGAGCTAACATACCAAAAGTTGAAAAATTTGGCTCTTTGCTAAAGTAACTTTGAGTAATGAGTTATATAACTTGCCAGCACTTACCATCTGCTGCAGCCCCTACCTCTTTATTTTTCTGGGTGTTTAAAATGATTATTCTGGATACTTTTTAATAGCTCTTAATATAGAAATTACTATTCAAACATTACATTTATTTTATTATGTTTCACTATGTTTATAAAACAGATAATATCTTAGTCCGTTCAGGCTGCTGTCATAAAATACCATAGACTGGGCTTATAAACAACAGAAATTTATTTCTCACAGTTTTGGAGTCTGGGAAGTTCCAGATCAAGGCACTGGCAAATTCAGTGTCTGGTGAGATTCTGCTTCCTGATTCACAGACAGCCACCTTTTCCCTGCGTCTGTACCAGGTGCAAGTAGGGAGGGAGCTCTCTGATGTTGCTTTTACAAGGGCACTAATCCCATTTATAAGAGTTCCACCTTCATGATATAATTATCTCTCAAGGACCCCACCTCCAATACCATCACACTGAGGGTTAAGTTTCAATATAGGAATTTTCTCAGGAAAAAAACCTTCAGTCTGTAGCAGACAATAAGAAAAAAAAAGTAAGTTATTTCCCAGTAGCTCACCTTTTAATATTACTGAGGAGTTTATAGCTCAGGCTTGAGCTCTCCCTTTATCTAACTCACCACATACTAAATTCAGTGCCAAGAATAGGGAAGGCATTTTTAGACATCCTTTGGGAATATAAATTATTGAACACAAATATATATAATTTCAGTGATTAGTTGTAGACATCTACTTTAATATCACTAACAATTAAATGCCATGCTTTTATATTTAATTTCACATTGTTTTTTTCAATCTTCTATCTTCACGTGTCTTACCACCAGAAAACTACATGCGACAGAATGAGAAAAATTGGCATTGAATTGAATTAGCTGCCTTTCTGGAGTGGGTAGTTTTCGTTAAAAAACATGTTTATCCTAGATGATACTGGTGTTTGGTATTTGATTGTGACTAACTATAAAATTTGATTGTGACTTGGTATTTGATTGTGACTAACTATAAAATTTTATCTGCCTCAATTCTCCCTTTCATACCCAGAGCAGGGCTGGTACCATATTTTCCTAAGAATATTAAGGAGAAGCATCTTTCTTAGTTCCTATTCCAGGCTTCTGGGGGCATAGGAATGTTCTCAAGAACAAGCCAGATGCTCTCATCCCAACTCCATGTATGTGCCCTTATCCTTCTAACTGCAAGGTAGCCAGATACCACCTTTGAAAAATAATGTTGGTGCGCAGCTAGAATGACCTAGCAGAATTCTTCAGAGCCACAGTGGAACAGCTTTCATCCACTAACCCCTTCTTCTTTGGGCCTATCTCCTTGTCATACACGACAAAAGCATATGTAGAGGCCATGGCAGCATGAGTCTGGCTGCAAACAGGAGCAAAAGGAAAGCTAGTCATGTCATACCAAATCTGTGCAGTTCTATTCTCCCTTATAGAAAGAAAGCTGTCAGGACTAACAATTCCAATCAAGAATTAAATGTACTTTTGACCAAATTGCTCTTCAGTGAATAACCCACTGAATCCCATTTAGGATCATTGGATTTCAGAGCTAGAAAGCATCCTAGTGACTCCAATTGGAGTTAGGCAGCTAAAAATAAAAATATTACCTTTATTATTGTGAAGGCTGTATGGGGAATGAGGGTTAGGGCTGAAAGCCAAAGGAACTTGCTAATATTTCCTACTTAGTCTGTCCAACCCAGCCCCCAGACCACACCTTGAACAGAACTTGATACTGCTTCCATCCCATCCAGTGCAAAAGTGCTTATGTACTTATGTACTTTTTAATAGGTTAACTCTACTCAATTATAATCTGTGGATTCATGGATGTCAGCTACTAATCAGGTGGGCATGAAACCAGAGTGTTATTCTGGGGAAATCCTTTTGAAATAAAAGTGGGGGGGAACACATCACTTCCCAGCATTATGAGGAACAGAACCATAAGAAGTCTGGTGAATAGACTCTTCCTCTTCATTTCAAAATAATTTGAGAACTGTCTAGCAAGAGTGTACAGTGTACTGTAAATTATTAATACAGAACTCTAGTCTACTCTCAATAATATATAAAAGACTTTTACTAACCTCCCTCAAACATATTAGCAATAAGAAATTAATAAATAAACTTTAAACCATGGTAGGGATTTTTCTTCTCAAAGTTTTATCACAATGATTTATCTTACATGTCATATGGTAAATAATTTTAACAACAAACTTATTTTGAAGGAAGTAATGCTGGAAATAGAGCTGATCTATAAGAAAGAAATTTAAGATTAAAATTAAGATGAGCTTTTCTTACAATTTAAATCTAAATGATAAGACTTTTAAAATAAAAAAAAATCTCAGGAAACGACGTTACACTGGATTGGTGAAGTTCACAAATATATAGGAGCCATCTGTTTGAAAGCAATCAAAGCAACAAAGGCAGTCAGTAATAGGTTCATATAATAGGGGTTTAATGTATTTGCTGAATTATTACAAAGAGTGATTATATAAAGTCTGAAGAAATTGGACTTTTAACTCTCAACATTAAGACCCTTAATTCATTCAGGGCTCATCATTTCAATGAAATACCTGGGGTCACAGAGCTGTGAACTTATATGTTATGTTCTTTAATAGAAATTCTATTTGGAACAGGAATTTACTGAAATGAAACTGGCAGGATACTGAAAAATCATTTGAGTTGTTCAAATTATTAAAAATAGAATATTTTATCTTAGGTTTTAAAAAATTTAATTCCTTCATAAGAAATAATTTTTCTTTAAGTGAATTTTTTGGTCTACTTTATTTAGACTTTGGTGGGACTCCAAACTACTCTCTAACATTTGGATCTTCAATGTAGTAAAGAGAAAAAGGAATTTTTAAAAAGCAATGTATAAAATAGTACCAAAAGACCAGGAGAAACTGCAAACACAAGATTAGTTTTACAATCCACTGAGCATCCTAATTAGAGGTTTTCTACTGCCTTGATCTGTCCTCTTCTATTCTCTTCTGGATAATTTCATCCACTCTCATGCTTTCAAATACCATCTTAAATGTTAATTACCTTCAAATATGTACTCCAGCCATTACCTCTCTTTCTGTGTTGACCTGTATTTCTCTTCCCATAGGACAACCTCTTCAAGAAGTTTACAGTTTTGTGTTTAAAAAAAAAATACAGGTGTGTAAAAAAAATGATGGAAGTGTTATAAATATGTGTTAATAATAACAGTTTGTACCGGGTACTATAAGTACAAAAGAAAGAAAGAGAGGAAAAACTACATGGAGGAAATGGAATGGATGTCTAGGGGAAGTAATGACAGAAGGGGAGCAAGGAAGAAAGAACAGTGTAAGTCAAGTTCCTGAATGATGACTCAGCCTGCAAAATAGTTCCCTTAAACACTGGCCCTACAGTACAAAGTGGGGAATGGCCAGAAACCAGCAGGAGCCAGATCAGGGAGGGTCATACTTGGGAATTCAGAGGTATTCAACATTTCTTTTTCCTATTGTGCAACAATAGAGAAACATTAAAGGACTTTTTAAGAAAGGAAAACAGGATCAGATTTGGATATAAAGGGAAAAAAGAATTTTTCTATTTTAATCCCTCCTGCCTTCTAAAGAGCACGAATTAAATTTGTTCTATTGAGCCCCTGAAGAGATATGTTTGGACATATTTGTGAGTGGAAAGCTATAGAAGCTGAACTGCTAGAAGGAGAAGGAATTCCTTAAAACAACTTTAGGGAAATAGAACAGAAGTGAGAGAAGCCAGAAAAATATCCAAAGGCAGTGTCTCTATATGTTCCATAAAGTACTAACTCACAAATACCTTGAGTGGTTGGTTTTTGCCTGTTTGTTTTGGCAGAAACTTAACTTCACTTCCAAGATTGTTCCCAGAGATAGTACTCACTAAGCAGATCCTGAGGATAGAGAGAACTTTGAGAGTGTTTTGACAAACAGACTATAAGGTGGCTCCCCATAATCTTTGCTTCTTGGTTTTCACATCTCTGGTTTTATAACCATTTGAGAATGGGCAGGTCTGTAACTTGTTTATAATGTATGGAATTTAGCAAAGGTGATAGACTGTTGCTCCCATGACCATATTGCACTATCCTGCTAGCAAACTCACTCTAGGGGTTCTCCTTGCTGGTTTAATGAAGTCCACAGACATGTTGGGAAAGTCCACACAGTGAGGGACTATAGGCGCCTCTAGGAGCTGAGGACAGCCTCCAGCCACTAGCCAGAAAGAAGTGGGGTTCTGAGTCATACAACTGCAAATAAATGAATTTTGCCAACAATCTGAGTGAGGTTGGAAGCAGATTCTTTCCTGATCGAGCCTCCAGATGAAAACACAGTCCTGTTGACATTTTGTAGTCTTGTGAGATCCTAAGCAGAGGACCCAGCTAACCTGTGCCAGGCTTCTCACTATGAAATGATAAATGTGTGTGTTAAGCCCCTAAAATTTGTGATTTGTTAAATAACAATAGAAAACTAATACAAATATAATAATCCCCCAGCCTGTCTCCCACTTCACCAAATCTACATATATTTCATAGTCTGATCTTTGAGTCACAAAAGTTTTTAGGGATGGGGTGCCTGGGTGGCTCAGTGGGTTAAAGCCTCTGCCTTCTGCTCAGGTCATGATCCCAGGGTCCTGGGATTAAGCCCCACATCGGGCTCTCTGCTTAGCAGGGAGCCTGCTTCCCCCTTTCTCTCTGCCTGCCTCTCTGCCTACTTGTGATCTCTCTCTGTCAAATAAATAAATAAAATCTTAAAAAAAAAAAAGTTTTAGGGAAATCACTTTCTAAAGCTGCCAAAAGGATGGATTAAAAGAGAGGAGACTACAGTCAGGACATAAGGGCTATAGCCCAAGTGAGAAATGATAAGAGACAAAAGCATATTATGAAAAATAGGAGTACATTTCAAGAAAAGTCTAATGAGTCCATCTGGGACATGATAAATTCAAGGTGTCTGTAGAACCTCCAAGTGATAATATCTAAGAGCTTTGGCACTAACTTTGAGAGATACTAGTTTTTATCTGGCAAAACTCACATTTTCTTGGACATAACCCTTCAAAACTTAACAATAACCTACCTTTTCAGCCCCAACCATGTATTCTGCAATTCATGGAGCTAGTGGATACTCCCCAAACAGGACACACATATTCGCATTTCCAACTTTGTCCATGTTGCTCCCTTTGAATGAAATATACTTCTCAATTAGGTTTATTTATGAAAATCCAACTCACCTTTCAAAATCCAATTAAAATGTCAATATACTTTGTTAGAATGTAGGCTTTCCCAAGGGCAGGGCTCTTTGCTTTGTTTGCAGATATATCTCATAACTGTAGAATAATGTCTGGCACACAGTAGGCACACAATAAATATTTCTTGAGTTAACAGAAGAGTGTCTTCAATAAATGTCTTGGAATTAGCCATTCCTAATTGTTTCCCCACTACAGAGCAAGTACTAGTGTATTCCATATGCTTAACAAATGTTTGCTGATTGGTAGTATAACTAAAAACCTCTTCTAATGTTCCTGAACAAATGAGGAGAAGAAAATGTAAATTTAATAGAAAAAAAATAAAAGGATAGGTGTACACCTGACCTTTAGCTCTGTTGAATACTGCAATCACTTGTTAATTCATTCAACAAATGGTTACTGCACACATAGTATATACAGGATGGCATCAGTTACCCTAAAGTCATTCTCAACCTCTTCTCCCCTGCCTCCCCCTAAATACAGAGGTGGAAGTATATGCTGGTTCTCCCAGCATCCTTTATAGCTAAGGATAGTCATGTGACACCATTATAGTCATTAAAATGCAAGGGGAAAATTATTGAATAGGTGATTTGAGAAAAGATGTATCTTTCCTGGTAAAAAAGAGTCAAGTAGAAAGCTCTGTTCATGAGGCGCCTGAGTGGCACAGCTGGTTAAGCTCTGACTCTTGATTTCAGCTCAAGTGATGATACAAGGGTCCTGGCATTGAGCACGCCCTCCCCAAAAATCAGGCTTCATGCTTAGCAGGGAGTGTGCTGAAGGATTCTCTCTGTCTTTCTCCCTCTGTCCTTCTTCCTGATTACACACTCTCTTTCTGTATATAAAATAATTTTTTTTTTAAAGAAAGCTCTGTTCAGTAGTGTCCCCTGCTTTCTGCCTTTGAAAATGGTTATGGTGCTTGGAACTGTGGCATCCAGCTTATGACTATGAAGAGAAGCCAAAGAGAATCATAAAGAAACCAACCTAAGCCCTACATTGAACAGTTAAACCAATGCCAGCAAACACCTAATTTTGGATTTCTTCTTATGTTAGACAAATAAACCCCTCTGCTTAAGATCTAATAGTCTGTTATTATGTTACTTATAACTGAAAATATTTCCAAACTAATAGAGGAAGTTAAAAATATCTGGATAATAATATAATCTGGCAAATAATTCTACATATGAAATAGGTTTAAAATGCCTAGTTGATTTTGAAATTGTAGTGTTGAAAGTAGCACTTATGTATCTTTTAAAAATATATAATAAGTTACACTCTATAGCATTTAGCTGTGTTGTCATAGTCTTGACTGTCTCTCATGATATTAAACCTTATCCTTTGGATAATTGTGTCAAATATGAAGAAATTGCAATTTCAATATAGCAGTCTGTCAATTCTGATTTCAGAGGTAGGCCTATTAAAATTCAAATTAAAGGAACAGGATACAGTAAAAGAATAGAAAATTAATATTTGTGAAAATTTCAAATTTATCCACCCAAAAGTTTCCAAAAATTATATTCCAAAATAATCCTGCAGTTTTCAAAAAAGTTACATAAGACTTTTGATTTATAGACATTGCAAAACACATGTGGTAATAAAAGAGCACATTGCATAATTGTATTCCTATTTTAAAAACTCCAAGCCATTTTATAGGATCATTTTTAAGCTGTCTTTTTAAAAAGTATAATAAGAACTCTGTGTTTTTCTCTGTTACACTTGCCAAGTGTCATCAGAGCCTGAGTACTGTTTAAATTGCTTTTATAAATGAATAGTGTAGCCAATCAGCAGTTCCTAGAATTGCTGAATAAATGAAGCAAATATTCAATAAAAAGACTACCAGTGTGATGAATAATAATCCTAGAGACTTTCCAATAGATTTTTAAAAAATGAATCATTTATTAAAACTATTTCTAAGAAATTTCATTAACAGGAACTGTTCTGCATTAGTGGAATTACTCTACTATGAAGAGTAGTTATCAGGATCTTCCTTCTTATTTTTTATCCACAGGCACTATTTACTCAGGAAACACTTACAAGGTTAAGAAAGCATTGAGCTGGGCCTGGAGCTAAATGATGTACAGATGAATGAGACAGGGTCCCTCTTCTCCAGGAAGCTTTTGCTGTAGAGTAATAGCCAGCCACATGTCTCAGTAGTTCTGTTAAGGTTGGGCATATTAGAATTTAAAGGTGGGAGCCCAGATAGATGGCTTTATTTGTTTGTTTATTAAGGAGCTGCATTTAATCCCGTACTGGTGGAGTGGTCCCTGTTAACCATGCCCATAATGACATAAATGTATCAGGGTTAGCTTGGGTGACAGTCGCAAGCAACTATGCAAACTATCATGGCAAAACAAAAGATTTGACAGAATTGAGTCAAGCTCTCTTTGTTTTTGTTTTTTGCTCTAGTCACATATTCTGCTATTTTAAGAGTTCAAGTCAATGTTTCCTGATCTGAAACTTATTTGTTTCTTGATGGTATCTTAAGAAACAAAAATAAAGATACTTATTAGAATTCTATGTCTTATCTCTTGGCAGTATTATATTTTTATTCATACAACATTTTAAAGTCAGGTGTATGCAGGTTGATCAATTCTTACAGAAATTCCTGTCAGAATTAATGTTATTATGGGTGATTATCACTAAAAAGAAAATTAGTTGCATCTTATAGTAAGATAATTAGAACCAGAATTTTAAAACTATGAAGTTGAAAACACCCACAAAAAGCCTTATACAAGAATATTTATAGCAGCGATATTTGTAATAGCCAAGAAAAGCCAAAAACAAACAAATAAAAAAAGAAAGATAAAAGGAAAAGAATAAATATCCATTATTAGCTCACTAGATAAATAAAACTGTGATACACTGTGGTGAGTTGAATAGTGGCTTCCAGAAAGATATGTCCACGTGGAACCTGTGAATGTGATCTTATTTGGAAACAAAGGATCATTTCAGATACAATTACGTAAGATGGGATCATCCTCCATTAAGGTGGGTACTAAATCCAATGACACTCTCCATATAAGAGACATACAAGAACAAAGACACAGAGACACAGAGGAAAAGGCCATGTGAAGATAGAGCCAGAGATAAAGTGCAGCCTCAAGCCAAGGACCACTAGGAGCCACCAGAAGCTGGAAGAAGCCAGGAAGGAATATTCCCTAGAGTCTTCGGAGGGAGCATGATTCTACCAACAACTTGACTTCAGGCTTATGACCTCCAGAGCTGTGAAAGAATCAACTTTTGTGGTTCTAAACTATGAAGTTTGTTGTAATTTCTTAAGACAGTTCTAGGAAACAAATAGCAGGTATATTCATACAATGAGATACTGCTTAGCAATGAAGAATTAACTACTGAAACCCTCAACAACATGGATGAATGTCACAAAGTAGTTGGATGAAAGAAGCCATATAGTCAGACTTAAAGACACTGTATAATTTTATTTACATGAAGTTCAAGAACAGGTAAACTTAATCTATAGGAATAAAAATCAGAGGAATAGTTAACCTCTCGGGGTGGTGGTGGGGACTGACTGGAAAGAGGCACGAAGGCACTTTCTGGGGGAATGGAGATGTTCTACATCTTGACTGGGATGATGACTATATTGGTGAATACAACTGTCAAAAACTCATCAAAAAGTACACTTAAGAGCTGTTACATTTTATTCAATGTAAATTAGATCTCAATAAAAAAAAAACTGAGAAAAAAACAAAACAACAAATAGCAATGAGGACTGAAATTATACACCAAGTCAGGGGTTGGAAAACTACAGCCTATGGGCCAAATCTGATCTGCTACCAATAAAATTGTATTGGAGCAGAGCCAGGCCCAGTCATTTGCATATTGTGTAGGGCTGCTTTCATCCTACAAAGTCAGAGTTGAGTAGTGGTGACAGAGACAGTATGGCCCGCAAAGCTGAACATATTTACTGTCTAGCCCCTTACAACAAGTTTGCCAACCCCTACACTGAAATTATAGTCTGTAACTATGCCTCTAGCTATGGAGGCCCTTTCTTGTCTTACATCCTGTAATTCTCATTATACTCAATGGTATAAATTAACAGTGTTGGTTAAGTAAGATACTTGAAATGCCTTCACCCTAGGCAACTAGGTGAGCCTGTGAGTTAAATCTTGGGATTCTTAACATTAGTTCATTTTTCTTTTACTTGACATTTTTTTGGCACAATAGTTCAGTACTACATCCTGCAAAGTCATGGCATATTATCCATATGTGTGTGAACTTATATGGCCTCATCTGGAGGCATGCTAGGAACTGAAGGAGTTCAGAAATGTCACCCCAAAATATGCTACTCTGGCATATTGATATTTTTAATTAAAGGCACTTGAACAACAGCAAATATAAGAAAAACACTCTCACTTTCCCTCTTTTTCTTGAAAGCAGGAGATGAAATTCCTATATGAAAGATGACCTCCCTATACCACAAGGAACATAACACTATCATCAAGGACAGGAAGTTAAGACCAAGAGAATGCAATACAAACCTTGTGAAAATAATTCTTCTCTTCCTTTAGCCTCCCCATATAGTCATTTTTCCATAATTGCCTCTCTTTGTTCAACTTAATATAAAGGCAAGTAAGTCTGGCCACTCGTTTAGGTCTTCTTTCCTTATGAAGTTTCCCGTGTCATGCAAAACTTGTATTAAATAAATTGGTATGCTTTTCTCCTGCTGATCAGTCTTATGTCAATTTAATTCTCAGGCCCAATCAAAAAGAACCTTAAGAGGGTGAAGATAAAATTTGCTTCCCTTTCAGAGCTTTATGGTTGATTATAGAGAAACAGAAGACAAAAATGGCAATGGATGGGGCAAGGTTTGAGAGAACTTAGCCAGCGGGTGAAATGCTCCCAAGCAGCTATGACACAGCGCTTGAGAAAGGCCTAGCAAACTTGGTTGGATTCTCACAGACATAGTTATCAAAAGGGTCTAATGCGAAGGTCTAGGGACTCTAGGGTAAAAGACTCTGAGCTTAGAAAGTCAAAACTATCAGCCAGATAGGACTTTTCGTTGCACTTAGAATAAAACCCAAAATCCTTAAAATGGTCTCTAAGGCCTATGTAATATGTCACTGCCTACCTCTCAGCCTTTCTTCTTCCTTCCCTCCTTCTATAATTTCTTTTAACAGTGGGAACATGATCAATGTTGACTTTCAGAAGATTCCTTTGGCAGCAGTAGGGGAGAGTCTGAAAATGAAGAGAACAGTTAGAGACCACAGGGATGGCCTAAGCAATAAAGAATCATTTAATGAATGTTTGAATTAGGAGATTGACAGTGGGAATGAAGAAATGATGGATTCCAGCATAAATAAAATATTTTATTATTCACTCAATGAAACACTATCAATGAAAACAAACCTCCCACAAATTACTGAGTTCATTAAATGCATGGCAACTTCCTATGCCTTATTGATGGATACAAGTTCCTCAGCACCTTCCTAGGTTAGGTGGCTGGGGTTTCCAGCAGGTGGAAGCTATTAAACTTTCTGCTCTCCTGGCCCCATGGTTCTCAAACTTGAGTATGTATCATAATCTCCTGGAGGGCTTATTAAAACACATCTTCCTGGACCCTGCTCCCAGAGTTTCTGATGTATAGACCTCTAATGAGAATTTGCACTTCTAACAAGTTCTAACAAGTTCCCCTAGGTGATGCCATTGCTATGGGTCCGAGGAGTCCAAGGACAGCATTTTGAGAAACACTTTCTAGCCAGAAGCAGGCAAGCTGGCAAATTGGGACTCCATTAAAACAGGTAGGAGAGGACTTCTTTGACTCTGGCTCTCCAAGAATGGGGAGAGAAATACTCTTTTCTCAGACACTTAGAAGAAGAGTGACTACATCTACCCAGGCAGTCATCTTCCTCCTAAAGGGAGTTGGCTTTCCCAAGTTACAGACCTCATAGTATCTACCCTCTCTTAAAGGCAGCCCCCCAGAAACACAGATAATCAACAAGAGCCTCTGGTGGCTGCTTTTAATTACTGAGTTGCTCCAGTAAGGCATTAGGGGAAGAAAGGGGGAGGAAAGGTGGGGGCAGGAACATGTATTTGAGCCATTTTCTTTCCAAAAACTCCTATGAGAATCAAAAGATAAAAAGCATAGTGCTTGAGACATTAAGAGTACTCAATAAATGTTCACTGTTATAGTTAGGACTTCAACTTTTTGAGGTAGGCATTTGCAAAGATGGCTGCATTGTAACAGAGTATTTGGGAAAAGCAAGTTTATCAGGAAGGTTATTAACTTAGTTAAGAACATTTTAATATCTGCATTTTCAGGGGCACCTGGGTGGCTCAGTCGTTAAGCATCTGCCCTAGGTTCAGGTTATGATCCCAGGTCCAGGGATCGAGCCCTGCATCAGGCTCCCTGCTTGGTAGAAAGCCTGCTTCTCCCTCTCCCACTCCCTCTGCTTGTGTTCCCTCTCTTGCTGTCTTTCTCTCTGGCAAATAAATAAATAAATAAAATCTTTTAAAAAATCCTTTATATATATATACATATATATATCTGCATTTTCATATTTATAAATTTTAATGTCATGGCTCTAAGGTTAAAATTGCAGAATTTTATAGAACTGAGCTAACAAGTTATATGAGAAACAAAGAAGACCCCAGAAAGTTTCCAGAGCTTCCTTTGGGAAATGGAGATGTGACCCAGTTTGAGGCCTCACTAGCTAGAGGGTATCCCTAATGCTAGCTAGCAGCTGGCTGGCTCATGGAGACTAGTTTTTGAGAGCAGGCAGTAAACACATGTTAAGCTTGTGATGTGCTTTGGCAGAAAGTCTTGACAAACCTCTGTCATTCTTTAAACACATGGTTCCAAAGTTTCTAAACAAAGTGCAGTGTAAACTTTGACTTTGCCTCCCCTGGTGGGAGGGAGGGAGGGGCAGATTTTGCAATGCCTTATTAAATATGTCAGGGTTTTGCTCATTACAAAAAAACATGTATTCTCTCCAGGGAAGAATTTCTTTTTGGCACATTCCTATACTTTAATATTTGTATCTCGGCTATCCATTCCAATAGTATTTCTATGCTTTATATACTTTCAAATTACCCTGAGACATTTACATAAGTTCTATGAATTATACCTTACTCAAAGTACTTAAAGTAAAAAAAACAAACCAGAAAGCCTATATAAATTTAACTAAAATTTATTAAAAATTATAAGAATGTATTTATTTGTAAAACTTTAGCAACTATTCTGTGGTTTTTTAAGCATATTATGAACCTGTAACCTGAGAAAACCTACGTAGTTAATATTCTTTAAAGTGAAAGTGCAATTATTAGACTCAATCCATATTATTCAGTAAAATGCAATTCAACATTCATTTACTGTGTGACTGGTAGATTTAGGGCACACATAGGTGAATAAATGGTGAAGTCCTTGTCCTTAATGAGTTCATAGTCTTTTGACCATGTGTTTCTTTGTTTCTCTGTCACTCTCCCTCACTAGAGGAAGAAGTGACTGCCATGCAGTCTGAACATGTTGTCACTGAGGAAGAGAACTTTGGTTGGCTTTTGAAAGATACTAAGAATTGGGGTGGGGAGATGGGGAGAGAAGGGCAGGACATTCTGAACAGAAGTAACCAAACAAGTGAGAACACTGACATAAAAAGTAATTTGTTGAGACTGATAAGCAGTTCTACATGGCTGTAGCTCCTGTGTTCATATTAAGAGGAATGCAAATGAGGGTAAAAAAGTTAGATGGGGCCAGATGGTGAAAGGTTCTTTGTGTTCTAAGGGATTTCAAATGTTACCTGTAGGTGGCTGGAAGCCATGGAAGCTTTGTAAGCAGCAAAGGTACAAGATTTGATTTGTTTTTTTTTTTGGCAACAACTTTAGGGACAACAGTATAGAAACTGGACTATAGTGAAGTACCTCAACAAAAAGTCATGTTAGGATTTGGTCACAACAGCCCTCAGGAGGCAGAACTCTGTTTATTGTGTTTCCAAATGCTAGATTTGACAGTAGCCTTAAATTGTCTTTATTGCTATTATTTTTTAAAGATTTATTTATTTTGGGGGGTAGCCCATGATTTGGGGGTGGGGGCAGATGGAAAGCGAGAATCTTAAGCAGACTGCTCGCTGAGCTGGGAGCCAAATGCAGGGCTCAATCTCACCACTTTGAGTTCATGACCTGAGCCAAAATCAAAAGCTCAACTGACTGGGCTACCCAGGTACCTCAGCCTTAAATTGTTTTTAAAATTGTTGTATTATATAAAATGCAACAATTGCTGTAAATTAACTAAAACCAAGGCCCCATCCAAAGGCCAACAGTATGAGAAAAGAGTGCAAAATTGAAAATATGAGGATTTCAGGAAAAACCACACATATCCCCTCCCCGCAGACACACACACATATTAGGTAAGAAGTTAGGAGTAAAGATAAGTGTATTTCCTTGGTGGTCAGTAAAATCCTTTCCAACAGCTTAACTAATTAACATAAGATAAAAATCTAAGACGTTTTTGTGTAGGGGAAAAGGGAATATGATTCCTGGGATATACTGTGGAACAACTAAATAGTTTATTAAAGGAAGTAGAAAAGAAAGCTTGGATTTGAATCAATCAATTTGATATTTAAAAGGAAAACTATGGAGAATAATATTAATAGTTATATATAAAAGATGTCAACATAGTACACAAGAGTGGTTAGGATAATAATTTTAGACTATAAACAGTCATAAATAATGCTAACAAAGCACTGGGCTATATGCTACTTACATATTATTATGTAACACAAAGAACTTTGAGTTTGCAAAATCTTCATAATAAAATTCAGCTTCAGAAGTTTATTTTAAAACATAGAGTTTCAGTGTGCATACACTAAATTTGATTTCACATTACTACTGAAAACATAAAACAGATTCAAAAAATCAAATATTAATTTTTTTCTTTTTTCAAGTTTTTGTTTATATTCTAGTTAGTAGGGGCACCTGGGTGGCACAGTTGGTTAAATGTCTAACTGTTGGTTTTTTTTTTTTTTTAAAGATTTTTTTTATTTATTGATTTGAGAGAGAGACAGTGAGAGAGAGCATGAGCAAGGAGAAGGTCAGAGAGAGAAGCAGACTCCCTGCGGAGCCGGGAGCCCGATGCGGGACTCGATCTCGGGACTCCAGGATCATGACCTGAGCCGAAGGCAGTCGTCCAACCAACTGAGCCACCCAGGCGTCCCTAACTGTTGGTTTCAGTTCAGGTTATGCTCTAATATTTGTGAGATCCAGCTAACATCTGGCTCTATGTTCAGCATGGAGTCTGCTTTGGACTGTCTCTCCCTCTCCCTCTGCTCCTTGCCACCTCTGTGCTCTATCACACCCTCTTTCTCTCTTTCTAAATTAATAAACAAATCTTTAAATTCCAGTTAATATACAGTGTGATATAGTTTCAGGTGTAGAATTTAGTGATTCATCACTTACCTATAACACCCTGTTCATCACAACAAATGCCTCTTTAAATACTCAACACCCATTTAACCTGTCCACCTGCTCACCTCCCCTCCAGTAACCCTCCGTTTGTTCTTTATAGTTAAGAGTCTGTTTTCTGGTTTGCACCTCTTTTTTCCCCCGCTATGCTCATCTGTTTCATTTCTTAAATTCCACATGAGTGATATCAAACAGTATTTTCTTTCTCTGACTGACTTATTTCACTTAGCATAATGGTTTCTAGCTCCACATCATTGCAAATGGCATGATTTCATTCTTTTTTTATGGCTGAGTAATATGCTGCTCTGTGTGTGTGTGTGTGTGTGTGTGTGTGGTGTGTGTATGTGTATGTGTGTGTGTGGTGTGTGTGTGCATATTGTTGATAATGCTGCTATAAACATCAGGGTGCATGTATCCCTTTGAATCAGTATTTTTGTGTCCTTTAGGTAAATACCTAGAGTGTATTGCTGGGTGGTAGGTAGTTCTATTTTCAACATTTTCATGAATTTCCATACTGTTTTCCAAAGTGGTTGCACCAGTTTGCATTCCCAGGAACAGTGCAAGAGTGTTCCCCTTTCTCTGCATCCTCACCAACATCTATTATTTCCTATGTTGTTAATTTTAACCATTCTGACTGGTGCCAAGTGAAATCTCATTGTAGTTTTGATTTGTATTTCCCTGGTGGTGAGTGATGTTGACCATCTTTCCATGTGTGTGTTAACCATCTGTATGTCTTTTTTGGCAAAAATGTCCATTCATATCTTCTGTCCATTATTTAACTGGGTTATTTGCTTTTTTGGGTGTTGAGTTTTATATGTTCTTTATATATTTAGGATACTAATCCTTTATCAGATATGTCATTTGCAAATATCTTCTCCCATTCAAGGTTGCCTTTTAGTTTTGTTGATTATTTCCTTCACTGTGCAGAAGTTTTTATCTTGATAAATTCCCAGTAGTTTATTTTTGCTTTTGTTTCTTCTCACCTTGGCAAGAAGTTGCTCAGCTGATGTCACAGAGGTTACTGCCTGTATTCTCCTCTAGGATTTTGGTGGTTTCCTGTCTCACATTTAGGTCTATCATCCATTTTGAATGTGTAAGAAAGTAGTCCAGGGGCACCTGGTGGGTCAATTGGTTGGGCATCCAACTATTGATTTTGGCTCAGGTCACGATCTCAGCGTTGTGAGATCGAGCCCCACATCAGGTCTGTGCTCAGCAGGGAGTCATCTTGAGATTCTCTTCCTCCCTCTCTCACCTTTCCCCTCCCCAACACTTGCACTATCTGTATATATAATAATAAAGATAAATAAAACTTTAAAAAATTGTCCAATTTCATTCTTTTGCATGTTGTTGTCCAATTTTCCCCAGCACAATTTGTTGAGACAATCTTTTTTCCACTGGATATTCTTTCCTGCTTTAAGATTAGTTGACTATATAGTTGCAATATATGGGTTTCCTATTCTGTTCCACTAATCTATGAGTCTGTTTTTGTGTCAGTACCATACTATCTTGATCACTAGAGCTTTGTAATATAATTTAAACTCTGGAATTGTGATGTCTCCACCTTTGCTTTTCTTTTTCAAGATTGCTTTGGTTGTTTGGGATCTTTGTGGTCCCATACAAATTTTAGGATTGTTTGTTCTAACTCTGTGAAAAATGCTGTTGCTATTTTGATAGGGATTGCATTAAATGTGTAGACTGCTTTGGGTAGTATGGACATTATAACAATATTTGCTCTTCCAATCCATGAGCACAGAATGTTTTTCAATTTCTTTGTGCCATCTTTAATTTCTTTCATCAGTGTTTATAGTTTTCAGAGTACTAGTCTTTTACCTCTTTGGTTAGGTTTATTTCCAGGTACCTTATGGTTTTCCAATTGTACATGGAATCAATTCCTTGAAGAAATCAAATGTTCATTTAAATTAAGTCTTATTTCACACAGGTTCTCAAAATGAGTCATAGAGGAAATTATTCAATCAGATCTGCTTTTGTTATTATTAACTTACTTCATGGAATGTATAAAATAAAACAAAAAAAACCTACTAAATTTAATTGAATCTTTTTAAAGATAGCATAAAATATATTCATTAGAGGGATGCCTGGATGGCTCAGTTGGTTAAGCAGCTGCCTTCGGCTCAGGTCATGATCCCAGCATCCTGGGATCGAGTTCCACATCAGGGAGCCTGCTTCTCCTTCTGCCTCTTGCTCAGCAGGGAGCCTGCTTCTCCTTCTGCCTCTTCCTGCCACTCTGCCTGCCTGTGTGCTCGCTCTCTCTCTCTCTCTGACAAATAAATAAATTTTAAAAAAATATTCATTAGAAAATCTGATGTCAATATGTTTGTCTTAAACATGGAACCAAATTACAAAAAAACCTCACTTAAAAGGTATTGCTCTTTTTTCCCCTATTTTTTCTTTTCTTTTCTTCCGAGATAAAATTGGTATTTGTTTCAGGCATACAACATTATAATTTGATATTTGTATACATACAAAATGATCACCACCATAGTCCAGTTACCAGGCATCACCCTATGACAGAACTCCTTCACCCACTTTGTCTACCCCCTAAACCTCCTTCCCCTCTTATAATTACCCATCTGTATCTATGAATTTGGTTTTTTAAAGTAAACTCTATGCCTAAAGTGGAGTTTGAACTCATAACCTTGAGATTAAAGTCACATGCCCTACCAGCTGACCCAGCCAGGTATCTGTTTTGTTTTTTAGATGCTGTGTATAAATCAAATGATGTATATACCTTTCTCTGTCTGACTTATTTCATTTAGCATAATACCATCAAGGTCCATCCATTTGCTGCAAATGGCAAGCTTTCCTTTTTTTTTTAAATTTTTATTTTATTTTATTTTTTTATAAACATATATTTTTATCCCCAGGGGTACAGGTCTGTGAATCGCCAGGTTTACACACTTCACAGCACTTACCATAGCACATAACCTCCCCAATGTCCATAGTCCCACCCCCCCAACCCCCCTCTCCCCAGCAACCCTCAGTTTGTTTTGTGAGGTTAAGAGTCACTTATGGTTTGTCCAAGATTTCCTTTTTTATGGCTGTATTATGGCAGTAGTATTCTGTTGTGTGTGTATATGTGTGTACAATATATATACTACATGTCTATATCTCTATTTCTATCCATCTATATATATATGTATATTGCCATCTTCTTTATTCATTTATCTGTCAATGGATACTTGTTTCCATTATCTTGACTATTTTAATAATCCTGCAATGAACATGGGTTTCATGTAGCTTTTTGAATTAGTGTGTTTGTATTTCTTGGATAAATACCCAGAAGTGGAATAGCTGAACTGTATGTTAGTTCTATTTTTACTTTTTTGAGGAATCTCCATACTATTTTTCTGTAGTAGCTGCACTAATTTACAATCCTACCGACAGTGTACAAAAGCTCTCTTTTCTTCACATCCTCTCCAACACTTACTTCTTGTCTTTTTGATAATAGCCATTCTGACAGGCATGAAATTGATAACTCATTCTGGTTTTGATTTCCATTTCTCTGATGATTAGTAATGTTAAACATCTTTTCAAGTGCCTGTTGGCCATACATATGTTCTTTGGGAAAATGTCTATTCAGATCCTCTGCCCATTTTTTAGTCAGGTTGTTTTTGTTATTGTGTTAGGAGTTCTTTATATATTTTGGATATTAACCCCTTATTGGATACATGATTTGCAAATATTTTCTCCCATTCAGTAGCTTGCCTTTTTGTTTTGTTGTTGGTTTCCTTTGTTGTGCAGATACTTTTTAGTTTGACGTAGTCCTGTTGTTTATTTTTGTTTGTCTCCCTTGCCTTTGGAGTCAGACAGAAAGAAAGAAAGAAGGAAAACATTGTTAAGATCAATATCAAGGAGCTTACTGCCTATATTTTCTTCTAGGAATTATATTGATTCAGATTGTACTTTCAAGTCTTTATTTTGAGTTAATTTTTGTGGATGGTGTAAGATAGTGATCTAGTTTCAGCCTAGTGCATGTGGCTATCCATTTTTCCCAAAACCACATATTGAAGAAATTGTCTTTTCCTCATTGTATATTCTTGGCTTCAACTTCTCCCTTTAGGTCTATTAATATTTGCTAGTCTCTGTATATAATAGTCTATCTTAAGTCGTTAACATCTTAAGTTTGAGTACATTCTAAAAACTCTTCATTCTTACTCCCTCACCAATTGTGTTTGTTTTGTTTTTGATGTCATATTTTACATTTTTAAATTTTTTTGTATACCTTAACTAATTATTATAATTTTATTACTTTTGTCTCTTAACCTCCATATTTTCTTGCTACTTGGTAGTGCCTCCCCCCCCAATCTTAATCAATAACCTTTAGTATTTCCTGTAAGACCAGTTTAGTGGTGATGAACAACTGTTGTTTTTGTTGCTTGAAAAACTCTTTATCTATCTTTCAGTTCTGAATGATAACCTTGCCAGGAAAAGTATTCTTGGTTGGAAATTTTTTCCTTTCAACAATTTGAGTATATCAAGCTGCCCACTTCTGGCCTGCAAAGTTGCCACTGAAAAATCAGCTCATAGTCTTAGGGGTTTCCCTTATATGTTACAAGTTGTTTTTCTTTTGATACTTTTAATATTATAATTTTTGGAATTATAATTATAATGTGTCTTGGTGTAGATCAGTTTGTATTCATCTTATTTGGAAACTCTGTGTTTCCTGGAGCTGGATGTCTGTTTTCTTGCCCAGGTTAGGGAGGTTTTTAGCCATTATTTTTTCAAATAAGTTTTCTACTCCTTTCTCTTTCTCTCTCTTCTCTTGATTAACCCCTGTAATGCAAATGTTATTCTGCTTGATATTGTCCCACGAGTGCCTTAAGCTATCTTCACTTTAAAAAATTCTTTTCTCTTCTAGCTGTTCTGATTAGGAGATTTCCACTGCCCTGTCTTTCAGGTCGTTGATCTGTTTTTCTACTTTGTTTAGTCTGCTTTGAAAATTTCGTGTATTTTTTAGTTTAGTTATTGTATTCTGTAGCTCTGTGACCACTGTACTTTATTATGTTTTCTGTCTTTTTGGTGAAGTTCTCAATATGTTCATCCATTCTTCTCCCAAGATCAGTGAGAGTCTTTACTACCATTACTTTAAACTCTTTATCAGGTAGATTATTTATCTCCTTTCATTAAGGTCTTTTGTCATAGTCTCTTCTTTGGGACATATTCCACTGTCTTCTCATTTTGCTTGACTCTGTGTTTGTTTCTCTGTATTACATGAAACAGCTGCTGTGTTGAAGGAGTGGCCTTATGTAAGAGGTGAACTTTATCACTCAATCTTGCCCTAGCTTCTAATCTTCATAATGTCTAAATAGCCTTATTTGTTCTTGATAGGCTCCAGTTGCTAAGGGTGTGCCAAGGCCCATCAGTGTTCCAAAGGAAGAGGTCTTAGAAAGTACCTAATTTCAGGCTAACTGTAAGCCAGATCCTTGGGCAACAGATTTTAAGGTATGTAAATATGTATAGTCTTGTGGTTCCATAATTGTAAACTTTGCTGGCCTCCACACCAGATCTAAAGGAGTTCCCTGGTGACTGTTGCAAAAATATGGCTTTCAATATGTATATAAGATTCTTTATGGGAGGTATCAGCAAACTGTGGCAAAGCCAAAGGGTGGCAATAATATGGTGTCTCCTTGCCCATGTTCACAGGGTGAATCTCTGTAGCCTCTGGATGTGCGACAAACCTGAAGACTGCCCCTCAGACTGAAGCTCCTTGGAATGAAAAAAAAATATGCCTTTTCACATGAAGCCTGGAGGTGTATTTCAGTCTATTTGTGCTCTGCCCTGGGAACAGCTGTCTGCCAAGGACCATCTCTAATTTCTCATATCTGTGGAGCCAGAATTATGATTGCCTAGACACAGGGGCCAGGCACTCAAGGGGCATCCCTTGATGTGTCTTCCCACTATGGCAGGACAGGCCATGGCTATAGCACATGGGAGTGGGGTGCTGGAACCACCAGGCCAGGGTATGGCATAGTGGGCCATGGCTGTGGCTCTGGGGGCAGAAGCTTCCATCAGAGCTAGCAAGCTAGAAAGGAGGTGTGAAAATTGTGCAACACTAGCACCAACAAAATAGAAGAATGCAAAAATGGCACCCACCAAGACTTCAGTCTCTGGGGAAAGTCCCAACAGTTTCCTGCCTCTCTGGCAGATGCTTTAAGATTAACAAATGAGTCTCGTTTGCATATAGTCTATGCACCTTTCAAACTGTTACTTTTGTGGAGGGTCCCAGGGTGAGTGTGGATATGGACAAGCCCTTTAAGAGCAGATTTTCCATTTCCTAAGGCCCTATAGTTCTCCTGGAAGTAACCCTGTTGGTTTTCAAGGCCAGATGCTTTGGAAACCTTCTTTCTGGTGCAGCTCCTAAGGGTTAGGAATGTTGGACACAAATCCCTCACTCTGAAGAGACAAGCTCTGTATTAAGAGATCCTTCCCAACTACAGATCTCTGCCCTAGGGTGGAGTTTCTTACAAGACCACTTCTCTTCCTCTCCTACCTGCCTTAATATGGCCTTTTTGTTGTGGGGATGCTTTTCAGATAGCTTCCTAGTCCTTATCACAGGGAATTGTTCCACATGGAGCTGTAGATTTATTTATTGTCTTTATGGGAGGAGGTAAGTTCAGAATCTGTGAATGCTGCCATCTTGAATCTCCCTCTATTCCACAACCCTACACACACTTACTTTATAAAGTTTCAAATCTATTTTATTGTATATAAATTACACCTAATTTTTAAAATTTCATTAAAGTATAAAAAAGTTTTGCCTTAAAAAAATAACTTTTCAAACCTATATAAAAGTTAAGACTGGTATAATGAAACTAGATTCACTGGGTTAACATTTTGCTATATTTGCTTTCTCTCTCTTTCCAGAACTAATTAAAAGTAAGTTGTAGATTCCACAGATATCAAGACACTTTTCCTTCTAAACACATCAGCAAAACTTAAGAGGTATTTTGATAACCAAATTTTGATACACTCAATTGACTCTATCAAAAACCACCTTGGAACAAAGAGACAGATAAATGTGCAATGTAGAATAGATAAGTTGAAATTAAAACTTCATTATATTTGATGAAAAATGAAGACAAAGGAGCATGGCAAATTAGTGGGGGAGAAAAAAAGAATCATTCAATAAAAATGCCAGGATAATTGGCTAGCCATTTTGGAAAATAAATCAATTAATCTTAATTTTATGCAATACACCAAAATAAAGTATAAATATATGGGAATTATAGGTTAAAAAATCTTATTATTACAAGAGAAAATAGGGGCTCAGTCAGTTTAAGTGTCCAACTCTTGATTTCAGCTCAGGTCATGAACTCAGGATCATGAGATTGAGCCCCACATCAGACTTTGTGGTCAGCAGAGAGTCTGCTTGAGATGCTCTCCCACTCTGTCTCCCTTTGCCCCTCCTCTGCTCTCTCTAAAATAAATAAATAAATCTAAAAAAAAAGGAAAGAAAGGGAAAATAATCATTTGTTTATGTTAATTATTTGCCTTAGCATTTACAGTTTGCTTCAAATGACAAATTTTAAAGATTTTATTTGAGAGAGAGTGAGAGTAAGAGTGAGAGAGCTCAAGCAGAGGAAGCAGCAGAGGCAGAGGGAGAAGCAGATCCCATACTGAGCAGGGAGCCCTATGCAGGACTTGATCTCAGGACTCTGGGATCATGACCTGAGATGAAGACAGATGCTTAACTGACTGAGCCACCCAGGTGTCCCTCAAATGATAAATTTTGTACAATATGAATGAGAATCATATAGGTGAGAAAAGGAGAGTAAGGGAAAAATAAAGCATGAATATTTAACAATTTCTGGCTGGGTAAAAACTTTTCATCTTAGATACAATGATGGACTTCGTAAAGAAAAATATGTGTTACTACATAACAGTTAAAAGTTGACATAAACCACCAACATAATAAAAATCTGAAAACAGAAACCAAATTGGACAAATACTTGTGATAAGTTTTACAACACAAAAAATTCATACACACCCACAAAAAACCTTTAAGGTCCAATACATGAATTGGCAAAACAAATACATTTTTTTTAATTACTAAAGAAGGAGTAAATGATTTTGAAAAATCTGTTAAAAAGTCAGCCTTACTAATAAGTCCTGATTAATACATTTAACTTTTTTTCCCATTAGCAAAGTTTTTATCCCTACTTTGTTTTGTTTTTTTAATGTGCATAACCAGTTTTGCCAACAGCACTGAAAAGAACACTCTCTACCTTGCTAGTGGGTGACAATTGGCAATTTATATTAAAATGCACGTAACTTTTGTTTCAGCATATGCATTTGGGGAACACCTTTCTAAGTCGAAATACACTTTTTATTTAGGCTTTTTGTTTTTCAAGTATCAGGAGTCCTATCAAGCTGCAGAGGATAATGTAGAGTTTAGTATTAGAATCCACAGGACCTGGAACCAAAGAAATTCTAGGGATCAGCTGCTCCCTCTTATTTTTCTCCCATGCACCTTACATTCTCTCTGCAGCTCTGTCCTACTCTCCTCATTCTGCTAACTGGCTTCTTTGGCTTATCCATAGTGTCTGATTATACACATGTCTACTGCAGTTTAGCAAGGGATTCTGTTCCTCATTGCTCAGGAATCCAGGTTGATGGAGACTCCCTCTCAGTAGTGTGCTTCTTTGATCATGGCGGCAGGGGAAGAAATATGAAGAATTGTGCAATGGCACTTGCTCTTACTACATCTGCCCAGAAATGATACATGCTAAGTCTGCTCACATTTCACTGGCAAAAGCAAGGCACCAGGCCACAGCTAACTCCAAGGTCATGAGGGAAGAGCAATTCTATCATCACCCAGGAATAAAACTGTAATTTTTGTGAACAGTCCTTGTGATTTCCTTACCAATATGTTTGTGGGCTCACTTAAGCGTCTTATAAATGTGGATTAAATTTTTAAAAATGTGAATTAAATTTAAAGTTATGGTCCTTCATTATTCCTTCTTTTTAAAAATGTATTTTTATATTTTATGTCACATTTACTGATATAAAATTATATAAATGAACAGAAATCCACAACACACAAGCATCATGCTCAACTAAAAACCAGTTAAAAGTTCAAATGCATGAGTTTGGCAAATTCTCTGTTGAGGCAAAATAGCCACTTATGCAACAAAACAACACACTAATAAGTAAACATGGTGTCATAATACTGTATCCTATTATAAGTATTTTAAGCAATACTTGTAACTTTTAGTTCCTTCTCTAAATGTTCATATTTATGATAAATAATTCTACTAATAGGCTTAGTGGCTTAATCTTGAAGTAAAAAAAATGTTTAAATCTATCTTTTCTTTCTCAGAGTTCTGAATTTAATTGAAAAGTACCCTAAAATTACCATTTGGAAATATTTGATCTTACTCCGGCTTAACTAAAACTAATAGAGAGATAAATCAAATGCTAATGATGATAAGAATGGAACTGTTATGTATCACTCTTGATTTTAAAATTTTAGAGTATTCTTCCAAGATTAGCGTCCTTCCTCTCCTCTTTAATAAGTAAATCTTATACAGTTCAACTTAAAAAAATCTATACTAACAAATATATTTGTCTAACTTACATATTGAAATTCTCTGTAAGATTTCATGTAAAAAAAGTTCCCAATGCTAAAATTAATTTTGATAACTACTTCTGTAGATCATTTTCTTTGTCACAAATCCACAAATCTGGTATTTATTTGAGTTTTAGATTTCTCATTTTGAAAGATCTTCTAAAACACAAATTTAATCTCATAATTTTTCAGACTTCTCTTAATTCTCTTTTCTTTGCCATCCTAGCAAAACTCCCTAGTGAGCAAAATACCAGAATTTTAAAATCAGCTTATATAGCATATTTGTAAAATTGCTTCTCTAAACCTAGAGGATGAGGCAAGAGTTTATTTTCTATAATTTCTTGCATCTTTATTACTTGGCTAACAAAGTAAGCCCTCCTTCTGACTTTATATCATGGTCTCCTTCTCAATCACTCAGCTTTGGTTTTATTGAACAAAACATGGTGACTCTTTGTTTTTCATAGAATTTTCAAAAGATCTAATTACTATGATCCAAATGTTTCAATCAAACCAGTGTATGGCTTTTGTTTTCTTATCTATATGCTGGGTACACATTGGCTTTATGAGTTATATTCATCTTTATAGCCAACAACATTTAAAAAATTCCATGTCTGATCATGGTTTCTATCATAAACTCTTAGAGAAAGTGAGTTGAGTTTACCATTTTTAGTGAGATCATTTTGGCTCCCTAAGACAGAAAATTCTACTTTAAATAGCTAAAGCAAATAAAAAAAGGATTTATTGGTTTCTATAATTGAAAAGTCCATCAGTAGATAGCAGAAGGTGGATCTCAGTTAAAGGATTCAAACTATCATTCAGATTCAGTTTCTCTTCATCCTCTACTCTGCCTTCCACTGTGTTGGCTTCACTCTTAGGAGCTATGTGGTACTCCCCAGACACCCCAGGCACACATTCATTCAGATTCAAGTTTAGTAGAAGAGTCATAGTTTCTTCCCTGTTGTTCCTCCGCAAGTCACAGGATCCACTCTGATTGGGCTATTTTAATCACATGTCTTTGGCCAGGAGATCCTAGGACCTATATCAGTTATGAAATCTTTGAGTTGCAACTAACAGAAAAATCTAACTAATAGTAAACAATGCAGACATTAATATCTAATTAACAAGAAAATTGAAGATAAGCAGTTCAAAGGCTTGTAATATTTATTGATGTTCATCCTTTTCCAGTAATCTATAATACTCATCTGGCATAAATCAAGTTAATATATATATATATATATATTTCTTAACTCTAGTTCCACTAGTCAAGTTGTTGTTGCTAGGCCACTGTCAATAGGCTTTACTTAATATATATTTATAAGAAGACTTTTATGTAATAGAGCAAATCTTCCCCCCTTCTTTTTGCATCTCATCTATTCTTGAGCCTTTGATTTCTATATAAAATTCTATCGAACTTGTCAAGTTAAAAAAATCCACCTAAGGGGCATCTGGGTGGCTCAGTTAGTTAAGTGTCCAACTCTTGGTTTTGGCTCAGGTCATGATCTAAGGGTCCTGGGATCGAGCCCTGCATGGGGCTCCCCAATCAGCAGGCAGTCTGCTTGAGATTCTCTCCCTTCTCCTCCCCTGGCTCATGCTCTTTGTCTGTTGCTAAAATTTTAAAAAATGAAAAAAATTCACCTAAAATTTCAATTGAAATTAATGTGAATGGATAGATTAATTTTAGGAGACTTGTCCTCTTCATAATATTGAGTTTTTCTATCCAACAATATGATTATGTTTCTCAACGTATTTTTCATTAAAGTTTTACAATATTCTCTATAAGATCTTGCCTAATATTCAAAGGATGTTCTAAATTTTTTTCTTGCTATCACAAAAAATATCTCTTAAAGTGTTATTTTCCTAGTTGCATATAAAATGCATTTAAATTTTGTGTATTAATTTTATATCAGACACTTTGGCTAATTATCTGATTAAGTCTGATGATTTGTTGGTGGAATCTTTTGGATTTTCCTATGTAGACAAATCACCTGCAAATAATGACAGTTTTATTTATGCCCTTCCAATCTTTTAACTTTTTTTCTGTTCACTTACTGTAGAAGTTCTTCCTTTACCTACCTAAATATTTCTGTGTCCTCGCATTAGATGTGTTCCCTGTAAATTCCATTCAGGTACATTTTATTTGTTTTTCTTAATCTAATAATCTAAACTTAATCTAATAATCTATATTTTTTAATTTGTGAGTTAGTCCAAGTGATATTTATTAAATATTCACTAATACAAATATTTGGATTTATTTCTACCATCTTTTTCATGCTTATTTTCTCTTTTAAATTAAAAAATTGTCTTTAGGTTTTACTTTTTAAAATCATTTTTTTTTTTGCTCATGTCTATTGTATTAAATAAATTTTCTTTATCTTTCCCTCTGTCTACTGCATTTTGGAGTAATACATCCTACATGTATTATTTTTTTCTTAAGATTTTTCTCTTAAGTAATCTCTATACCCAATGTGGGGTTCAAACTCACAACCTCAAGATCAGGAGTTGCGTGCTCTACAAACTGAGCCAGCCAGGTGCCCTAATTCTATATATATTATTAGTGATATCTCTAATATGAGTACTTAAAGTCTAAAATTGATAAATATACCTTCCTTGATCTTGAATAAAACAAAAGACCTAACATAGTTTTTCTATGATTACCTTACTCCATTGTACATGTTATTATCATTAGCATTTTAGCTGCATCTTGTTTTTGTATTCCCTCATGAGTTGTTACTATTATCATTGTTTTATACAATTAAAAATTGTTCAGATTTTCCCATGTATTTGCCTGCCCCCATTGCTATTCTTCTCTTTTCTTTCCCCCTTTTTTTTTTGTATCTCATTTCTTCCTTGTGGCATAATTTATTTAATTATGAATTATATCCTTTAGTAGGGATTCTCAACTTTTGTCTCTCAAGTTATAGTATAGATAGGTATAAAACTATAGGCTGCCAATTATTTGTTTTTACTATTTGGAATATATTATTCCATTGCCTTTTGATTGTTGCAATTGAGAAGTCAGTTTCAATCTAATTTTGTTCTATTGGTGTGGTAAGTTCAAGAATTTCAGGACAGATCAAGGAATGACAATATTGCAAATAAGGTTTACTAGGTGGCAGTTGGATAGGACCACAGGAAAGGGAAATCCAATCATAGCAAGAGACTATGCAGAGATAGCTGCCTGGGGCTAACACTCAGAAGGGCAAAAGGACAATGGAACTTCCAAGGAGAGGGGAACTGGAGAGGGGCTCATGTGTCTAGGATATGTCACTCAGTAGCATGGAGGGAATCCCTGGGTCAGAGAGCTCTGAAGGGCAATAGCAGTTTGGATTCTCTTATAGCTACAGAGTTTGTCTTATCTATGGCTAGAAGATCTTGGGTGCAGTTCATGGGGTACAACTAGCAGGCAGGAACTAAATATTAGAAATCTTTTTGTTGAGGATGCACTTAAAGTAACTGGATTGTAAGAATTTGCATTGGCACTAGCAGGCTTTGATTGAAAGGTCCTAGCCTGCTGGGAATAAGTAAAAAATATATAGGGACCAATACGGAGATGCCATCTTGACCCCGTTTATATAAGAATTGGGTAATCAATCTTTTCTCTTTGGATGTTTTTAAGATCTCCTCTTTATCAAGATGTAGATCTATCTTCTTTTCTTCTTGCCACTGTGTCTCCTGAACTTCCCAAGGATGTTCCCAAATTAAAGTTTTTGCATGTCCTAGAACTTCAACTTGGAAAGAAATTCCTTCAGATATATTTTTGGCTACCTTCCCCAACTGGTCCAAGTCTCTGCTCAAATTATTTCCTGATCCCAGCTTCAAACTTTCTATCTCCTACCCTCCTTTATTTTTCTTTATAGAATTTATTATTACTTCACATTTTATTAAATATGTATTTGTTCATCATCTGCCTCTTTTCCCCAAGAATATATACTAGCAAGGGCAGAGATTCAGTTTTATTCACTGCTGTGTCCCTCATATCTAGAACAGTACCTGGAACAGTAGGTACCTAAATATTTGTTGATTTGATGAACTAGTGGCCTCTCCTCCATGCTTTATTCTTTACTTTTTAGGCAGATGAGTTCTTTTCTGTGTATCTATGCAGATGGGCCAAATATTGCTGCCCCAGACTGATATTCTTATCAGTGACCAACACAAAATGATCAGTATTTCTGAATTACAACTCCAAATTCCTAGGAGAGAAAATCTCACTGGTACAGGCTGGGTCAGTAGTCTTTCTTTGATCCAATTAGGTATATGCAGCAGGTGGCAGGTCACAAGGTACATAAGACCACAGAGGTCTTACCCCAGTGGAATAGAAGCTTTTAGAAAAGGGAGGGTCTGAGTAAGCAGGTACTCAAAAATGGTCTCAAATTTCTTAAAGGGCAAACTGAGGAAAATTGAAAGCCACCATAGAAATTGTAAGCAATTATATTGTTCACTGTTAAATAAAACACTATTATATAGAATCAATAAAATAATTTGCTCATTTAAAATCATCTTTAGCATTGGCTTATAGTGTGACAATATTTTAATATTTTGATTTCTCTTCCTTTACCTTCTTCTTACTTAATTCACTGTCTAGACTTCTAACACTTTAAACTCTTGCCTCTGCCCCAGGCTTCCCTCCCTTGAGCCTTAAGTAATCCTCAAAACTTATTGTTAACTCTTCCTTTCTTAAGTAATGGAAGATTGCCTATCATTTTGTTTCTCAAAAAAATTGCCTAATACTTGCTTTTGTTAGGAAATAAACCACTTTATGTTACAGAAGCTTATGGGTTTGTATTTTTTATGTATTAAAAACAAAGAAACCCCAAAACTAAAGATATATATTTTAAATTAGTACATGAATGAATCAAAAAAATTCAGATGAGTAGAAAAATGAAAGATAAAAATGTACTTCCTAGAGCACTTTGTTGACCAGGACCCAACTGGCAACTACATTTTACACACAGATACACATACACACAAAGTTAAGAAAAGTTTCATCAATTTTACTTACCCTTACTAGTGCAATGCAATTTAATATTTCCTTTTTCCCTCTTTTTCTAATGTAGGTTGTAACACACTAAATTGATTTCATGCCCATAATTTGAAAAAAAAAATGCCCCAAATGTAGCTATGTCACACTGTTTTTGGTATTTCTGATAGTTATCTTCATAATTGAAAACAATACATACATACTGCCACTTTTTGGTTTAACTCCTGACATTTTTTTATTGACTCCACACTGAAAATGAACATTAAGAATTTAGCTCAATTATATGACTCTTCGTTTTTCTTCCTTTGGTCTCCTCTTTGAAATTTTTATTATATTATATTAAGTTCTATTTATTACTTTATTGCTTTAAAGAATATACTCACACCTCTAATTCTTGATCTACCCACTTCAGAAGGTGTCTCTTGACTCCTCTATGATGTAAGATTAATATATTTGACATCCTTTCACTTTCCTCCACTTACCAACTTCCGTTAGCTCTATCACTACTGTAACATTGTCAATATTTATATTTACTGTTAGAATAATCAAGTCTTCCACATTTTATCATTAATTTTAATCTGAAAAGTGAGGGGTTTCTTTTTCAGCATTACCATTTTTTAAATCTTATTCATTGCTGAAATAAGTAGTATGAATAAACTCATGAAAAGAGAGTCATAAACCATGTTACTAGATCCACACTTATTGAAGGATAATGTTCTAGGTATAATGTCAAAGGGACTCTCCTTTTATGTGTCTACTGATTACTCATAATAATGTCACATTTTAGTTTGTTTCATCTTTGGACCATGGCTTACACAATTTTTTGCCTTTCCTAAAGATTCCAGTTGTCTGGAAGAAGACAGGAGAAGCATATGTCACCCTATCATTGAGATTATTAATGTTTTTAATCATACTATTTCATAAAATGGACATACTTTTTTCTTAAAGACATCCTTCTAGATCCTTCTTTCTGTTCTACTATTATTGATTACCATGAGAGCCTAAATACTTGTGTTCCTGAAGTAACCTATCATTAAATTCCCACATTTCTGTCTTGAGTTCTCTTGAGTTCATTTTGCTGGAACATTTCCTTAGGCATTTTCCCCCCTGAAAAAGCATAGAATCACCCCCCAAAGGTGAAAAGTTCCCTAATTTGTCCTCATTCTTGAATGTTTTGCTCATAGAATTATAGGTTCAGAGTCATTTTCTCTCAGAACTTTGAAAGTATTGCTTCATTGTCTTCTAAAAATCAATGTTGTTGAGAAGATAAATGGCAAACTTCGACCTACTTCAATCTTCCCATCACTCTACTGCTCTTGTAAAGTTAACGGACAATCTCTACTCAGCGGAGTCTCTTTTCTGTCCTCAGTTTAACTGAGCTTTCATTATTGACCTTTCCTGATACTCTTCTCTCTGGGCTCTATACCACACAATTATCCTGGTTTTCTTGAATAATTGGCTCCTCTTGCTCATTCTCCTTCACATGTTTTCCTTTCTTTATACAACATCTAAATGCCAGAGTTTCTGTAACCTCTGTTCTATTCTCTATGTCTTCTCCCTACATGATCTTATCCATTCTCATGGCTTTAAAAACTATCTGCTGACAATTCCTAAATTTATATCAGTAGGCTAGACTTCCTTTCTGAGCTCCAGATTCACATCTTTAAATATCTACTTAACATCTCTCTTGTATGTCTCCCAGGCATTTCAAACTTAACATGACCAAAATGGTTCTCTAAATCTGGATCTCCCTCAGCCTTTATCACCTCAATAAATAGCCCTGTGATAAATTGTCCTCCTTGACTCTTTCCTTTTGTTCACTCCTCATGACTCCTCCCTCCTCTATGAATCCATCACCAATTTGTTATTTCCACCTTCAAAATATATTCTATACTCTTTAAAAATGTTAATTAGATCATGTCAATTCCCTGTTTTAAATTACTAGATTGCTTTTTATTGCATTTAGGATAAATCCAAAACCTGTACAGCCAGCTCTAAGTGTCTGATTCCTTCCTGTTTCTCCAAAATTATTTCTTGTCTCTATTTTTCACTCACTTATTTCCTCACTCCATCCTCCTATTGTCTCCTAGAATACACAATGTTCCTTCTATCTCAGAGCCTCTGTACTTGCTATGCTATCTAGCATACATTCTCCATCGTCTTTATATAGTTGCTTTTTTTCTTTTTAAATCCTTCAGATTTTAGCTTAAATGTTCAGGGCTTCCAGGTTAACCCACACATAAGGTAACCTTCTGGAGTCCACAGTGTCAGTTGGATTTTAGCCTCCATGGGCAGAAGTCTAAATGCTACCTCTCAGAAAGGCTTTCCTTGACCATGATACCATATTAATGTTCCTTGTTATTCTGGATCACAGCACTCTACTTCACTCATAGTTTTTTGTTTAATCTGTAATTATTTAATTATTGTTTTATTTATTGGTATGTAGCTTGTCAGCCCTACTTAGTATACTTCTCTGTTAGGTTCACTATTATAAACCTGCAGCTTACCAGTGCCCAGTTCATGGTAGTGTTTAATGAATATTTTTTGAACAAATGAATCCATGCTCTGAAACTTCATAAGAATGTGAAAAAGAAAATGGCTTGAGTCATCCAGTTTGGTTTTTCCTAGACATATTTCATCTGAAAACTTGTTTCTCTTCACATTTTCTTTTACCATTTATTTAATTATTTCTAGCCCTTGAATTTTTCTGTTGTTTCCCTGGAACCTTTTGACACATCATAGGATTTAATTAGGACTTATCCCATTGCCCTAGAGTTGGTAATATCTCAAGCTGAGTGCCAAGAGGTGTTAAGTATCTCTCATTTTAAAGAAAAGTCCAATAATTAGAGCTTTGCTACTCTCAACCAGTACCCCAATCACCCATCCCAATCTATCCCAGGTATATGATGATTGAGGAAGGAGAGTGACAAAAGAAATTGTCAGCATTGTAAACAAGAGTGCAGCAACTTTTCCAAACGGAGCAGGGGAGTGTGTTTCCTACTTCCTAAACTAAGTGAGGTATGATGACTGAAAATCACTTCTCACAAGAAGGGGAGACCAACAACAACCTCAACTGTTGAGTATTTTTGAAGGAGAGGGAAGAGTGAAAATACAGACATACTTTCCTTTCCAGGTTGCTGGAGTCACAGGTAAAGCCTGAACCAAAATGACTGGAGAATGAGGAGATGAGATTTAAATGGAACATGAAATTGGAATTTCAAATTGAACTACTAGAGTCTTGAAAGCCGAAAGTGACCAGTGTTGTCAAGAGGCAGGAAAGGGCAATTTGACAGTCATGACTGAAGATAGCATTTAGAAAAAAGAATAGTTTTATGTTTGTGACACTTCCAACAGTTAAATCAAATGGACATTGGTGGATGCTGAAATGTCTAGATTGATATACCATGTCATAATTTTTCTTTCATATTTTCTATTTTTTTGTTCTTTGCTGTATGTTCCAGGAATCCTTGAAATTTACCTTTCATCCCTTCTATCAAATGGTTTGATTTTAATGATTACATTTTTTAAAAGATTTTATTTATTTATTTGACAGAGATCACAAGTAGGCAGAGAAGCAGGCAGAGAGAGGAGGAAGCAGGCTCTCTGCTGAGCAGAGAGCCCAATGTAGGGTTCAATCCCAGGACCCCAGGATCATGACCCGAGCCAAAGGCAGAGGCTTTAACCCACTGAGCCACCCAGGTGCCCCTAATGATTACATTTTTAACTCCAAAGCATTATCTCTTGTACTCTGATTGTCACTTTTCTATAGCTTGTTCTTATTTTATATTTATAGTACCTTTAATTCTCTGACTCAGTCTTCATGTCCTTCATACTTAGGCTTTCTGTTTTATCATTGGCCTTCTCTTTGGTGCAATTGATTTTCCTCAATTATCCGGTAATTCTTATTTTCCATATTCATAAACAAGGGACTAGGTTGATGAATACTGGTGTTGGAATATGGGTTTTCTTTCTTGTTAGGTAAATATATACTTTAAACTTGACTTATTTTTCATTACACAAATATCTCTTCATAGTATAAGTAATAGTACATAAAAATAATTTTAAAAAGAAAGAAAAGAGTCACCCATGATCTTACCACCCAGAGGTAACCATTAACATTTTGGTGTATTTTTATCCAGTCTTAGATAACAAATAAGTAAGCAAACTTTTTTTTTTTAATGGAACTTTGTAAAAACTGGTCTTACTACATATATTTTTCAGCTTGATTATTTTTCCCCACTTAGGATACAAGGAATATCTTTCCATGTCGATATATATATATCGACATGGAAAGATATATATATATATAACCAAATATATTTAACATAATTTATTCCCCTGTTAGTGACATTTGAGTTATATCTTCATTTTTACTATAAAACAATGTAAGAAATATCCTTGGAACCTTGGAAGTATCCAATGTATCTTTAAAACAATATATTTTAAATTATATTAAAAATATGTTTAAGAATCAAAACCTATATTTTTCCACTTGAAGAATTTCAAATACTCTGAAAGACAGATCTCTAAGTTTAAGGCTATCTTTCTTTCTTCCTTCCTTCTTTCCTTCCTTCCTTCCTTCCTTCTTTTTATTTTCCTTTCTTCCCTCCTTCCTCTCTTTCTTCTTTCTTTCTTTCTTTCTTTCCTTCTTTCTTTCTTCTTTTTCATTCTTTCTTAGATAAAGATGGGGGAAGAGGGAGAGAGAATCTCTCCCAGTGTGGAGCCTGAGGTGGTGCTTAATCTCACAAACCTGAGATCATGACCTGAGCCAAAATCAAAAGTTAGACACTTAATGAACTGAGCCACACAGATGCCTCTTAGAGATACTGATTTAACCAGGAAAGTGATCAGAAGAAATCTCTTCCTCAGAAGGGTTTGGAGAATAGAGTTTAGAGGTGAGAAATGAGAGGGCTGAAAAATACAGTCCAGTGTGGAAAGATTAAGGGCAGTTCTGGGGTAAACAAAAAGTAAATGAGTGTGATTTTATTTTTCTTTGACACTATATTAATGAATCTATCAGTCATCTGTGCTGTGAAATAATACACAGTATTGGATTTCACTCAGCTGGGTGACTGATTATTTTATGGTCTTATCTGAGTCATTTATGTGGCGAGTTTGACACATTAGGTGGTCTGACTAGAGCTGGAAGGCCTAAGGTGGGCTCTAACACATGACTGACAGTTAGTCCTGGTTGGTTTAGGGGCCCTCAACTGGAAAAGCTCTACTTCATATAGGCTGCCATTTTTCAATAGATTACAAATGGCTTCTTCATACATTGATCTCAGGGTAGCATTCCAATGGGGAGACTAAAAGCTGAAAAGCTTCTTGGGACTAGGGTTAGATGTCACATAATATCACTTCTGCTTCATTCTATTGGTCAAAACAAGTCACTAGGCCAACTGAGACTCAAGGTGTGTTGGGAGGAAAAGACTCCACCTCTTAATGGGAGGAGTGACAAAAGTCACATCGCAAAGGAGTGGTGCACAGGGATGGAAGGAACTGTGGCCATCTATGCAAACACTCTCTCACAATAGAATTTGTTTTGAAATACCTCCTTTAGTGTTCTAAAAGTAAATTTATTTTTGACCATTTGCCATCCAAAACATGATTCCTAAAGAAATAATGAGGAACATCCAATATACACCTATATAGCACTCTATAGCTTTTAAATTCATTCATGAAGATCTTATTTAATAATTCATTCAACAAATTCTTCTGAGTGCCAAACACTGTGATATATATACTCTGGGGATATAAGATAGATAAAAGCTCAAAAAGCTTACCATCTATGTAGGGAAAATAGATATTTAATATGTAATAACAAGGAATAATAACTTGAGACTAATGTCATATCAAGGTAATACAGGATATCATTGACTAAAATCATCATTATCACTCTACTCTGTGACAACAGTTTGTAAGACGATCTTTATGATAACTCCAGACAGGTTATCAGTTGTTACTTTCATTTTTAGGTGAGGAAACTGTCTCATAGAGCTAACCAAATAATTTATCCAAGCTTTTCAGGCTCTAAGTGGCGGAACTCAAAAGAAAAACTCAAAAGAAACAAAGTCTGTTTTTTCCCCAGTATACTCTTCTGCCTCTTTAGAAACCAATATGAGTACCTGAAATGGAAAAAATACCAATAAATTAAACAAAAACCTTAGATGATGGTACATATTTTGTATGGATTCTTCTCAAAGGACTTCAGCATTTACAGCTTTAGGGATTGATCATGTAATGTATAAGACACCTAATCTAGCACACCTACCTACACAACAAGCAAATCTCTTTGGATCCTAGACTCTTATCATTTGGGCACACTAGGTTGAGAAAAAGACATTTAAAAAATAATACCTGTAGGGGTTCTTTCATATGACTATCTAAAGACAACAAAAGGGATTAGATGAGAATGACTAAACTACAGAATTACCACTATAGAGTGAACTATATTATATCCAGTTTACTAAGCAATGAACTTAATCAGGAATATATACATCTTGGCCCCAAATTCTTTATAGAATAAGAAAGGATGTGATTAATAAATATGTGAATATATGCAATATATACCAAAATACATACATACATATATATATATATGTGCATACAAAAATTTCAAATAATTACCCATGTGACTTTTGCATTGTTTTATTCCTTCTCACTAGGAAATTGGTAAAACCCTCAAGCTAACGTGGCTTAAAGAAAGTTTTGGTCTATCTGGATCCTTATTTTTCTTTCATTATCCTGGTACTCCATTTGTGGCTTTATCTGGTCTCCATCCCATGCTGGCCTGTATTAAAAATATACCAAACAGTTTAATGTCTCTGAATCTATCTGTGATGCTCCAAATCCAGACAGTAGTCTTCAATAAGTTTACTTCTATTATTTCAATAATCTCAGTTTTTGTTATCATATAGATCCATGCAAAGCCAGGACTTCAGTAGGTTTGCAAACATCTAATGTTTCCTTTGTTAAACTCTGGTTGAAAGTCAATAATTGAGAATGGCCTGTCTCTCTCAGCACTGTTCTGTGCTCCAAATTCTCATTTTCTTGGTGTCATGCCCAGCAGTGGTGGGAGTGGTAATATAGACCAGAATTTTCTAATTCAATGCTTTGAATGGCTTACAGCTGTGAAGTATGACATCAAGTCTTTAAGGCCTGGGGCAGGTAGTTGGGACCCCCAGGGTTGGTTGCCTCCAGCTGCTAGCAGCCTTTATCAGAGGGTGGCCCAAGAGGAACAGAGTCTCTACAGGTGAATTGGATGATGAAAAACATCCAGTAGTTCCACAGGCCACTTATCCAAGGTGAATAGCAGTATGCTCAGCAGCTGGCTGCTGAAGTAGATGTCCAGATGGCAGAATACCTCCTTGGCTGTGTTTAGCACATCACAGCCAGCATGGAGCTCCTGGATGGTGCAACTTTGGTGGCTCTGAAACTCTGACTTTATAGACATCAGATACTTCTGATTGTTTGCAGCTGATATGCTCTTTTAATGACATCCAAACTAGTTTTCATCTTACTGATCGAAAAATGTGTGTATTTTACAAATTAAAGCTTCATCATTAGTTAAAAATATTTGCTAGATAAAAATTCAGCTGAATTAAAAATCCTCTTGTCTTATCATCAAATTTCATCATTGTGTTTATCAGTAAAAAGAGCTGTCAGATTCCATGAATAGAATTTCAACCATTATACTTTTTTTTTTTTAAGATTTTATTTATTTATTTGACAGACAGAGATCACAAGTAGGCAGAGAGGCAGACAGAGAGAGAGGTGGAAGCAGGCTCCCTGCAGAGTAGAGAGCCCGATGTGGGGCTTGATCCCAGGACACTGGGACAATGACCTGAGCCGAAGGCAGAGGCTTTAACCCACTGAGCCACCCAGGTGCCCCCATTATGTGTTTTTAATGGGTCCTAAAGAAATGGTTTTAAGTTTTTTAAAGTTTCATTCCTCATGAATGGTGACTATGTTCATTTCCTCTGATTGCTGAAACAAATGACCACAAACTGGGTGGCTTATAACAATATATATTTATTCTCTTAAAGTTCTAGAAGGCTGAAGTCTGATATGGGTTTCTCTGGGCTGAAATCAAGGTGTCAGCAAGGGCCACACTACATCTGGAGGCTCCAAGGGAAAATCATTTCCTTGGCTTTTCCAGCTTCTGTGGGCTGTCTTCGTGGCTTAGCTCGTGGCCTTGAATCACGTTGCCTTTTCTCCACCTGCTTCCATTATCACATGTCTTTTTCCTTCTCTGTCTTCAAATCTCCCTTTGCCTACAATTTATTATTTTTATTTTACTTATTTTATTTTTTTATGTAATCTCTCCCTCCAGTGTGCGGCTTGAACTCTTGACCCTGGCAGGCAGAGAGAGAGAAAGGGAAGCAGGCTCCCTGCTGAGCAGAGAGCCCCGACGTGGGGCTCAATCCCAGGACTCTGGGATCATGACCTGAGGTAGAGGCTTTAACCCACTGAGGCACCCAGGTGCCCCTTATTTTTTATTTTCATGCTTTTATTATTTAAAAAGCAATTAACTTATCACCAAAGTCCAGTATGATGCCCACAGAGTCCCTCTAAGGATGCCATAGAAATATTATTTTCTCTCTGTGCTGTGATAAGGAAAAGGCTGGGAAATATAGCTCTACAAAGTTTAGGAAATGAATACAAAAGAGAAAACAAGGCCAGGGTTTTAAGTGAGCAAATTCTATATCTGTTATAACAAGAAGTCAAACATACTGGCTAAAATCCAGGAACCAAAAAAAAAAAAAAAAAAAAGACACTATAAACATTTAGAAATAGCTATCAGGTATATATAACTGTTAGAAGAAAAATGGTCACCTCTGGTTTGCAAAGATGCAGTAAAGAGAAGTAGGGCAGAGGAGTACCGCTATTCATTATGGACATTTTGGTACTGGTTAGATTTTTTTTAAAAATTTTTTAAGAAGATTTTATTTATTTATTTGACAGAGATCACAAGTAGGCAGAGAGATAGAGAGAGAGAGAGGAGGAAGCAGGTTCTCCACTGAGCAGAGAGCCCGATGTGGGACTTGATCCCAGGACCCTGAGATCATGATCTGAGCTGAAGGCAGAGGCTTAACCACTGAGCCACCCAGGCGCCCCTCGTTAGATTTTTTTTTTTAAAGATTTTCATCCTTATTGGAATTTTTTTAAAAAATCCAATTAAAAATGGTACTAGAACTTAACATTAATACACCTCATTTTTTCCTGTGGGTCTTTTCTCTAAATGACATTCCTCCTCCTTTCCACTCTAGAGAAGGGAAAACACTGTTATTTTTTATTCCCTAATCATATTACCCACTTAATGACATATAATTACCCAATTATTTAAAACAGTCCTGAGGATCTTCTCTTTAGTACTTAGAGTGGTGGGTGTGAAATGCTTAAAATAAATTCCCTGAGACTAAGTTAGGGAACAGAAGTTCTTTATCCTTTCCTTCCAGTGGTGGCACTGGCAGGAAATTTAATAAGCTAGACCAGAGGCAGAGATGTTTGGAAAACCATCAAAAGACATCTGATGGAATGCACAACAGGGAATCTTTAATATGGTTGAAAGAGGAAGAAAAAAATAGGATTAAACTGAATACTTTTCTATTTCACAGCTCTTCTCTATGGGGATTTCAATGTCAATAAGTAGCCTCATCATCTATACACATATCACTACAGAAAAGCAGAATGCTTATTTTATCTTATGGGTTTAGAAGCGATATATTATTTTTTAGTGAGTTTTTTATATTTTGGATTATGATTACATAATGATGTATGTTTATTAAAAACCCTGAGAAAATATAGGGTTTGTTTGTTGTTTTATGGCTATCCACTCATTAAAGGAAATGACTCCTCTGCTTCTATCATCAAGGTGGGATGTGGAGATGCAGTTTGGCACATGAATGAGCTACAACTTCATAGGCATCACCATTTCTCACCAACACTCTCCTATGGGCAACTTGCAGAACAGGAGAAACAGGAGACAACACAGTTAAGGACTTGCCCTCTATGCAACTTTCAAAGGAGAATCTAGAGGGGAATTATTGATAAATGAGAACAAGATAATGCATGTTGCAGTTCAACTGCATTCTTCTGGGCCTGATGACTTTTAAAACTACTTAGAAGATTTATCAACTCTAATCAACTCTTAGATAATTATCTGTAATGTGAGACAACTGTTTTTTAAAGCATCATAGTTATTTAAAATGATTGTTACTGTTGTGATAGAAAACTTAAATAATCTGCAAATGCAATTTAAAAATCTTACTATGAATAAATGGAAGGATATGTCATAATTTAAATTCACAACTTGTTTCAACAAACTTCCTGATTCATTAACAGGGTGTTGGCAACAGGAAAGAATGAAGTCTTTCTCTTCCTCAAGTAACTAGAAACACCATTCATGTTTTTAGACTACTCATTCATTAGTACTTTGTCTTGCAGATATTGTTTGATATCTTTTTCCAGTTAACCCTATTTGGTTACCTCTTGACTCAAAAATGCCCTATTGTTAGATCTAGGCAGTAACAGGCAATTTCTAACAGTGGTTCCTTTTTCCTTTTTCACGTGGGTGGCCTAGAATTTAGATAGGTACAGATGGGAGCCAATATTGAATGTGCGCAACAGTCTAGTGTATAATTGTTGCCTGGTTTCTTGGCTAAACACTTGCGGCAGGACACAAAAATTTTTATGTCTCTGGCATGTTCTCCAAAACTGCCTTGCTTTATTTTCTTGTGCGTAGGGGATGGAAGTAGGATAGACAAGAAAAAAAAAAAAAAAGACCACACACATTGCTGGTCTGTACACTTATTTCATACTTTAGCCATTTCTAAACCACATCTTATTGGATAGTATTCACGTTGTGAGTTAGCAAAACTTACTGTAAAGTCATCAGGACATTGCATTTGCTGGTATTAGTCTTACACTTTGGCCCAAGTTCACATTCTAGGTAGAAATGTCTAAAACTTAAAAATTCATTACCTCTAAATAGAAATTAAATTTTAAAACCTCTTTTAAAAAAAATATTTATTCATTTATTTGAGAGAGAGAGTGAAAGAGAGAGAACATGAACAGGGTTGGGGGTAGGGGCAGAGGGAGAGGGAGAAGCAGACTCCTCGCTGAGCAGGGAACCCAATGCAGGGCTTGATCCTGGGACTCCAGGATCATGACCTGAGTCAAAGGTAGATGCTTAACTGACTGAGCCACCCAGGTGCCCCTCAAATTTTAAAAATCTTATTTACTGGTGGCACCAAACTGGTCATTCAGTACACATTTACTGAATGCTTGCTATATACCAGTCACTGTGCCAAGCACTAAATCTAAAAAGCCATCTCATTCCACCTTACCCCTATATACACAGTCCTTCCCAGGCCCCCATCGTCATCCTCCTTTAGACCCCCCCCCGCCAAGTTTCTGCAAAGGTTTAATCTGCAAATATATCTATCCATGTTATAGATTTCTAATGATAGATATATCAACATCATGCAACTTGAAGGGAAATTCCACAGTAGCGTATCATGAAAAAAAGGATTAAATACATACACACACACACACACACCAGAGAAAGTGACTTTTTCAGGTATTAGGATATATAAATAAATACAGAGATAGGCAATTGCCTTCTAAGCAGAATTGAAAGTGCTTTACTGCCATGACCTTCTTTCCCTATCCCCATGTTATCTGCCAAGTGAGGTTGTTTCTAGTGGTTCTGAGGAAGTGGGAGGCTTTTACAAAATGTTTGGGGGCTCAAAACTTAAGTTTAAATCACTATATAAAGAAATTCCATTTTATAGGGCACCATTTGAAAATAACATCCGGGAATATAGCTTCTAGCGTGCTACTTCTCTAAGAGCCAGTCTCTGGGCACTTACAGACTTAACCGTTGAAGACAGATACTTTTTGGAGATTTCTTGAGGTGGCAAATGTACAACATCCTTTGGTACTATATCTCAATATTTAATCACTCATAAATCAAAATGTCGTTCTTACGTATTACGAAATGCTCTTGCTGCAATTAAAACTCACTTCCTCTCCCTTAACCTTCTGTAAAGGTAGAAAATAACGGATCATCTTACTTACAAAAAACCTTGTATAAATTAAAGACTCTTCATTGCCCTTTATCTTTTGCAGGCTGAGCAACCTATGGAGCCCAATGTTTTGGTGACATCTTATTTTGGTGTTAACGCTGATCGATAAATACTATTTAATGCTGCTCGAATTTCTCTACATCACACAAAGGAGGCAGAGATTCTGACTAAGATTGTGTCTCCATTAAAATTTAGATATCTGGGTTTTAGACATTTTTTGGTTTTATTTGGGGAAGTTAGTTTTATAGCTGAGAGGTCAGTCTTTTTGGATTTCACATAAGAAATATAGTACCAAGGACTGTTACCCTCTACCATGACAAATCACTGGCCTTTTCTCTGTTACTTACCTAATAACGTTTCCGTATGACTATGTGGCACGCAATAATTAAACTTTGTTTAGAGAGGAATCACTAAACAATTCTCGCTTTACCTTGATTATTACCTTGATTGTGTTGTCCAGAGCTTCAAACTCCTAGAATTACGTGGTTTATTGGAGGTCCCTAAGAGAGCACTCTCAATTCATCTGTCCTGAAGCAGGCTGACTGAGTCATGAAGGGAAGTCTGAGATACGCCCATTGAGTCTTAGGGGTGTTGGCAATACCAGGTGTGATTTAGCAGGCGCTGGGCTGGCCCTCTTGCCGTTCCCACACCACTGCCAGCGTTCTTTTAACATCTCCTTCCTTCTGAACTTCAAGAATATTAAAGGTAAGCATCTCGAGGGGTAACATCCATTTCCGCTTTGATCAGAAAAGTGAATGCCTATCACAGCAGAAATCTCTACGGGATTAGGTACTGGGGGTGGTGGTTCTAGTGGCGGAGCCTTCACCTGGCACTTTTTTCGATGCCCTAAATCCCTTCTTCTGTTAGTGGTTTCCAAACATCCCACTGCTTAGTCCTTCCTGCCTCTTCAGCCTCCCTAGACCAGGAGTAGTGAGTAGAAATTTGCATCTCCTGAGAAGGGCCTGGGCTGGCTCAGGTAGTTGGCTTGGGGCGTTCTGGCTCTATCCGCCGCTTAGATATCTATCTTCAACCCCTGGTAAGCCGGAATATTTTTATGGACTACAAAAAAACCCGCTCGTGCTTCAGGGTCTCTCCCTTGCTGAAGTATCTGCAGAAGACTAGGTATTTTACTAGTGAAACACCCCTTCCCCGCCGCCGTAGGCATAGCCTCCACAGGATCCCACTCAGCGACCACCTCCGCGCTGCTCACTCGGGCCGCAGACGTCCCGCCCTCTGCCACCTCCGCGCCTCTCATTGGTCAGGCCCTGCATTCGCCTCGGCTCCTGACTGGTAGTTGTTCTTGTCTGTATGAGCCGCGGGGACATTTCCGCATTGACGGGGGCTGCTCCAAATGGGGGGGAGGGGAGGTGTTTGGGAGAAAGTAGGGGATTGGGGGTGTCAGAAGCTGGTAGCCAGGTGGGCGCAGGCGATCTGCAGCTGGGCTGTGACCGCGGGAGAGGAGTTCAAGTTGTGCATGTGTGAGGGGAGAAGGGGAAGAGAGAGAGGTGCCTCAGAGGTGGCATTCTCTCAGCCTGCGATCCTTCTTCCCGGGGCGCCATAAACGCCCCCAATTTCTCAGCTGCTAAAAGAAGCGGAAGGTGGGTGTCGGTGGCGGATTGGAGAGAGGCGTGGACGGGCTTCTCCAGACCCCTTAGGCTGTGTGTTTCTTTCTGGGAAATGTGTAAATCTCCTCTCCGCGACCCGCTGTGTGGCCCGGGAGGCCCAATTTGGGCCGTCCCGCACGCCTCGGGCTTGGGGCGGCATGCGAGTTCTCCCCTCGCGGATGGACCCTTAATATTTGCTGCGCATGAGGGGCGATATGGCCTTCGGCCCCTCCCGAGAACAAACCACGGCAGGATTTCGCCTCTCCCTGCTGGAAGGGGGCGAGCTGGAGGCCTCGGTCCGCCGGCGGGCGCGCGGAATTCTTGCCGCCTCCTAGTCCTAGGGTGTTTACAGGCTAGTAAAAATGGTTGCATTGCCCCTCTTTGCCGACCTCACCCGCCTCCCGCATCCTGCTTGGGCGCTGGCAGCTGCTGACCGCGGTTTCCCGGGGAACTGGCCCGAGGCTGGACGGCAGCAAGGGGGAGGGAATGGGGGGTGCGGCCGGCCAGTGTCTGCTGCCGTCCAGCCCAGGAGGGCGTGGGGACCCGGTGGGGGGGGGGAGGCGGTGAAATAGCCGTTGTAGATCCTCCTCTTTCATTGATGAAATTTAAGTTCGTGTGATTTTACCTTTTCCGGGAGTCTCCAGTTGGCCCTGGTTTGTGTCAGGAGCGCAGTGTAGACAGGAGTTCTAAGCAGACTCAGTCACACTAAGTTCCTTTCTTTTTGGAAGTGGAGGAGGTTTTCCTGTTTGTGTTTTTGTTTGTTTGTTTTTGGGGTTGTGGTTTTTTTTTTTTTTTTGAGGCAGTTTTAATAGCTTTGAATAATTACTCCCTTAAGGGACTAAATATAGAAAGGGGAGAAAGAACACGTCGGTTGTTAAAGTAAGGGAGGAAGAGAGACCTGCCCTATAGCGTGGCTTCTCTAGAAATTTATATATATATAGATATATATATATATACACACACACATCAGAGTATTTTAATCCCTAAAATGACGAGATATGTACAAGGTAAGACACCTTTTTTTTTTTTTTTTTTTTTTTTTCTCCCTCCCGTGTTGCTTCAGTCTGGAGGTGGGTGGTTTGGAAGTAGAAATGTTCATTTGAGATACCATTTGCGAAACGCTTTTCCTTAAATTGACATTTGAGCTGCTGGGTTGGCATTTCGGATACGTATAATTTATACTCCTGTGTTCTGCCGGGTTTAGTTCTGCCTCACGGAAATCAGGTTAGTAGCACTCTGGCTCGCTAGGGTAGTGGCTGTAAATAATGATAAAACAGGATTTTGCCTGCTGATTAACCCCTGTTCTCTTTAACTGGTGGAAGTCAAGGTAACCATGTGTGCGACAACGGGAAGGGGAACTGGGAGGGCTGAGAGAAGGTAGGTAGGTTTTGCCAGGACTGTTGGGGAAGCTTTAGTGTTCTCTGTTTCTACTTCGTTTGTGTGTACGTGGTTGGAGTCTCAGATTCAGTTATTGCGAAACCGGGAGTATCTTGTAGAAGCTGGAGGTCATTTCAGCAAGAGAAATGACTTTGCTGCATTGCTGTTTATTTTCTTCTTCTTTGAAATCTGGAAAGATTATTAAGGTTTCTTTGAATCTTGGAAATTGCCCTCTAAATTTTACATGTCTTAAAAAAGGGTTAGCGAATGCCTCTGAACTGAGTTAATCATTAACATTGCTTGTTTGTCTGTGTGTGTTGGTTGTACGCACTGAAATTGGTGCTCCCTTAAATCGGTCACTCACTGATATTTGGCATAGGATTTGCTTCTTGTATGCAAGTAAACCCTTTGCTTGCAGACCAACAGTGTAAAAGCTTCAGCTATCTTGATGAATACACAGCTAGTGAAAGTTCACAACCACTTAATGTGATTCTCAACAGATGTATTTAAAAAAAAAAAAAAGGTCAGTTATGGCCATTATGAGACCCCAGGAATAAAAATGCCCTAGTACGTTTTATATCATTTTATCAACTCTTCTTTGAGTTTTGTATAATAGATTGAGTATTTGACTGCCTGTCTTAATATGGAAACAGATGGGACACTTTTGCCTGCCTCCTTTAGCACTACACTCAGAAATGTCACTTGCCATTAGACTTTCGAATTCATGTTGTAACTTCTTTGCGGTGAGAGAGGCTTTTTATATTCTGATTGAAGAAATGTCTTGTCAATGGAAAAACGAGGTAACTGTTAATTTGCTGGTTTTGTAACAGCAACAACGAAATTACCAGGAAAGCTTCTTTTGGCAAGAATATGCTAGGGAGAACCGGATAAGTCACTTGGTAGTTTTCCTTTTAAATGAGCAGTTTTGCAGAAAAAGATGATACCCCTCCCCTCCAAATTTGACATGATTATGTTCCTGTTTGTCATTGTTTGAATTTTGTCCTTAGGTGTAAACCCTCTGTATGTTCAATTAACTCTGCTGCTGTTGATAACCCTAATTGATAACCCTAATTGTATAATTGGCTAATGATTCAGCTGTCTCCACAGATCAGTTTTCAAGTATAAGTTTTGGGTTTTTATCTTGGAATGTTTTTTGTACCAGATCGAATTGTTTAATCTTTGCTATATCACTTACTGATATTTCTAATCATGGACAGTTAGCTCATGCCATAGAAGAAAGATTTAACAAATGCTAGGCCTCTGTTTTCACATGTTTCATTAAAGCTTCACAAAATCCCTAAGAGGTAGATTTTTTTTTTAAAGATCTTATTTATTTATTTGACAGAGATCACAAGTAGGCAGAGAGGCAGGTAGAGAGAGAGATGGGGGGAAGAAGGCTTCCTACTGAGCAGAGAGCCTGATGTGGGGCTCGATGTGGGGCTTGATCCCAGGACCCTGGGATCATGATCTGAGCCAAAGGCAGAGGCTTTAACCCACTGAGCCACCCAGGCGCCCCTAAGAGGTAGATTTTTTTCATGCCCTTACAGCTGAGGAAATTTACATATCTTGTCCAAAGTTCACAGCTGGTAAGCATTGAAATTCATATATGTATGTGTCTAAAATTCTTGTCGTTTCTAATACCTTTTGTTGCTTTTCACATTAAAAAGTTACCCAAATGGCTTGTTTCTCCAACTAGACTGTCAATTTCCTGTGGGCCAAGATAAAATTATATCTCTGGGGGAAATACAGTGTCTTGAAGTGGTGGATGCTCCAAAAGAATTTGACACAGATGACAAATGAGAAACTCAGCATTTTTAATATATTTTTTAGGTTAGCCTACATTTTTATTTTCAGTTTTTTTTTTTTTTTTTTTTAAATAACACCACTTAGATTACATAAATGTTACAAAGAGAGAAGCATTTGGATTTAGGTTTGAATCCTGATAACAGGCGATCTTAGATACATAACTTTTCTGAACCTCAGTTTCTACTTATTTAAATATTGAGTACTAATGCTTTGCCACAGGGTTATTGAGAAGCTGAAATGAGATGAATTATGTGAATGCCCTAGTCACATATAAATGGCCAGTGAGTTTTCCATTTCTTTCTTAAAATGATGGTGGCCATACAGATAGCATTGGCACCATAAGTATAACCACATGTCATCAACAGAAGTAAATAGAAACAAGGCAGATATGACAGTTTTTATTTTCCTATTCTAAGTTTGGTGTTTGGTCCCCTAGCACTTGGGAGTTGATATATTTGGGGGAAAAAAAAAAAGTGCAGGGGTAGGAGGGAGGAAGCTTGAATGGTGATGTGAATACATGGTTGGTGACAGTTTTTGTTTTAGTCCAGTCAACAAAAACAGTTTTTGAGTGCTTACAATGTGCAATACACTGTATTGAAATTTCATGGGTATCCCTTATAGTGGGCATTTGAAATTCAGAACATCTAGGTATTATACCTGTGTGTTGTGTGTTTTTGATTGCCTGGACAAGATTTGGGGTTGCTATACTTGCCTTATATCTCTCCCAAAGCTAGGCAAAGCGCTTTGTAGAAAAGCTGGGTGTCTCCAGTCTCAAGCACTGGGACCAGTAAGTCATTAGGTAGAAATATTCAGTTACTAAAACTGCTTAATGTTGATAGGCAGGGGCACTCTCAGTGTATATGCCTTGTCCAAAAGAAGGTTTAGCTTGCTTTGGGCATCTCCTAAGTCTATATTCCTCAGGCACTTAAATACCTTTCTTATAGGAAGACTCTACTTTCCTGGATCTAGGATATAATTGCCTACCTGTTGTATTCTGCCCTCAGGTTACCTTCTGCCTACACCTGTGAAATTACTTCCCATTTGCTAGTTTTCTTCACTCCAGGGGTTGTTGCAGAGCCCCAATTATTTTAAATAAATGTGAGTACTAGCTGAGGGAGAAGGGACGCCCTGTCACAGTTGGAGGTACTAGGGGTCTTCAGCTGATGTGACGTTTTGCCAGCTCTATCAATGGGTGCCATTTGGGATTCAGCTTTTTATAAAAATTTCTGAGAGCCATGGGATAATCTCTCTCCACATGATTTGAAATTTATAAATGGTGCAGGAAATACTGTCATCTAGCCAACTACGATCATGTTATGTGCTTATACTGTAATATTAGAGGAACTTTTTTTGAACCGTTTTTAATAGGCCATTATCTATCTAAATCATATAAAAATGTCCCTTAATATTAAATTGATGTACTTTCTTGTATTTTAGGGGAAGGCATTTGAGTATCTCTGTGTCACTTTAAAAATATTTGAGGCCCATTGACTTTCCCATTTGTTGGAATTCTCTTTTTATGACTTTTTTTTTTTTTTTTTTGGTGATTCCTGCTTGGTAAATGGCAGCTAGCCAAGGAGGATTAGCTGAGCTAATTTTAACTGGAGGGGTCTCAGATGAATATAGGGATGAGATGTATTCTGGGGCCTGATTATGGAGGCTGGGCCTGCTTCTTCTCAAAACCTCAAACTGAATTTAGCTTTTTGCTGATTATTTAGATGACTAGGTTGCTTTTAGCCCAGGAGGATTGTGACGTGGATTTCAGACAGTAGTAAAGGGGGCAAAGCAATGACTAAGGCACACTCCTCATTTTTTGAAGACATGGCTTGGGATTCATTATGTTGCTACAGGGAGGAGAAATTAGTTAAATTAGAATCAGAGTTATAAATGGAAAATTAAAAGAAACTCAGAATAGTTGAGCTGATGAAAACTTTGTTTTCCACCATGGATTTTGTAATCTCTATGGTTAAATTGCCTTTGTTCTTGATAACTGGGTGTTTCTTCTAGTAAGATGATTTTCATTTGTGAAAGCCTACTGAGAAAAGAAATTGATAGGGAACATCAGAGAAATAAGAAATCTTAACTGGTATACTTCTTGGAAGTGCCATTTTAATATTCTGAAGATAAATTGAAAAATAACTTTTACAAGGAAATTACACTAAAGTGTTAAGTTTGAACAGTGTTTTCTTGTGATATTGCTACACAGAGACCTTTCTCTGTTTGTGTTATTTTTTCTTCATAGAAAATTGTAATATTTATGAATTGTAACTTTAAAATAACTTTAAAATAAATTTTAAAAAATTTTAAAATAAAATAAAATAATTAAAATAATAAAATAAAATACTTAATTTGTATAAGGAACATTAGTTGGCCTAATAACGAAAATGCTGTAGGTAAAAGAATAACATACTGTGGTTTTCTATTTTCCACCAAATTGTATTTGGTAATTTTATGTGTCAGTGTGTACTAGGAGTTCTCAGAAAGACAGATATAGCCATTACTAAAGTTAATACAAATAAATATTTAAAAGTCTAACTAACTCTGGATTATTTGTAAAAAATGAAAAATTAAGAGTTGACTGTACTAAGTTTCTATAATGTGATTTCTCTTGATATTCAGAATTTATGCCACTGGAGAAAGTCCCGGCATTATTAGAATAAAATTTGAGGGAGATCCTCTAGGATTTGGGATTTAGTGAATGAGGAAGTATGATTCACTTAACTACCAATTTGATTGGTTGGAATCTCTTTAAAAGGTTAGCTTTTTCTAAAGACTTGTATCCCTGTTTTCTTTTCTAAACTATTGTATTTTGTACTTGGTATAATAGTGTTTGCATTGTGGACGAATTTGTCTTGGGTGATTTGATAGATTGTTCCAGGCACAATGACAATTAATTGAAGCCATATGTCTTAGGCTTCTAACATTCTTCCACCAGGCATGCATTTTTCTATTAATAACTTTTATAGTCTTTGACAGTTGGCTTGCCAAGCCATCAAAACAAAGCCATTAAAAGAAAATTAAACTCTATGCATTTGATAGGGCTTAGGTGTGAGAAAGGGGATAATACTCCATTTCAAAGCTGTTTCCCAGTTATTGGTGATGCAGACCTCTCCTTAGTTTGTTGCAAAGTAATTGTTTTAGGGCTCAATTTCTGCCTCTGCCGAAAGTCCCGCTGTTTATTTTTCTCAGTCATTGCCAGTTGAAATCGATTGTGCCCCCAAACCATTTTGACAATTAAGGGTTATTTCTGAGAACCAAGGAGAAGATGGCTATGTTGTCTTAGTTAACTTATATAAACAACAAAATGTTTTGTTTTCTAAAACCTTTCTGGATATTTGTTAATTTTTCCTATGCAAATCAAGAGAGTTCCGTTTCTCTGTGATTTCACTTGTATCTTTAAAAAAAGAATTATTCATTGTAATCATGTACATGAGATAGTCATATTACACGGAGTCCACTTTTTAATAATCACCAAAGTGTTGAAAATACAATTCTAGGGGATATTCCCTTTAACAATAACTCCATTGCTCCTTGGCCACAAAGGTCTGCAGACAACTTGTTTGGAGTGTGCTTTCCTCTGGTTGCTGCCCTGGCAAAGGCTGATGTGATGTTTCATTTATGTTTAAACCCTGCCTAGAATAAAACTTGGAGAAAAAGAGTGCAGGAAAATGGAATAACACAGTTCGAAATGCAGTTTTAGGTTCACTTATGTCAGTGATAAAATGCTTGGCCTTGGTAATAAAATATTTAGAGCGTGCATAAAAACTTTCTTCGATTTTTCATTGCCCAGAAAACAAACAGTATAGAGGGAAAAGGTGACGAGCATAAAAGGATGCTTATTCCTTTATGTAGTTTTAACCTCACCTAATAACCTCACATTGTAGACATAGTTTGATTTTTGCATGTTTTCATTCAGGCATACTCCTGGAGGTGACAAACCATGTAAAAGCACTGTAACCAAGAAAGGGGAGACCTTCCTGCAGGAAGGAGAAGCAGGGCACCAGGGTTTAGATTCCAGCTTGACACTGCTACTGTGTCCTTAGACAAGTCAGCATCTCTGGGGCCCTGTTTCATCTCAAGATAAGGGAAGAGGACTCACTGACCTTAAAGCTTTTCCAAGCTTAGAATCCTAGTTTTATCTAAATGTACATACATCAAATTACAGGGCAAGCCTGCCAAATAATTTTTTGTGCTTGATGATGATGAGTTTATATTGTATCTCTTTTTCTTTCTCTCAACAAATGAGTGTTCTAGGTCTCTTGGCACATGCCTTCTTGTATCTGTTAAACTTAATGCAAGGTAATATTATTTAACAAGTTGACACATCTCTTCTGAAAGTTCTGTTTTTCAGAAGCAGTATTTTCTTATTTGTCCCTTAAGATTTTTAAGAGCTACTCTGTTGTATGAGAGCAGAGTTACTCTTAATCATTAATGAGAAATCTGGTTTATGTGTAAATTCTAACAGTTAAAAACAGTTTTTTACGTTCGCAAAAATCTTGCTTAGCAAATAGCCCTGCTTATTCAGTGCTAGAACAGTTCTTAGAAAACTGGTACCTTTTATCTTTACCAGAAAACATTTATTAAGCATTAATATGTATAGAAAACTGAGTCATTAAAAAATCTGTAAAGGTATGGGTGTCTGGGTAGCTCAGTGGGTTAAGGGGCTGACTCTTGGTTTCAACTCAGGTCATGATCTCAGGGTCATGATATCTGGGTCCTGAGATCTGAGGCTTGCTTTAGTCTCCATGCTCCGCAGGGAATCTGCTTGAGATTATCAGCACCCCCTCGATCATGCTTTCTCTTTCTAAAAACAAATACATCTTTAAAAAAAAAAAACTATGTACATGTAAATAATCATACTGTGGTTTGGAGTCTGAAGTAATTAATTGATTTAAAATCAACTAATTGATTTTACTTGTGATTGAATGACCTAGACTATATTCATCCTAAATAAGCTAAATCTAAATATCTAAATTGCCCAATTTTATTTAATCTTTAAAGCTAGTGAAAACATTATGCTAACATTTATATAAGATAATAAAAATTGGAAAGAAATGTAGAGGTCATTTTGTCTAGATTGGCTATAAGTTTGAAATTTCTTTGATAACATACCTGATAACTGACTGATAAATCAGCTTCTTTTTAAGAAGTCTTAGGGACTTCAAGAACTCAAGACACAATCCACATTTTGCTTAGCCGTGCTTTCCCGTGACCATAATTCCTGGCTCTTGAATACTTTTTGTTTGGCCTTATCAGACTCTACCTTCACTAGACTGGAGTCTACCTTCTTAATGTATTTCTACCACATAGCAGTATCATAATAGGCTTTTACTCATTTATTTAATAAACATTACTTGAATATTTACTATGTTTCAAGCTCTGTGTTAGGCAGTGGGAATATAGCCTGAGCAAAACAGACATGATATATTTCTACAGAGATTATAACTTGTTGGGAAAGATAGACATTGAATAAACTTTAAAAAGCATGGTGTTATAAAGGTGAAGTAGAAGAATTTACCATGTGAGCATGTAGTGGGCAACCATGCTTGGTTTAGAAAGATATCCAGGAGGAGATTACATTTAAACTGAATTCTGACAAATGATATATATTAGTGGCTGCTCAAGCCACTAATATGAAAATATAAATCTTGATCTCTTACTTACATATTATCAGGTGTCTGCACTGTGTCAGGTGCTGAGGTAGGTGTTGGGAAAAAATTTTTCATAGCTAGTGCCTTTGAAATTTTGCAGACAGACATCTGAGCAAAGAGTTAAACTTTAGGGGCTGTTTGGTATAGTAGAGAGGCAGGAGTGATTAAAGCCCTTTCATTAAAGGAGTTGTGATAGAAAGAAGGGCCTCTTTGCATGTTCAGAAGCTACCACCTAGAACACAGACCACCTCCAAAATAGCAGAAGCTACTCAAGATCACAGAGTTTGAGCCCTTGGGGAAGTTTCTTGGAGTCTGAGATGCTTTCTCATGATTTTGGCATTCATGCTGGGCCACTAATTTCTAATTTTTTCCTCCTCATTTCTGTGTACCCTGCTCTCAATATGTTGAACGACACTTGAGATGTGTGTTTTGGAAGGATCTTACAATAAATAGGATGCTTTTAATTTCATGGAACAGAAAAGTACAAACATAGTTGGCTTAAAAAAATGAGGAACTTACATCACATGAATCTTGAAGTGGAATGTTCCAGAGTTGGCTAATTGAATATAAAGAATGTATCAGTCTTTCCCTCCTTCTCCTCTGCTTTCTTAGCCTAGCTTTCTCATTCTTAGGTTAGCTCCCCGTAAGGTCACTAAATGGCAGAAGAAATTGGAGGTGAAGGGTTGGGCACATATATCCAGGGGTGGAAAAGATACTATTTTTTCCATGTGTCTTTTTTCAGTCAGGAGCACCTTTCTCCTAAATTCTTTGGCAAACTATACCCTCATGACTCACTGATCAGAATCATATTATGTTTCATGCTTAAACCCATCTCTGGAAAGGCTTTAGACCAATCTGGGCCTGGAGCCATCTCCAAAGCACATGGCCTTAGGGCAGACAATAGGTGACAGAATAGCATTGTCTAGGGAAAAGAATGATGTGCATGGCTGCTACAAGTGTATTAAGATAAGTGGAATATAATCTATATCAGAGCTACTCAAAGCAATACAGGTAGCATTCACTTATTAGAAATGCATATTTACCCCCCACCAGACCTACCAGAGTTAGAATCCTGGGAGGTTGCCCAGGAATCTATGTTTTAACAAGGCCTCCAGGTGATTTGTATGCACATTGAAGTTTTAGAAGCACTATTAAGATATCACAAATGAACTAAGAAATTGCAGCCTTTAGGCATTCTGCTCTAGCCCTTTCATTAACTTTGGCTAATCAAAAAGTTACTTCAGTTTGGCTTTTAAGACCACTCTGGTTAAGGAATTTGTATTTGTTTATCATCAAATACAAATCCCATCAGTGAAGAAAAGAAGTGATATGATTGGGGTTGCAGTTTAGGGAGACCAATCCATTCTGCTTGGTACCACCAGATTAGAGTGACATATGGGCAGACTGGTTAGAAAACTGCTGTCATCATGACCAGGAGATTGAAATGAGAGAAGTTACAGTAGCAGCAGTGGGAATGAAAAGCAATGAATGGAATTGTGGCAGTTGAAGTATATAGTATTAGATTGATGTTATGTGAAGGGAAGGAAGGAAAGAGTCAACTGTGCTGAGGTTTACAGGTCACCTAGCACTGAGTAGGAGAATGTTCATATCATGCAGAGCAGGGAGGTGTATTTGGTTTAGATGATTTGGACATGTTGAGTTTGAGGTACCCAACTTGAGTGTCCAGGTGGAAAATGTCTAGAAGGTTGTAGGGAATGTGAATCTGGAGCTCAGGAAAAAAGATCAGGATGCAAGGCACGTATTTGGGGATTATCAGTAATGAGACTGGTAAGGTCATAATTGAGGGGAAGAGTGGTCTGGGGACAGAATCTTAGGAAATTCAGGGAATAGGAGAAGAAAGAGTCAGTTATGGAAATTGAGGCCTGGTCACAGAGGTAGGAGAAGATGTAGCATAATATTGGGTAATGGAATCCAAAGAAGAAAAACTTTTCTAGGGGGAATAGTCACAAATAACTGAGTTTAACAACTACAGTGAGAATCCAAAAGAGGATGGTTAGCTTTAATTGGTCATAAATCTAGTCAGTGTATGTCCTCAACTTTATCCATGAATATTTCTAGTTACCAGTACATTCTTAGAGTTTTTAAACTTATAGTAGTCCCCTCTTACCTGCTGTTTCACTTACCTCAACTGAGGTCTAGAAGCAGATGATCCTCCTCCTGACATACTGTCAGAAGGTCAATAGAGGCAAACCAGAGAGAGATTTCAGGTTTAGTTCTGGACCACGGCAATAAAGAAAATATTGCAATAAAGGGAGAGTCAAATGAGGTTTTTTCCTTGTTTCCTGGTACATTTAAAAGTTATGTTTATACTATACTGTACTATACTATACTATACTATACTGTAGTGTGCAATAGCATTATGTCTAAAAAATATACATACCTGAATTAAAAATATTTTATTGCTGAAAAATGCTAACCATCATCTGCATTTTCAGCAAGTCGTAATCACTGGTTACAGATCACCGTAACAAAGATAATAATGAAAAAGTTTGAAATATTGTGAGCATACCAAAATGTGACACAGAGACACAAGTGAGCAAATGTCATTGAAAAAATGGTGCTGATAGACTTGCTCAATGCAGGGTTACCACAGACCTTCATTTTGTAAAAAAAAAAAAAGGGGGGGCAGTATCTGCAAAGTACAATGAGAAGAAGTATGCCCGCACTAGCCTAATGCTGTGTCACAATGCCTCTATCATTTACCTCACTTCATCTCATCATGTAGGCATTTTATCTTCTCACAAAGTCAAAAGAAGGCTGAGTACAGCACAATATTTTGAGACCACATTCACATATTAATACAGTACAATTATCCTATTTTCTTATTGTTAATCTTGGACTATGCCTAAATGATAGATTAAACTTTATCATAGCTGTATAGGTATAGGAAAAAAACATAGTTTATATGGAGTTTGGTACTATCTGCAGTTTCAGACCATCCATTGGGAGTCTTGGAACATATCTGTTGAGGATGAGTGGGGACTCTACTATACTTGGCTCACAAGTCATTTCCTGGTTTAAAGTTAAGTTAGCTCCCTAATACTCTGACTTAGAGTGCTGTTCAGTGTGAGTTTCCAAGGAAGGTTGGGACTGATAAATCTAATTAGTGGTGTGTGGGGAGGTGGCCTGGGGAGAGCGCCTAACCTCTTTGTTGCTCTTGGTATTTTTTCTATAATCTTTCCATGGCCTGTGCATTGTGAAGCTAGCTTTCTCCTTTAGAATGTGAAGTTGTGGGGCAGTCATTTAAGCATCTGCTTTCAGCTCAGATCATGATCCCAGGGTCCTGGGATCGAGCCCTGCATGGGGCTCCCTCCTCAGTGGGGATCCTTCTTTTCCCTCTCTTTCTGCGTGCTGGCTCCCCTACTTGTGATCTCTCTCTCTCTCTCTTTGTCAAATAAATAAATAAAATCTTAAAGAAAAAAAGAAGAATGTGAACTTGTTTTGTTTGTGCCAGTATCAGGATGTCAGGGAAGGATATTATATATACCTCTTAGTTGATGAAATGGATGAAATGAAATACCTGAATTAAATGTAAACAATCACTTGTTAGATTATCTCCTATCTCTTGATTCTATTGCTTTCCTCTTCCTTTTTTTCTTTCATCATCTTATTCTTCCCTTTTTGTTTTTTTTTTGGCTCCAGTTGGATAGGAGAAAGCCTATGTTGAAATTTTAGTCCTTCTGAACAATGTTGAAATTTTAGTCCTTCTGAACAAGGAAGTATTAGGAAATGGGGGTGGCAGAAAAACTTCTTAAAAAAAAAAAAAAAAGAAGTACTGCTAGTTCTATCCCAAATGGACTAAGTTATAATTAAGTCAACCAGAAGAATCCTAGTAAGCCCATGTGGAAGGGAGTTTCCTGTCTATTCCACTGGGTCTAAGAAGACATTCTGATAAAAATGCTTTTGGAGTGTTATTTTTGGATTTTGTACCAAAGATTAAAGAGAGTCAGACTAGGAGGAATAAATGAGCAAGGTATTTCCCCTCACTGTGGTGGGATGGCACTCAGATAAATTGGCTTTGCTTCCTAGCGCCAGCATTTGCTGGTTCTATGACCTTGGATAACTTATTTAACTATTTCAGCCTCAGTTTCCTCACCTGTAAAATGTTGAGGGTAGATAAAATATTCCCTCTCATCTCTAAAAATGTTTTTTGAGTTATGGCCAAGGTAATGAAAATTTTTTTAATTTCGTAGCTCTTCTTTTTCATTTTAATTAATTAATTAATTAGCATGTGGATGCACACAAGCCGGGGTTGAGGGAGTCCGGGCTTAGTGAGAGGTAGAGAGGGAGTTCTAAGCAGGCTCCATGCTCAGTACGGATATCTCATGAGCCTGATATCATGACCTGAGCCAACACCAAGAGTTGGTCGCTTAATTGACCAAGCCACACAGGCACCCCGGTAATGAAATGTTTATTCCTAATCCACTCTCTGTCCAAGGTTGAGGATGAGCAATTCTCTGCTGCTAGGAAGTGAGAAGGAATAAAACATTTTGGGAGGTTAGGAATCTTGCATTATTCTGGGGGTTCTTTAATTGACCTTCCATGAGAAACCTGATTGTCATTGCCAGAATGGCAACCTGAGAATATTAAGTCCAAGAAAGCTTTAAAGGTCTGTACTTCTTTTCCTACCAGAAGTTCCAGACGTTTATTAGAAATTCAGGATGGAGGGGCGACTGGGTGGCTCCGTGGGTTGGGGCCTCTGCCTTCGGCTCAGGTCATGATCCCAAGGTCCTGGGACTGCGCCCCGCATCAGACTTTCTGCTTGGCGGGGATCCTGCTTCCCTCTCTCTCTCTGCCTGCCTCTCTGCCTGCTTGTGATCTCTGTCTGTCAAATAAATAAATAAATCTTAAAAAAAAAAAAAAGAAAGAAATTCAGGATGGATAAGGAGGTCGCCACTAAGGGAAATGGTTTCTAGCTCGGTGCCTCCCAATCTGTGTCAGGTGTTTAAGATAGACACCCTTCTTGATTAAGCATTAATTATTATTCTTGCATATACTTTAATCCTTAAAAGGCCTTCTTTTTTCTTCAGTCCCTAAAAAACAAAGCTGCATAGTAGCACTGCTCAGAGAAAAGGGAAGGAAACAGCAGTGGGATAGGGTGGAAGATGTGATAGGTTCTTTATAACATTCTTTGTTGTATTAGCTGTTCATATCTGTAGATTGGCTGGGAAGAATACACATTGTTCCGTATTTGCATTTGGTGCTATATCAAAGAAATGGGAAGAGTAAAGGTTAGGGATATTTATTACAACTTGAGTTTGAATCTGTGTCTGGGTTTTTTTGAATCTGTATCCTAAGGTTGAACTTCCTACAGCTGGCAAATACCACATGTAACATTAAATTTGTTTTTCAGCCAGCCTTTCTTAGCTTGGCTTGATAGGGAGGATTGTGAGATGGGTTTTGTGTGTTTTGACCTTAAATCATATAGAATGATAGGCAGTTCTGTAGAGGAAGTCTCTAAGGCTTGGTGGTTTTTTTTGTTTGTTCAATCTTTGTTTTTGTTTTTTTTTACTGTTCTCATGTAGACAAATCTCAAACAGCTACTATAATTATCTTTCAACTTTGCAGTTACATTTATTGTTATCTCATCTTGGCATTTGCCCAGAATATAAATTAAATGTTCCCATCACTAACTTTTAGGAATGTGACTGGGAATGCTGGCTTTCAGAATCTAACTTCAACAAAGCAGCAAGTCTGTAGATGTCTTTGAGTCCAACAAAACTTTTAAAAAAATCATTATAAAGTTCTTGATCTATTTTAATCCATCTGTGACACAGAATCAAAAAATTCATGTGTTCCTTAATTTAGATGTTGTATATTTAGTAGATTTTTCTTCTAAATTATTTCTTAAATATAGGAGTTGGCTTAAAGATTGGGGGAGAAATATCTCAGGTATACATGGGGCAGCAGGGTGGGGGGTACTTAAACTGTGACAAATTTTAAATTATAGTTAAGTCAGCCAAGGGATGAACCATATAGTTGATGTCACGTTAATTCTAGTTTAAAATGTTCTGCAGGATTTTTTTAGTTACCTATCTATCATAGTTATGCAGAGGTGCTCATCCATTGTTAGGAATTTTTACAAATGAAATGTTGCTACTTACTAGTGGAAACATACATTTAGGTTGGTTATGGAACACACAGGTGTGTTTCTTAGCTAAAAGTAGTTATTTATGGACCACTGTTTGGGTCACTTAAAAGTTTTACTAGAGTCATAAACTTAGTTGTGTTGTGGTTTATGCCTATAAAAAGAGCACAGTTAGAAAATGGCTATTTTAGAATTAGATTGTATGCTGTCACCAAATTTCCTCTTTTTTTTTCTGTTGGATTTCAGTATGACAGAACATGGATTTGAAGAGTGATGTTAAATATCTCATTTGTTAACAATTTTAGGTATTTGGGAGGAGAGGCTATCTACATTAAATAAACTGCTTTAAGAGTTACATAATTCACTAATTTCTGCTCTTACAAGTATATTAAAAGTATTATGTTGGCTTTAACTCTGTCTGTATAAATGTTTTCTTCTGCCCAGATAACAAATAAAAGAATTTATGTTGGAGGCATTTGGTTGGATCAGTCAGTTAAGCATGGGACTCTCGGTTTCAGCTCAGGTGATGATCTCAGGGTCCTGGGATTGAGCCCTAAGTTGGATCTGCGCTCAGAATATAGTCTTCTTGAGATTCTCCCTCTCTGGGGCACCTTGGTGGTTCGGTCGTTTAAGCATACGCCGTGAGCTCAGGTCATGATCCCAGGCTCATGGGTTCGAGTCCCGCATGAGTCTCCTTGCTCGGCAGGGAGCCTGCTTCTCCCTCTCCCTCTGTCTGATGCTCCTCCTGCTTGTGCGCTCTCTCTCTCTCTCTCTCTCTGTCTCTCTGCCTGACTGACAAATAAATAAATAAAATCTTTTTTTTTTTTAAATGCAGAGATTCTCCCTTTCCCTCCCCTTATACCTCTCCCCCGATCTCACCTCTAAAATAAATAAATCTTAAAAAACAATTTATGTATGTGGGAGTGAGTATTTTTAGTTTTATTGAACTGTTCTGCTAAATTAACATTTGTAGGAGTAGTTAATCACACAAAATGTTTGAACATAAGCTTCAAAACTACATTTATATAATAAGTTTGAGTTAGGTATTGAAAAAGAACAGGTGAACAATAGTCTGATTATCCCTTATTTTATAAGTAATAGACAACATAATTACTATCTAGATAGCTAAGCATGTAAAACAACCTATGTTGGCATTTTCTTCCCAAGGTACTTAGGCCTAGGATGTTTTCTTTTTCTATGTTTTTCTATTTTAATTTGTTTTCATCTATCAGGTATTTCTGTCACCTTTAGTGAGTCATCTTTAGTGAGATCTGCCTGTCAGAGAGATTCCCAGCTATGCCAAAAGCCCCGATAGTCTTGTCTGACACAGATGAGCCTGTAAAGTCTTGGCTGAAATTGAGGACAAGAAACGAGGAAGCAGCCCTGTGTCCTTTTTAAGTGAAAATTTTGATGCCACAGACAGAGGCGCCTGGGAATTGCCAGTGTCTCTTAAGAGGTTATTCTTTAGGAAGGGATGTAAAACTGGAAATTAAGAATTCCTTAATTTTTTCATCTGGCCTGGGGGGGAAGGGTTTTTTTGTTGTTTTTTGTTTTTTGTTTTTTGTTTTCTTCTGTGAAGTTGCTAACCCCCTTTGGTTCTCTTATGAGGCAGTACTTCCATAAGGGCATGTCCTGTAAAATAGACCCTTATTAACATTATTCCAATTTTCTCATTTTTCTCCAGCTTTGATGGCTAAGATGGAAACATTAGTAGAGATGGAATGGAACTATATGAACAAGTGAAGATTAATCCTTTTATTCCCACATGCCTCTGCTTCCTAAAAGTGTTTATTAGTGTTTCAGATATACCAGGAATGCATATAGGCACCAAATTTAGGCCATGTCGTTATATAGTCTTAATTAGTTGATACTACTGAAATCCTTTGAGAAGGTGATGAGACCATAGGATTGAGCCCTTTTTATTTGCTGGTGCACTAGAAATAAATCAGTTATAGCTTACCAGCTGTTTGAATGGCTGTCTGATTTTTCTATTGGTGTTTTTATGTTTTTAAGATCTTAGCAAAGCCATGTCTCAAGATGGTGCTTCTCAGTTTCAAGAAGTCATTCGACAAGAGCTAGAATTATCTGTGAAGAAGGAACTAGAAAAAATACTTACCACAGCACCATCACATGAGTTTGAGGTAAGGATTCCACGGGGTTTTTTGCTTCCATCCATCAATATACTAAATTCCTATTGCTGCTATTAATCATCCAGCCTGAAATAAGCACAAAAATATAAGAGCAATAAAAAAAGTAAGGATTGCTTAACAATTAAGGATTTTTAGCATTTACCCATGGTTAAACTATTGTCCTTTCTTTTTTAATTCTAGGAAGTTTCTAAAGTCTAAGAATCAGAACAAAATTTTAGTTGTTCTATTCTAATATCATTGGGTAGAAAAATGGATACCAGTATTCAGTTAGAATTGTGAGAAGTTTATCAACCATATATCCTGCTGCATGCCTTTTTCCAGAGAGCCAGTTCTAATAGAACCATGCTACTTTGTCAGCTATCATAGAGGTTTCCCAGCATAGACAGGTATTTTTCCTTTTCGGTTATAAATCAATAGATCATCCTTTTCATTTTCAAATTTGTTTGTACTTAATGTTTTGAGTTTAGCTGTGTCTTATTCCTTTTTCTTTAGATAAAGATTAATTTTCATTTAAAGAGGCAGTGAAAGATATTGATGAATAAATGTAGGAACCAGTTGAAATTTCCATGGACCTAATGGTGTTCAGTTTATGTGATACTGGTGGGAGATTTGGAGGATGATTTGCTTGTATTTCTTTAAGTCTGGTTCCTGTTAGCTTTTTTTCTTCACTTTTAAGTTGGGGATTTAGAAAAGTCTCTGCTCTACTTCATGTTCTAATAGTATAAGAATTTCATTGAAAGATGTTTTAAATGTATAATATGTATTTATATTTATTAAATACTAAGCATTCTGCTAGTTGTAACAAGAACTTCTATTTTAATAGCACACTAAAAAAGACCTTGATGGATTTCGGAAGCTATTTCATAGATTTCTGCAAGAAAAGGGACCTTCTGTGGATTGGGGAAAAATCCAGAGACCTCCAGAAGATTCGGTAAGTTTTAGATAAAATGTAGGAAAATTTAAGCTAATCTGAAACGTGGGTTTAAATTGGGGGTGAGGTACTATGGGTAAGAACCATCACTTGAGACATAGACAGGAATTGCTTTGCATTCTCTTCTCTCATGCCAAAACTACAGAGATAACCTACTGCTTTCCCTTCTGTTAGTCCCGTCTTTTTAGTCCTGCAGAGGACTTAGGAAAGTCTAGTCTCCCTATGACACTAACTCATAACTTTTTTTTTTCCTTAGGGATTTTATTTATTTGAGAGAGAGAGAGAGAGAGAGACAGAGTGAGAAAACAAGCACAAGCAGGGGGAGGGGCAGAGGGCGAAGCAGACTCTCTGCTGAGCAGGAAGCCCAATGTGGGGCTCAAATCCCTAAAACCTTAGATCATGACTGGAGCTGAAGGCAGCTTAACTGACTGAGCCATCCAGGCATCCCATCACTACCTCATAACTTGACATCCCTGAATATGAGGTAATTCTTTTGCAAAGTACCAAGCACACAGTAAGAGCTTCATTTATGTTCTTTTCTTTCTTCTGTCTCCTAAAGCATCTGATTTCTCATAGCCTTTAGTGTCTTGTACAGATGCTAAGTCGCCTACTTAAAGCTCTCCTCGGATTCCTTGAAACCATCTTTGTAGCCCTATTTCCCCTGCCTGCTTTTCACATGTTGTATTTCCTGGCTTCTAGACTTCTTTGTATGTCATTTCCTTGGAATACTTTGGTCTCTTCACCTATCGAATCCTGTTCATTGTTTGAGTCTCAGGCCAAATGCCTTCATCTCTGTCCTCGACCCCTACCATAAAGCTGCTCTGAAGAAGTATAGTGCAGTAGTATCAGAGGTACAAATCCTAGTTTTACTACTTAGGAGTTTTATGTAAAATGTGAATAATACCAAGTGACTTATGTACTTTACAGGGTGGCTATGAGGCTTTATTAAGAAATATATGTGGAAACATGTTAAACCATGAAACATTTTTCAGATACCAGTGGTTTTTTTCCACCATCATGTGGCACTTAGCTGGCTTGAATAGTAGTTGATTATATGCATGTGTTGTCATCTTGCTAGACCTTGAAGCCAGGGAACCCTGTGTCCTGAGCAAATGTTTGTTGAATGGATGATCTAAATGCAGTTATTGTCTAGGGAATATGTTTTGTTAACATAGTGACCTTTCTTCTCTTTCCCATTTGTAGTCTGCTGCTTTGTAGTACTTTTCATTGAAGGTAGAAGAGACTTGGTAGAGTGGAGCAATTGTTTATAGATAGTTTATCTCTTAAATGTCTATAATCTTAGGTAATCTAATATTGGTTTTAAAACCATGTTGTTTAGAGCAGGGGTTTGGCAGAGTACTGCCTGAAGGCTACTCCACTGACTGTATTTGTAAAGGTTTATTGGAACATAACTGCACACATTCATTTATATACCATTTATGGTGGCTAAGCTAATGGAGTCTCTTGTATTTTTTCCTGAGAAAATCTTAAATACAGTTCCTGGTCAGTAGTACTTTTATTTCCAGTATGTGGAAAATGCTTTTTAGTGATTAAACTTGTTAAAATTATGAATTACATGCTCATTGAAAAAAAAAAATCCCACCTAAGCATTCACCTTGAGGAGTTTTTCATTGTTTATGTTGAAGCTAAAATTCTTCCTGCCTATAATGCTTGCTTGTTACTGTGTGTTTGTATGTGTGTGTGTGTTGCTTTGGTCTTTGATTCCGTGGCCTTAGTAAATGAATTATGATTTATTTTTCTGATTTTAAGTGTAGAATTAATAATATCTTCTCCTGGAAAAAGAGTAAGAGAATTCTTCTGGATAATTTAATGGTTTTTAAAAAGGAACTATTTATGGGGTACCTGGGTGGCTCAGTGGGTTAAGCCTCTGCCTTCTTCGGCTCAGGTCAGGATCCAGGGTCCTAGGATTCAGCCCCATATCTGCTCATCAGGGAGCCTGCTTCCACCTCCCCCTCTGCTTCTTTGCCTACTTGTGATCTCTCTTTCTTTGTGTCAAATAAATAAATAAAATCTTTTAAAAAGGAACTATTTGTAAATTCAGTCAGATTTTTAAAAGTGTTTGGGAATAGGCCTAAAAGTAAAACAAAAATTTAGGCAAGTGTATTTCTCTCCTCTTAAGTAACTGTAATTTTTTCCTAGGAATTTATTCCTCATTGAAATAACTTCATTTTTCTAATTAATGATGAACCTGGGTGTAAAGGTATGGTTAATTCTTGCTTGCATACCTGGACTTCTTTGTTTTTTCCTACACAAACATAACCGTTTGATGATAGTGCCTACCTTGAAGGAAGGCACACAGATTTGTTACTTTCAGTATATTTTAACATTCAAGGTTCTGCTTTGCCAGTGAGAAATCTACCTTTGTGTATTTTGAGAGCGGATTGTGATATTAAGAAGGGTTTCTTGTAGTACAGATTGCAGGGTGAAGAAGGAAGGGAGGGAGGGTTCAGAACCACCTAAGGATTTTTCCAGTTCAGTAGTACCATCTCCAACAAAGTTCTGACAAACACTTTCAAGAGACTGTGTGCCTGTAGTGAGCCATAGTAACTGATAGGAATTCAGAGTTGGTACAGAAAAAGAATAAGTAAATAGAATTCTGGATATAATTTGATTTCGTGAAGTCTTTTCTCTGTTTATAATAGTGTTAAGTCTTCATTAAAAATTCTGAAACCTGGTTTTAAGCATCTTTAAGAAAATGTTTATAATCCCATGTGTCCTTAATGTTGAAGGTTTTAGAGTTCTGAGGCAAAAGATAAGTTTGCTCCTTTATGTCCTGAGCTTCTTGAAGGCACAAATGTTATACTTTGCATGTTAACAACTTTTGCAAATAGTTCTGAGAATGAAGATCATGGGACAATGTTGTTCACCTTGCTTCCCTACATTCCTCCAACTCCCTATCTCCCTATCTCCTTCACTACACATTGTCTGTAGTGAAGAGATTGTCTGTCTCTTGTCATGGATATTATACAGAATCAGTTTTCCTCTCAAAGAATACCTTTCTTTAGTACACACAGTTTTTTGCTTTTTGGGTTTTTTTGTTTTGTTTTGTTTTTTTAAGATTTTATTTATGTATGTATGTATGTATGTATGTATGTATTTATTTATTTGAGAGTGAGTGAGAGCACAGAGGAGAGTGAGGGAGAAGCAGACTCCCTGATGAGCAGGGAGCTGGGGGCTGGATCCTTTGACTCTGAGATCATGAGCTGAGCCAAAGGCAAACACAGGCCATCCAGGCACCCCTGTACACATAGGTGTTGTCTTTTAAATACGGGTGATACTTTAGTCTCCTACTGAAAAGAAAATATTGTGGGAGAATAGTTATTTCAAGTAAGATTTCTCATGTCAGCCTTGCATCAAAGCTGTGCTCATAAACACTGTTATAATAGAGTATTTCTGTTTTTATATAGGAGTTGGCAACTACCAGTTGGCCATCTTGTTTTATAAATAAAGTTTTATTGGAACACAGTCTATACATACTGTCCTGTGACCGTGACAGTTGAATAGTTGGAATTGAGACCATGTGGCTTATATAACCCAATGTACTTCCTTCCTGGCCGTTTATGGAAAAGTTTTGCTGACCCCATTTTAGTATACTTATTTTTAAAAGTTCTTCAGTAGTTTTTTTTACTTCTTTGGCCTCCAGAAATTTCATACAGTACTATAATACCATTGCCTATATTCACTGTAACTTCCTCATTGTGTAACTAGAAGACTGTATCTCCCATTTCCTTCCCCCACTTTGCTCACTAGCCTCCCCCTTCACAACCACGAGTTTGTTCTGCACATACGTGTTTTTTTTTGGAAAGCCTATGGAGTCCACCGGTGCCTGCCCAGCTCAATTGATAAAGCATCTGACTCTTGATCTCAGGGCCAAGTTCAAACCCCACATTGGGCATGGAGCCTACTTAAAAACAAACAAACAAACAAAAAAAAGGAGTCCATGTTTTATTGAATTATGGGTAAGAGAAAAGAATTCAGTTTATGGAGTTAAGGCTCCAATTTTGTGACTATTAATTATGTAAATGTTATAATCAAGGTATACTTGATATTTAGCTATATAAACAAAAGAAAGTTTTATTTATTTATTTAAGATTTTATTTATTTGACACAGAGAGAGATAGTGAGAGAGAGCACAAGCAGGGGAAGCAGCAGGCAGGGGGAGAGGGAGAAGCAGGCTCTCACCTACTGAACAAGGAGCCTGATGTGGATTGTGACCTGAGCTGAAGGCAGATGTTTAAATGACTGAGCTACCCAGGTGTCCCAAAAGAAAGTTTTATAAAACGTATTAAGGTAAATATTTGGATTAGAACAAGGAAGGACCAGTGAGCATGTACAGCTTCGTTTGACCATTTCATTGTTTTCTAGAGAGGCTGTATCTTGTTCCTGACCAAACTTAATGTTTGAATTTATATGTTGGATAGAGAGGGATGGGACCTAGATAAAAGAAACAAGGAGGTACAGAGCCTGCTTAAGAAGGTACTGTGGCCAGTAGTTTCTTTTGAACTTGAACTTAAAACCTAACATTATCACCTGGCTGACAGTGATCTCTGGTAATAATAGGGTACATTCTCCTTTATGTAAAAAAATGTTCTCTAAAGAAGTTTTTTCCATTAGATAGGAACACAAAGTCCCTGGTTGACTTGTCATTGTTCTTGTTTTAAAGTTCCCCAAAGGGTGAGGATTTATTTGTAAATGCGGAAGAGTTACATAGGGTCAGCGTTTTTTTTTTTTTTAAGCAGAGAATTGGCATGAAGAGTATCATATAATATGATTTTAGCCTCAACAGATTTTTTTTGTGCTACATAAAATAACTCAGAGCTTTTCTTGGTCTATCAGTAAAAAACATTAAAATGTGTATGTTTAAATGGGAAGGCATTCTGAGAAAGTTAGTGTATATGTACAGAGTAAAAATACACAGTGTTTTGGTTTTTTTTTTTTGGAAGATGAATCATAGTATATTGTGCAGCTAATGTTTGCACATCTTTATTGAAAGACTTACTAGAGGCAGTTTGGATGAGGATTTGACATGATGTGACACAGGATGGTTTGCTTTGAGCATCCCTTGTTGGGTGAAAATTTTCCAACTGCAATTAGCTAATGGTATAGCCATTAGAGACTTGTTTTCTTTTATGTAGGCATTTTGTGTCTTAAAATCAGATGAAAAAAATATATCTGTGAGGTTCTTCTATCTCACATCTTCAACTGGGGTACAACTGTGAGGGAATTTACATTTATTAACTATATAATAGCCCTGAACCTACAAGATGGATAGACCAATCCTACCTACAGTCCTTTCTATCCTGTAATTTCCTGGGGATATTTTACAGTTCAAACCCATGTTGACCCTTGAATAAGATGCGTTTGAACTGGGCGCCTGGGTGGCTCAGTGGGCCTTCGGCTCAGGTCATGATCTCAGGGTCCTGGGATGGAGCCCCTCATCAGGCCCTCTGCTCAGCAGGGAGCCTTCTTCCTCCTCTCTCTCTGCCTGCCTCTCTGCCTACTTGTGATCTCTGTCAAATAAATAAAATCTTAAAAAAAAAAAGATGCTTTCGAACTGTGTGGGTCCAGTTATGCATGAGTTTTTTACAATACTGTAAATGTATTTTCCCTTCCTTATTATTTTCTTTTCTCTAGCTTACGTTCTTATAAGAATACAGTATATAATGCACATACAAAATGTATATTAATCTACTATTTATATTATTGGTAAGGCTTCCATTTAAGAGTAGTCTATTAGTAGTTAACTTCTGCGGTAATCAAAAGTTAATATACAGATTTTTGACTGCCGCACCTCTCACATTGTTTAAGGGTCAACTGTAATTCTTTTTCCTTATTTTAGATGAGATGTGGACAGCAGACTCTCTGCTTGTCCCACTGTGTAGTCAAGATGAGACCAGGATGTTTATACCAGGCATCTCCATCTGGGAGGTCTTTGCAGGGATTTAAGTTCTTTAGAATTCTTGAAATTAGAGGTAAAACTGTATAAAAATTTTTTTTTCAGAATAGATTTCCTAGTTTCCATCAGATTTCAAAAAGTTTTATGACCTGTATAGATTAAGAACTTCTCTCTCTCTTTTTCCAGCATTAACACACAACTTTATTCTCTCTCTCTTTTTAATGAAGAATACTCTTGAATCTCAATTGAAGAAACTCTTCTTGGCTTCTGCCAGTCACTAGCTGGCTCTATAAAAATAAGTGTTCTTCTCTCTTCAGCGTTTTGGCCTCGAATTTGTGGAGGAAATGGACCCAGAAATGGCTAACTACAGAGCAGTTTGGCAAGCAGTTCATAGGGTGCTGTGGAAGAATCTAACTTCCATGGGGGCTCAGGAAAGACATCCTGGTGTTAAGATAGTCTCCTGAGTAACCCTGAGGCAGGACTTCTCTGAGGATAGGAGGAAAATTAAAGAGGAAAACCTTGAGAATAATAGGGGAGTAGAAATCATAGGCTTATAGCAGCTCATCTTCTGGTTGTGGAGCATATGGTGGGTATGTCTGTTTCCCCAAGTCTAGAGTCAGATGCTGTGTCTTTTTATCTGCCTCTTTTATTGTAGCTCCTGTTCATTGGCTGAGATTCTCAGCCAGGGGGTTCCCCTGGAGAGCTGATAGAAGCTATAGTTCTCATTGAAGAGAGACATTAATGGTGGAAGATTGGAACAGAATTTAAAAAACATGCTTCACTATATACCTCAGTTTGTTTAGATTTTTCAACATTGTAAAACATAAACCCCAAATAGATTAAAATTAGGTGCTTATTCTTGTTTTGGCAGGGTTTTTGGTAATTTTGGTAAACCTTATAAGGTTAATCAGCATTTTAGCTGTTAATGGCTTTTATTTTTGAATGTCAGGTTTATTGAGGTATAATTTGCATATAATAAACTTAACTCTTTTTAGTGTTAAGTGTTACGAATTTTTGGTAAATGCACCATCAAAATAGAACATTAGAACTTTTCCATCATCCCCAACAATTTCTTTGCACCACTTTAAAATATACTACTTCTTAAACCCTTGCAGGGTTCTGGTTCCCACTTTACCTCTTCCCTTAAATACACAATCTGAACAAATATGTATCTTTCTAATATACTGCCTTTTCATTCATTCATACTTCTCCCAAGGAAGAGGTCAGCCTAGTTTCACCTTCAGCTGGTCGTTCTCTTAGCCTTTATTCACCCACCCAGACCTATACCTTAATCTTCTATAAAGATTTTTATAGACTGTGGCTTTTCCCCTTCCCTTCTTCATTCTTCCAGTGCTGCTCCAGCAATGTGAATTACATAATTAAAATAGGAGTATACTCTACACTGCTTTAATTACGGCTATTTAGTACTACAGAGTTTAAAGCTAGTATATAGCATAAACAGGATGATGTTAAGAGGCTTCAGTTTTATTTTTTAGGGAATTTGTGGTTATCAGTTACTTGGAAGCATTTTTTGTCCACAGATTAACAGGAGGGTTACCATATAAGAAACATACAAGTTTGATTTTAGTAAAGAGCAGTCCTAGTCACCTAAGCAGATTAGGTTGGATTTTGAACTTCTTATCTCTTATATTAGAACTTTTTTCCAATTCCCTGGGTCATCTACCTTTGTCTTTTCTAATCCATGCTGAAGTGGGAAGTTCTTTGAAAACTACTTTGCTGATAAGAATATGGGCCAAATGCACCACAAGGTTAACTATCACGTTTATGACTTCAGCTGACCTCTATAAAAGGGTTATGAATATACACCTGTTTGTAGTGTTTGAATTTTTCTTTTATTATCTGCATATATTACTTTTTTCACGTTTTTATTTAAAATTCCAGTTAGTTAACATACAGTGTAATATTAGTTTCAGGTATAGAATTTAGTGATTCATTACTTATATATATGATACCCAGTGCTCATCATAAGTGCCCTCCTGTCACCCACTTAACCCATCCACTGCTCACCTCCCCTCCAGTAAAACTCAGCTTGTTCTTTGTAGTTGAGAGTCTGTTTTCTGGTTTGCTTCTCTCTTTCTCTGCAACCCCCATTCCCATGATCATGTGTTTTGTTTCTTAAATTCCATATATGAATGAAATCATATGGTTATTTGTCTTTCTATGACGGACTTATTTCACTTAGCATAATACTTCCTGCTCCTGTTGCAAATGGCAAGATTTCATTCTTTTTGATGGCTGAGTAGTATTCCATTCTTTTTGATGGTTGAGGTGTGCGTGTGTGTATACACACATACATACCATCAGGTCTTATTTGTCCATTCCTCAGTCAGTGGGCATTTGGGCTCTTTCTATAACTTGGCTATTACTGATAATGCTGCTATAAATATTGGGGTGCATGTACTTTACTGATACTTCAAATCAGTATTTTTGTATCCTTTAGGTAAATACCTAGTAGTACAATTGCTGGGTTATAGGGTAGTTCTATTTCTTACTTTTTGAGGAACCTCCATACTGTTTTCCAGAGTGGCTGTAACAGTTTGCATTCCCACCAGCAGTTTAAGAGAATTCCCCTTTCTCTGCATCTCTGCATCCTCACCAACCTCTGTTGTTTCCCGTGTTGTTAATTTTAGCCATTCTGACTGGTGTGTGGTGATCTTGTAGTTTGGATTTGTATTTACTTGATGGTGAGTGATGTTGACCATCTTTCCATGTGTCTGTTAGCCATCTGTATGTCTTCTTTGGAAAAATGTCTATTCATATCTTCTGCAAAAAAAAAAAAAAAAAAACAACATTTTTTAACTGGGTTCCTTTTTGGGGGTGTTGAGTTTTATAAGTTCTTTATATATTCAGGATACTAACCCTTTATCAGATATATCATTTGCAAATATCTTCTCCTATTCTGAAGGTTGCCTTTCACTGTGCAGAAGCTTTTTATCTTGAGGAAGTCCTAAAGTTCATTTTTGGTTTTGTTTCCTTTCCTGTTGGAGACATATTTAGCAAGAAGTTGATACAGCTGATGGAAAAAGGTTACTGCCTCTAGGATTTTGATGGATTCCTGTGTTACATTTAGGTCTTTCATCCATTTGGAATTTATTTTTATGTATGGTATAAGAAAGTAGTCCAGTTTCATTTTGCATGTTGTTGTCCAATTTTCCCAGCACTATTTGTTGAAGAGACCGTCTTTTTTCCATTGGATATTCTCTCCTGCTTTGTTGAAGATGAGTTGACCATGGAGTTGGGGGCCCATTTCTGGGTTATCTATTCTATTCCATTGATGCATGAGTCTGTTTTTATGCCGATACCATACTGTCTTGATGACTGCAACTTTGTAATATAACTTGAAGTCTGGAATTGTGATGCCTCCAACTTTGCCTTTGTTTTTCAAGATTGCTTTGTCTATTTCACGTCTTTTGTGGTTCCATACAAACTTCAGGATTATTTGTTCTAGCTCTGTGAAAAATACTGTTGATACTTTGATAGGGATTGCATTAAATGTGTAGACTGCTTTGGATAATATGGACGTTTTAACAATATTTGTTCTTCAATTCATGAGCATGGAATGTCTTTCCATTTTGTTGTGTCATCTTCATTTTCTTTCATCAGTATTTTATGATTTTCAGAGTACAGGACTTTCATCTCTTTGGTTAAAATTATTCCAAGCTATCTTAAGTTTTTTGGTGCAACTGTAAATGGGATTGATTCCTTGGTTTCTCTTTCTGCTGCTTCATTACTGGTTTGTAGAAATGCAGCAGATTTCTGTATATCAATTTTGTATCTTGAGACTTTACTGAATCTGTATATCAGTTCTAGCAATTTTTTTGGTGGAGTTTTTTGGGTTTTCTGTATAGAGTATCATGTCATCTGCAAATACTGAAAGTTTGACTTCTTCCTTGCTGATTTGGATGCCTTTTCTTTCTTTTGTTGTCTGATTGCTGCAGCTAGAACTTCCAGTACTATGTTGAACAACAGTGGTGAGAGTGGACATCCCTATCTTATTCCAGACTGTAGAGAAAAGCTCTCAGTTTCCTCATTGAAGATGATATTAGCTGTGGGTTTTTCATATATGGCCTTTATGATTTTGAGATGTGATCTCTCTCCCGACTTTCTTGAGGGATTTTATCATGAATGGATGTGGTACTTTGTCAAATGTTTTTTCTGTATCTATTGAGAGGATCATATGGTTCTTATCATTTCTTTTATTTATGTGTATTATGTTGATTGATTTGGAAGTATCGAACTGCCCTTGCATCCTGGGAATAAATCCCACTTGATCGTGGTGAATGTTTCTTTTAATGTACTGTTGGATTCAATTTGCCGGTATCTTGTTGAGAATTTTTGCATCCATGTTCATCAGGGATATTGGTCTGTAGTTCTCTGTTTTTAGTGGACTCTTTCTCTGGTTTTGGAATTAGGATGATACTGGCTTCATAGAATGAGTTTGGAAGTTTTCCTTCCATTTCTTTTTTTGGAATAGTTTGAGAAGAATAGGTATTAGCTCTTTAAATTTTTGGCAGAATTCCCCTGTGAAGCCCTTTGGCCCTGGACTTTTGTTGGTTAGAAGATTTTTTATTAGATTGAATTTCTTTCCTGATTATCGGTCTGTTCAAGTTTTCTATTTTTTCCTGTTTTAGTTTTGGTAGTTTATATGTTTCTAGGAATGTATTCATTTTTTCCAGATTGTACGATTTGTTGGTATATAATTTTTCATAGTATTCTCTTATAATTGTATTCATTTTTGGTTGTTACTTCTTCTCTCTCATTTGTAATTTTCTTTATTTGGTTCCTTTCTCTTTTCTTTCTGAGAAGTCTGGCTAGGGATTATCAATTTTACTCATTTTTTCAAAGAACCAGCTCCTGGTTTCATTGATCTGTTCTTTTGTTTTTTTTGTGTGTGTGTTTTTTTTTTTTAAAGTTTCTGTACTATTTATATCTGCTCTAATCTTTCTTATTTCCTTCTTTCTGCTGGCTGGAGGCTTCATTTGTTGTTCTTTTTCTAGCTCCTTTTATTGTAAGGGTTAGTTTGTTTATTTGAGATATTTCTTCTTAAGGTAGGCCTGTATTACTATATACTTGCTTCTAAGGACTATTTTGTTTTAACCCAGAGATTTTGGACCACTGTGTTTTCACTTTCATTTGTTTCCATGTATTTTTTAAAAATTTCTTCTTTAATTTCCTGGTTGACCCATTCATTCTTTAGTAGCATGTTGTTTAACTTCCATATATTTGTCGTCTTTCCAGATTTTTTCTTCTGGTTGACTTCTAAGTTCACAGCATTGTGGTGAGAAAAGATGTATGGTATGATCCTAATCTTTTTGTACTGGTTGAGGCCTGATTTTTGACCTAGTATGTGATCTGTTCAGGACAGTTTCCCATGTGCACTTGAAAAGAATGTGTATTCTGCTGCTTTAGGGTGAGATGTTCTGAATATATCTATTAAGTTTATCTGGTCCAGTGTATCATTCAAAGCCATTGTTTTCTTGTTGACTGTCTGCTTAGATGATCTGTCCATTGATGTAAGTCAGGTTTTAAAGTCCCCTACTACTATTGTATTGTTACCAGTGAGCTTCTTTATATTATTGTTTTATATATTTGGGTGCTCCCAAGTTGGGGGAATAAATATTTATAATTGTTGGATCTTCTTGCCGGATAGTCTCCTTTATTATGATATAGTGTCCGACTTTGTCTCTTGTTACAGCCTTTGGTTTAAAATCTGGTCTCTCTGAAAGAAGTATTGCTACTCTAGCTTTCTTTAGATGTTCATTTGCATAAGTGTTTCTTTATCTCTTCACTTTCAATCTGCAGGTATCTTTAGGTCTAAAATGAGTCTCTTGTAGGCAGCATGTAGATGGGTCTTATTTTTTTTATCCATTCTGACACCTTGTGTCTTTTGGAGCCTTTACTCCATTTATATTCAGAGTAATTATTGATATATATTTGTTGCCATTTTACTACTTGTTTTGTCATTTTTGGAGATTATTTTTCTGTTCCTTTTTAGTCTTAGTCACTTTTGGTCTTTCCTTCCCACTCAAAGAGTCCCCTTTATTATTTTTTGTAGGGCTGCTTTAGTCATCATGAACTCTTTTTGTTTTTGTTTGTCTAGGTCATTCTTTATCTTTCCTTCCATTCTGGATGATACCCTTGCTGGATAGAGTATTCTTGGCTGCAGATTTTCCCCATTCAGCATATTGAATACTTCTGGCTTGCCAAGTTTCTGTGGAGAATTCTGCTACTAAACTCATGGGTCTTCCTTTGAGAGTTAGGAACTTCCTTTGTCTTGCTGCTTTTAGAAATTTTTTTCTATATCACTATATTTTGCAAATTTAACTACAATATGTCTTAGTGTTGGCCTGCTTTTGTTAATTTTGATGGGAGTTCTCTATGCCTCCTGGATTTGGATATTTGTTTGCTTCCCTAAACTAGGGAAGTTTTCAGCTATCATTTCCTCAAATAAACCTTCTGCTCCCTTTTCTCTCTCTTCTTCTGGGACTTTGTTACAAATATTATTACATTTGATGAAATCACTGAGTTCCCTAAGTCTACTCTCGTGATTTATCGTTCTTCTTTAACTCCTTTGTTCAGCTGTACTTTTCCATAATTCTATCTTCTATATCACTTATTCATTCCTCTGCTTTTTCCATTCTTGTAGTCATTATATCCAGTTAGTTTTAAATCTCAGATACTGAATTTTTCATTTCTGCCTGTTTGGTGTTTTAGCTCTTTAATCACTGTGGTAAGGGTTTCCCTGATAACTTCCATGCTTTTCTCAAGCCCAAGGAATATCTTTATGATTGTTGCTTTAAAATCTGCATCAGGCATATTGCACATATCTGTTTCAATTAGATCTCTGGCTGTGATCTTTTCTAATTCTTTCTTTTGGGATGAATTCCTCCATCTTGGTATTTTGTCTAGGCCTGTATCTTTTTCTCTGTGTTAGAAATCCTGTTATGTTTCCTGCTTCTGTGAGTAATGGCTTTATGAAGAAGAGGTCGTATAGCGTGCAGGGCCTAGTGCTTCAGGAAATGTCTCTGATGTGTGCTGCATGCTCTCTGCTGCTGTGTTTTGGCTGCTCTATCCCTCAGGGCCATCATCTGCAGAGGCTCTTCTTGCCTGTAGTGGACAGTGTTTGGACCTTGGCCAGAGTGTGTCAAGTTTTAACTAGTTGTGCTCTAGTCTGCTTCTTAAATGAGACCTGATGCTACTCCCACTAGAACTGAAGCTTTGCAGAGCTCTGTAGTTGGTAGTTGTGGTGTGTGCAGGGGTTTGTGCAGGTCTTCTGGGGAAAGGGCCAGCTGCACTGGTCCTTAGGCACACCTGCCTGAAAAAAGCAGTACCAGCAGAGCATCGGGGGATGGAACCTAGTGTAAGCAGGTTAGGCAGCCAGTGTTGGTGCTGAGCTGTTTACTGAAGTTGGTTTATGCTGAGTGGCAGGGGAGGAAAATGGTGTTACTCAGCTCCTTTGTCCGTGGAGAAAGATGTCTGTGCTTGTTGCTCTCAGGGAAACCCTCCTGGAAGAGCAAATAATTGAATAAACTCCCCTCGTGCATCACAGGTATTTTTCAGATTGCTGTTTTCGCAGTGTCTCTCTCGGGGTTGCTTGCTGCCAGGAGCAATGCAGTACACCTTGGGCTCTATTGCAGCCAAGCATGCCAGCTTTTAGAACTGTACACCTGGTTGGCAGGGACATGCATTGGTCTTCTGGGTGAAGGTCTTGCCATGCTAGGACCAAAGCACGTTTGACCCAGAAGGGTAATTGTGCTAGAGTGCAGAAGTGTGGGATTTGTGGCAAAGCAGGCTAAACAGTCAGTGTCTGTCTTAGCCACCCTCAGCACTTATCTCTGTGCCTGTGCTGGGTGGAGGGTAGTGAAATGGTATCTGCAGGCTGCTTTGTCCCCAGGGAGTCAGTGCCACCTCTCATAGATGTACTTTGAGAAGAGGGGACAGTCTTCCCATCATGTATCCTGTGTGATCCTCAGATCACACAGTTTGCCCCAGGGTTGCTTGCCTGCCTTCTCTCCAGAAGTAGGGCAGAGCCCTTAAGTTGCTATCCCAGCCAAGGCCACAAATCTCCAAAACTACACTCTTTGAGCCCCACTGATTGGAAAATACAAAAACTAGAAAATCTGCCCCTCTTGTTTTCCTAGGCAATGGCTTTAAGGAAGTGTTCTTGTGCATTCCCCTGTGCATTCCACTTTCTTGCCTTTCCCTTCAACCAGGGCTCTCTCCCATCTGCAGCACCTGAGGTCTGATTCTTCCCCAAACAATGTCTCCATACTTTCTACCTTCCTTGATGTGGTCTTTTCCCTCCTGCTAGTTGTGCAGTTTGTTCTACAGTCCTCACGTCAATTTCTTGGGTACTCAGAATGAATTGATAGTTATCTAGCTGTGTATGAGTGACAAGGGAAGCCTAGGGTCCTCCTACTACACCACCCTCTTAGTTCCTCCTGCCTGTATATATTACTTTTGCCCTTTGCAGTTAAAAAAAATACCCCAAAGTCTTGGAACTTACTAGAATTTCTATAAAAAATTGTAGAAGCCCCAGTAGCCTAATGGATAAGGCATTGACCTCCTAGAATTTCTATAAAAAATTGTAGATTACAGTAAGTTTTAGTTGGCACCTTCTCTTCATAATTACCTCATACTTCATGGGATCACTTGCTATCTGTAACTGCCCTGTTTTTTGTTATTGTCATTTGAGTTTTCTGCTAATTCTTTTTTTTTCTTTTAAAGATTTTATTTATTTATTTGACAGAGAGAGACACAGTGAGAGAGGGAGTACAAGCAGGGGGAGTGGGAGAGGGAGAAGCAGGCTTCCTGCTGAGCAGAGAGCCCAATGTGGGACTCGATCCTAGGACCCTGGGATCAAGACCTGAGCCAAAGGCAGATGCTTAACGACAGAGCCACCTGTGTGCCCTTCTGCTAATTCTTATATTGTCATCTCTTTAGTTTATTGGGCTTAAAGTACACAGCTGTAATAAAAGTATTACCATTTCACATCTCTTCAGCATTTTGGAAGTTGCTACAGTTTTTAATGGGAGGTCAGTAGGTATGGGACTTTAAGAGGCAAAGATAGCAAAACTAAAAAATAGTGTTATAAGTAAATACATAAGAATTGAGTAAGTGAAAAATGATTTATAATATATGTTTTAAATAACTTTTTAATTTTAGATTAGTTTAATTTATAGAAAAGTTGCAAAGAAACAATGTGTTTTTAACTAAAAACATTATATAGCTATCCAAGCTGGGTTTTGTTATCTATATGCTATTTTTAAACTTCCTGCTGAGTCAAAAGAAGCACAAAATAATTTCTGAAAGTGCTGATGGAATTTTTATCCCAAGCTTATAACAGAAAAATAAATAAAAAGATAGCTGAGAAGAAAACATGGAAATGGCAGAGGGGTACCTATGACTAGACTAAATATGGAAAATGGTGGAATTAAACCATTAGACAAAGATTTCTATTTATAGATGGGTATGTTTAAGATAAATGTCTTCAGTGTACATAGTCCTAAAGCCTGCAGGAGATTGGAAAGTTTTCTGTTCTTTCAAAAGAACATAAAGAAATGCCAACCCAAAAGTCGTTGGTTTTTTTTTTTTTTTTTAAGATTTTATTTATTTAGGGACAGGGAAAGGGTGAGCAGCAGAGGGAGAGGGAGAAGCAGGCTCCTGCTGAGCAGGGAGCCCAATGTGGGACTCTACCCTAGGACCCTGGGATCATGACCTGAGCCAAAGGCAGACACTTAACTGACTGAGCCACCTAGGCACACAAGTTTTTTGTTTTTGTTTTTAATTTAATTTTATTTTTTATAAACATATATTTTTATCCCCAGGGGTACAGGTCTGTGAATCACCAGGTTTACACACTTCACAGCACTCACCATAGCACATACCCTCCCCAATGTCCATAACCCCACCTCCCCCTCACCAAACCCCCCTCCCCCCAGCAACCCTCAGTTTGTTTCGTGAGATTAAGAGTCACTTATGGTTTGTCTCCCTCCCAATCCCATCTTGTTTCATTTACTCTTCTCCTACCCCCTTAACCCCCCATGTTGCATCTCCTCTCCCTCATATCAGGGAGATCATATGATAGTTGTCTTTCTCCGATTGACTTATTTCACTAAGCATGATACCCTCTAGTTCCATCCATGTCATCGCAAATGGCAAGATTTCATTTCTTTTGATGGCTACATAGTATTCCATTGTATATATATACCACATCTTCTTTATCCATTCATCTGTTGATGGACATCTAGGTTCTTTCCATAGTTTGGCTATTGTAGACATTGCTGCTATAAACATTCGGGTGCACGTGCCCCTTCGGATAACTACGTTCGTATCTTTAGGGTAAATACCCAGCAGTGCAATTGCTGGGTCATAGGGTAGTTCTATTTTCAGCATTTTGCGGAACCTCCATGCTGTTTTCCAGAGTGGTTGCACCAGCTTGCATTCCCACCAACAGTGTAGGAGGGTTCCCCTTTCTCCGCATCCTCGCCAGCATCTGTCATTTCCTGACTTGTTCATTTTAGCCATTCTGACTGGTGTGAGGTGGTATCTCATTGTGGTTTTGATTTGTATTTCCCTGATGCCGAGTGATATGGAGCACTTTTTCATGTGTCTGTTGGCCATCTGGATGTCTTCTTTGCAGAAATGTCTGTTCATGTCTTCTGCCCATTTCTTGATTGGATTATTTGTTCTTTGGGTGTTGAGTTTGCTAAGTTCTTTATAGATTCTGGACACTAGCCCTTTATCTGATATGTCGTTTGCAAATATCTTCTTCCATTCTGTCAGTTGTCTTTTGGTTTTGTTAACTGTTTCCTTTGCTGTGCAAAAGCTTTTGATCTTGATAAAATCCCAATAGTTCATTTTTGCCCTTGCTTCCCTTGCCTTTGGCGATGTTCCTAGGAAGATGTTGCTGCGGCTGAGGTCGAAGA